>NC_137973.1:63380039-63762081 GCF_963924665.1 Micromys minutus | reverse complement strand
GTGTGTGTGTATTTTCTAATGCTGGGGATTGATCCCAGGGTCTTTCACATGCTGAGCAAGAGTTCTATCTCTCTGTTCCATGCCTGCTTTTATATTGATATTTCCTATTTAGAGAACTTTCGTATATGTTTGTCTCTTTCTTGAAAACAGAACAAAACAAAGCCTGGTAATTGTCTCTCGGTCTTTGCGTTACTGAATCGCTCACCTATTAAATGTCATATCCTGGAGTCAGTAGTGTGCCATTAAGAACAGAAACCTCCTGAGGTCAGAGTCCTGACGAAAAGGTAAGATTTGCTGTTTAATTTCTGACCTTGAGCACCTCGATTTGTCTTTTTTCTTTCCCTCTCTCTTTTTTTTTTTTTTTTTTAATTGAGCTTAGGGTAGTTGTGAGTGATTAAAACAGGCACCAACAAAGTCTCTGGCACATAAGTAACATTTGCTTGAAACCACTGCATTTTCTAGCTATTTTACAGCACCTGCCTCTGTAATGGCTTTCTGGTGACTGATGAGTTTTCTCTTGTCAGGGTTGACAATGATTTGGGGTCTATTAAAAACTCAATAGGTTTATTTGTTTCAGTTCCCTAAACTCTAATCTTAAACTGTAACCTTTCCTGTACCATAAAGCTCAATATAAACATCTGTTTGCTTGTAATTTGAGTTTGTTCAAGAGGGATAGTATTTTCTTTGAGGTCTAGCATCTATCTTTAGTAGATTAAATTCTCTTAAACATTAACGCTCTCACATAAACTTAGATAAGTTTTTTAAGGTGTATTTACACAGTTAATATACCTTATCATAAAGGAATCACAAGCATGGCAGGGCAGATTTGCAGGTCTAACAAACAGCCTTTCCCAGCCTTGGGCTACATCACGTCTACAAACACATTTAAGCAAGCTTCCTATCAGTCCTGCAGGAGGAGGCTCTTGGGAGTGAGTGGCCTTCCAAACTGCCACCTTAGCTTGCCACCCTGAGTCTGTATCCTATGCCCCCTTTCCCAGTTTGCTTTCTGTACCTCCTGCTGACTCTCTTTCCGTCTGTCCAGGTTGAATTCCCACTTAACTGTATGCTGTACTATTTTAGTAATTATGTATCTCTTCTGTAACCTTACAGTTATTAAACACACTTGCTCTCCCTTATTCTAAGTGCCTAGATCAGAAAGGTTTCTAATGGGAGGTGTAAGGGTGGAGAGAGAGAGAAATGGCTCAGCACTTGAGGATGCCTTGGAGGACAACTGAGATTTAGCTGCTCACAACTGCTTGTAACTCCAGCTGCAGGGGATCTGACGCCCTCTTCTGGCCTCTGCAGGCACCTGCACATATGTGGCACACACTTGAAGAAAAAATTTTTTTAAAACTGTTTGGATTTGAGAATTTTTTAAATTTTAGAATAGTAGCATACACATGATGATATTTCTCAGAGGAAGAATCCCAGCCTAACTCTAAATTTATTCACCCTTTTATGTACCTTATATATGCAACTGGAGGTAATTTTATACAGTATTTTAATAATTCTATACATGAACCAAATTTCTGTGCATTGAACCATGAGAGTTATGGAATCATGTGGATTCTTAAAAAAAGTAATTTAGATTTATTTTCAATATTTCGGAGTTTCTCAGACTAGGAACAGCCGGTCAACCCACCGATCCATCTCACCCACAGTATTTCTTAAGGACGAGGGGCCACAATTCTGTGAATTTGCCCCATATGTTAGACGTTTAGTTATTTGCAAACTTCTCCCATAAGTGGCTATTGAAAACACACTTAAATACTCTGTGTGTTTCTTGTTTCACTGGAGGAGGGCTCGGTGTGTGTTAAACCCTCAAATGGGAATTGAGTGAAAGTCATACGGCAGCCCCTTTGTGCAGTACAACGGCATAGACCTCGTACCACGGCCATTTTAAAATTCCCATCTTAGAACTCCTGTCAGAGTACGAGAGACATCCTCTTGGGGTTGTGAAAATTGAGTGACTAAATTATACATGAGCACAATAGCATCGAACCCTTAATCACCTACCTGCCGTCCGTCTCCTTCGATCGCTGTGTTCTCTTTTCTGGCCAGTGCCGTTTTCTTCATATAAATTCCAGATATCTTCTTTAAATTATTAGATTTTTAAGGACAGTTTTGTCCTTTGACATGGTGCTGGGGTGCAAATCCAATAGCTTGTGGTCAGGTAGTATGCATATCCTTATTAGGTTTTCAAAGCTGATTATATTATCGGTTCTGTCATAATGATGCATGTGTGTTTACTTTGTAAACCCATCTTCCAGTTGGCTGTTAAGTGCGTGAGAAATCTGGTTTCTCATGTACATGTTTTGTGCTTTTCGTCAGCTTCTCGACTGTTCACTTGTCTTGGCATGCTGGATAGACTCATGCCAACTTGACATAAGCTGAAGTCGTCACAGAGGAGGGACTCTCGGTTGAGAAAATGCCTCCATCAGATTGGCTGTAGGCAAGCCTGTGGCGGATTTTCTTAATAGTGGTTGATGGAGGAGGGCCCAGACCATGTGGGTAGAGTCATCCCCAGCCTGGTGGTCCTGAGTTCTATAAGAAAGCAGACTGAGCTAACAATCTGGAACAAACCCCTCCATGGCCTCTGCATCGGCTCCTGCCCCCAGGTTCCTGCCCTGTCTAAGTTCATGTGATCCCTACAGAGCCGCCTCTACACACTTCTATATGAAGACATGACAGCCAAATAAACTCTGGGTTTACTGGGTAGAAGACTGTTCAGTAGTAAGAGGACAGACAGAGCATACAGGAACCCAGTATCTGAAGTATAATTTAACCAGGGATTCCAAATTTATCAGTGCAAAGACTAGGAGCAGTAGAGTGCTTCCCATATCAGGTCACATAGAACACAGCTGAGGTGACGCTGACACCGAGGGAGCGTGGCGATGCTACTCCAGATCCTAGCACTGGGTACCTTTACCTGCCAAATAGATGCTGGAAGTGATCAAATGTCCCTTCTTCACTCAGTTACCAAAAAAAAAAAAAAAAAAAAAAAATGTGTGTACAGGTGATGATGATGATGATGATGATGACGTGTGTGTGCGTGTGTGTGTGTGTATCTGTACCATGTGTATGCAGGTATCCACAGAGGCAAGATGGGGGTTTCCTAGAACTGGAGTTATAGGTGGTTGTGAGCCACCCAACATGGCTGCTGAGAAACAAACTCAGGTCCTCTGCAAGGGCAGCAAATGCTCTTAATGACTGCAGAGCCATCTCTCCAAGCTGATGGTCACTTAACAGTGTGCTTCAGAAGGGACGGGGGAGGGGAAGAGACAGCTCGTGGATAAGACCACTGACTGCTCTTTCAGAGTACCTGGGTCCAATCCCCATTTTTACACAGTGTCTCACACTGTTCATAACTCCAGTTCCAAGGGATCCAAGGCTCTCTCTTTTTGCTTCCTTGGGCTCCAGGAACATGTATGACACACAGACATACATGCAGGCAAAACACTCATACATCTAAGATAGAAATGTGCTTCTGGGATATTTTACTATAATCCCTTCCTAATTTCAAACAGTACTTAATTTTTTGCAATATGTCCCACTTTGTTGTTATAAACCCAACAGAATCATACCAATGTGCTAAAAACAGGTCTTGGCATCTTGCATCTGCTTTGACAAGAGCGTCAGATGGGTTTGTAAAGACCTCAAACCGTCTCAGTGCTGTCTAGGTTAAATGGCGCTCGGAGAGCTTGGCACCGGTTTGTGGCCTGGAGTGGTAACTCATGCAGGTGAAGTAATAGGCTTTCCAACCAAGAGGAATCACAATGGCTTTTGTCGTTTTCTCAGGGAGCGATAGGAACGGTTAATATAAGAATGAAAGTGGCATAGTCGTCATCTTCACGATAAGCACCAGGTCTGGTGGTTGGATGGCAAAGACTTAACCTTAATGAAATCCCAAGGAACGTATCAATTCCACCGCTAATGACAGTCAGCGGGAACTGTGCTCACAGAATGGCTCCTCCAGTTCCTCCCAAGGGCTCACCCTCTGCACGATTATTATTTCAGTCAAGTTCTTAGTAGTCCCCAGAGGTGGGTGCTGAAGATCTTCCTCTTGGGGGAAAAGAGTGATTGGATTTTCTTCTCAACATTCTATGTTCTAGAACTAGATGACTACCTTACAAAGGCCACCTGTATGTCCTCTTGTATGCATGAACACTAGGAGCACATGTGGAATCTTAGATATGTTCAGTCAGCTAGGTTGGAGTGGGTGGAAACTAGCCATCCCTGTGTGAGGGCCTGGCTGTCTTCCTGGGAAGGAAGGGTCCATGGTGGAGAGGGTTTGCTGTTGGAATCATCTTGCTGAGGCTCCTCCTAGGAACACTTATTCTTCTCACGGCCTTTTCTAAGGCACCAAAGAGAACATTGGTCAGACTGGAGGAACACTGGCTTCCTCAGACTCTCTCTAGTATCTTGGTACTTGGGGAGATTCTCACAGGGACAAGAAGAAGGTGAGCTGTTGGAAGTGGGGGACCCCTCAAAGCTACTCACCCCTGCAGATCCTTTTTCTAACCAGGCCAACTTCCCCATGGCTTTTCTGTCTCAAGAGTGGGCTGTGTCTGCAAGTGGATGCTTCTTGTCAGGGCAGAGGGATACCTAACAACTAAACGTAATCTTTTATCTGTGGCCTCATGTCTCTCTTCCACAGTGTGAATATTCTTTTCTACTTTTGTCTCCCACAGCCTTGTTGTGGCTCTGCCTCTTCAACTAAACTAGGTGCTTTCAGATGAGCGTGTGTGTGCTCAAGCTCACGCACACACACGGGGTTGCATCCTCACACGTAAGTCACGCTTGCATAGGCCAGAGTTCAACGTCAGATGTCTTCCTTAGGCATTCTGCACCTTACTTTTTGAGACAGGGCTGTTAGCATGCATCTCACTAATCCAGCTAGGCTAGCTTCCAGTGAGCCCAAGGGATCACCTTTCTCCAGTGGCCACCCCACCCCTACATGCCCGCTGGAGTTACAGGCATGCCCCACTTGGCCGGGATTTTGAAGTAGGTTCTTGGGAACCAAACTTAGGTCCCTATGCCTGGACAGCAGGCAATTTACCGGCTAAGCCATCTCCCAAGTCCCTGTGTTGTCTTTTTTTAAAAAAAAAAAAAAAGCCTTTTAACCTGCCCCTACATTTCTAAGGGTTGAAATAAATGTGTAATACATTGATATGCTTGCCACTGTAGTAGTTTCAAGGAAATAGCTGGAGGTATTAACTGTACCACTTACATTATTTTTTACCCATCAAATAAAGGCATAGCTGTCACTAAATCAAATTTAACCATATTCACCCCAGAAAGGAGGCCTTTAAAAATGGAAAGAAATATGCTAAAGTTGTACAGTGTGCTCAGGGCGGAGACTAATTACAAGGTTTCCAAACTCCTCAGGTGGCCGGGCTGTGGTCTGACTGAAATGCGGCTTTCCTAAATTGGGAACAGCTGAGCCACAGTGCAAGCTAGTATAAAAGTTGCTGGCTGGCCTCTGTGCAGTAGGAAGGGTCTGCACCTCAGAGCCTGTCGTCAGCCACGGTAGGTAAGTGCTCCAAGTGGGACCCCTTCTCACAAACTTATGTTTGGTAGAAATTGTATCAAGATAGCATTCAGTTTCCCGTGGCTGTTGCATGAGGTTACCCCATGGCTGTTGTATGAGGTTACCCCGAAGCTATGTCTAACTCTTTCCCAAATGAGACACAGCCAAGGCTTTGTGCATCTGTCCACTTCTGTAGTTTGAAGGTTGTTGACTTTGTATATAGTATGTGTCTCTGAGTATAAAGGGATAAACTGAAGTGGTTTTATCTTAAGTACATTTTAATGTGTTGAATGAATGTACTTCACAGTCTATTCATAACAGTGGTTGCTAAAGGGATTATCAAGCTGGACTGTTCTGGGAAATGCAGTTCAGGTGTTTTTGATTCTTTTACCCTCTATATTTCTGAGATGGTTTCACACACTTTAGCTTGGGCCAACATGGAACTTACTATATAGTTCGGAGTGGCTTTAAAGTCACAGTAGTCCTCCTGCCTCGGTCTCTTGAATCCTGTCATTAGAAGTGTGAGCCACCAGGCCCTGCTATTTGTTCCATTTTCTTAGAAAAAAGCCAGTCTCAGGAAGGAGTGGCGAGGTTTCCGGGCAGGTTCTGGTGTATTATGACTTCATGGTTAGCAACTTGTGAAGTGTTTGAAATGTTAGGTCCTGGCTTTAGTGGAGTTGACTGTTGAGGTGTTCTTATCCATGCTGACATCAGCTCAGAGACAGACATTCCAAGATTAAACAATCTAGTACCTTATAAATAAATTCAATCTCAGCAGCCTTGACTGTGTTCTGAGGATATCTTTGTAAAGCCGGCACCCTTGGTATCAGTTTCCTACCCTTGAGTGTGTTTATACTTCAAATGGTTGGTAATTAGACAAGCCATTTCTGACCTCCTTTTGTCTTGTTCATAGAAGGGACAGTAACATCTTCAGTGGGAAAGAGAACCAGCACCCTGTGGTGACCACACAGCAGATTGTTACATGGAAGGACTAGGGACCAGAAGGCCACCGTCTCCGTTCTGAATCAGCACACACAATCAATTCTAAGAGTCCATGTTGATCTTGGAAGTGGAAGGATTTAAAAGAGAGAAGTTCCCACGGAAACCAAGAGCCTTACCATCTCCTTTAGTTCTGAAGGCTGGTGGACCATGGATATCATAGAGACAGCAAAACTGGAAGGTCATTTGGAAAGTCAAACCAACGACTCTCCCAACACTTACGCGAGCCCCACTGACGCTGTAGAAGAAGAGGACAAAAATGGCAAGGGGAAACCCAAGACCTTATCCAACGGGCTACGGAAGGGTGCCAAGAAATACCCGGACTACATCCAGATCTCCATGCCCAATGACTCCAGGAACAAGTTTCCCCTGGAGTGGTGGAAAACGGGCATCGCCTTTGTGTATGCTCTCTTCAACCTTATCCTGACAACAGTCATGATCACCGTTGTGCATGAGAGGGTCCCTCCCAAGGAGCTCAGCCCTCCACTCCCAGACAAGTTTTTTGATTACGTCGACCGGGTCAAATGGGCATTTTCTGTATCAGAAATAAATGGGATGGTATTGGTCGGGTTATGGACCACCCAGTGGCTCTTTCTGAGATACAAGTAAGTACTGACTGATAAGGTGTTTGGGTTTGAGTTGGTTTTGAGAAGAGATGACGTGTCTTTCTCCATTTGCCATGCATTTGGTTATACCTAGACATTTGAGGAAAGGACGCATAGACAGACAGAACTGAATACGTGCAGCCACTGTTCTGTGTGTACTGATTGACCATGTATCACAGCAGAAGGTTGCAGCAGTCCTGTGGAGGAGGATTCGGTTTATCAGCTGAAAATACAGTGCCTGACTCCAGTGGTGTGGTGCCATAGCCCTATGCTAAGTCAAGATGCTCGGAAATGGCTTTAATCCCAGCACTTGGGAGGCAAAGGACCTCTGTGAGTTTGAGGCCAGCCTGGTCTACATAGAGAGTTCAGGACAGCCTACATACTATCTTTTTTAAAAAGTGTGTTGGCACGGGCAGTAGGGAGTAGACTAGAATAGTTTTAATTTATTATGGGATGGCTGGTCAGCTGTCAACAGCCTGCTTTGAGTTTATATCTTTTCAAAAGTTCTTAAGCTTTCTTTCCTTCCTGGTCCTTTCCCTGCCAGACACAAAGCAGCAAGTGTTTAAGAAGCTGAATTTGGAGCTGTGTTTCGGTGGTTTAGGTTTTCGATTTCTAAAGTAAACTCGTCCTCCCTGCTTTCTTCTTGGCACCAAGGGAAGGACCCCAGTAGTCCAGCCTCTGCGCTCCCCAGCCCGTTTTAAGAACAGTGCCAACTGTGAAGCAGCAAGCCAGGCTTTGCACCTTTAGATAAGCCAAAGTTGGGTGCAGCTCTGGCTTGGTAATTTCTATTTCTCGGTGTGAATTCTGACTTCTGGTCCACAAAAGTGGAGGCCACTCAGTTCCCCTGTCCTCTCATTTGTCATTTAGGTGTTTGCTTTCTACTGGGCTCCACCAATTAAATCCCCAAAATACAAGATTGGGCAAAAATTCCCATAGTCTGGAGCTTTAAAGAAGTACATGGAGTGAGGAATCTCCCTGTGTCCAGCTTCAAAGTCAAGTAGAAGATCAGTTTTAGAAGAGTTGAGCTGATGGTTGCTTTGTAATTAGAATTCAGCCTTTCCCACATACAACTCTGCAGTTTTCTAAACTTGCATGGCAAACGGAAGCCATCCATAAGCAGTTTCCGTACAGTGACCCTCTCATTGTTCCGTCAGTAGATTTGGGTAAACAGCCTTTTACTTAGTAGGAATGATTTACTGCTGCACGTGGCAGTTATGACATCCTTTATGCCAAAAGCACGAATATATTTGTTGACCATTTGTTTTCTATGTAGTGCCCAGAGTTGACCCTAAACATGGCAGGGCTTACATGGGCTATGCATGATTACTTTCCCCTTCAGTCTGTGTGTCAAGACCATTCAGAGTCACATTGGCATGAAGAGATATTTAGTCTCGTGTGCAGCTGGGTCCCCTTCTGCAGCCATCTTTGTCTCGGTTTGTGTGAGCTCTAGCTGTTAGAGCTGACTTGCTGTGACCATCTCAAGAGTTTACCATGTCAACATTCGTGGTCCTCGGCTGGGGATGTAGTTCAGCAGGAACAAGGCTGGATTCACATGCTTTGAGGAAGTCATTTGGACCTTGTATTTTGGTAACTGACAGAATAATTCTTAGGATCTTGCTTTCAATGCCCTATTTAAGGAAGAACTCCTAGCCCCTCCCAGCCTCTCTCAATCCATCCTTCCTTTCCTTCTTGGTGCTGGGACCCAGGAGCTCACACATTCCAGGCAAATCCTTTGTCAGGGCCACAACTCTTCAACTCTCCTCTTTTAAAAGCTATGAGAGATCCCAGGCTGTTCTTTTTCTAAGTAAGACTGTAGACTGAATGTTTCAGCTAAGTTCATTTTCTGCTCTGGGCACAGGATGACGGAATGAAGATATTTGACTTAGAGTATCTCCTTCCTTGTGGTTGTCTAATAGCATGGGACATATACTTCAGAGCAGCACTCCTGTGAGAACTGGGGTCGAATCTCAGAGCCAGTTGCTTCCACTTCGCCAAGGAAGAACGGCCATCACTGTTGACTTCCTGCCCCTTTCCGTGCTAAAGAACAAAGCTGGATGACCAAGGATGCAGTAAAAGAGCACCTCGGTCTAGCTGTCTCGGTCCCTCTTCTTTCCTCTCCCTCTCCCAGAGCCCTAGCATGTTCCTGAAATAGCTATTGGTGGACGAGAACTGAAATAGATATTTGTACATATTTTAATTAGAAGTCCGGACAGTTACTTGAATTTGACCTTGGTCTGTGTGAGGATCAGTCTCTTAGAGAAAACTTAAAATATCTCCTCATGTCTGAGGCTCCCTGTTACTCAAGAGTCTTCTGGTTTGGAAACTTTTGGAGAACTGTGAGGGAGAGAAGCCCGCAGGATGAATACGCTGTATGTTCTAGAGAAGTTAAAATGAGTAACGGGGCTGGGAGTGGGGAAGATAATGCATCCCCACTCAATCCTGCTTCAGAGCCGGCATTTGGAGACAAAACCACAGAAAGAGGGCTGTCACCGAGAGCTGAAACTGAGAGCCCACAGACCCTTTCTGCCCTCGGATGTACCCACAAGGCCGTCACGCTGTGGGCAAAGCCCTTGGCTTTAGAAGTCAGTGGGCTCAGTCGGCCTCTGAGAACAGCCGGCCCAGGCGGAGTGAAGGTTCAGAAGAGCTCGGAGCCTTGTGCCCGACTCGCTGTCTTCATAAAAACTGCGTAGTTGGGAGGACTTTTTGCCTCTGTTTCTCTGTCTCTCCTTTGGTTTCCATTTGAATTTTATTAAATTTTATTTTAATTTTGAGATAAATTCATGACATAGCTAGTGTTGGCCTTAAGCTATCCATCTTCCTGCTTCTGTCTCCCAAATGTTAGGTGTTGGTTTATGCAATGTAAGAAAGCAAATCAAGTAACTTAGTGTGGAAGGCAAATATTCCAGCACCTAAGCCACATACCCAGGCCTTTTAAATTTTAACTGGTACATAAAACAGACAACATTGGATTGCTTAATGAGGTATTACGTATGTGCATTCGTACGTGTTTATTTTGTGATGTTCAAATCGTTAAACATGCCTTTATTTATACATATTTCTTCTTTAAAAATAATTTAATTTTACATGGGTTTTTTTTTTTGTGTCCATGGGTGTTTTGCCTGCTTATATATATATCTATACATGCCTGATGTCCTCAAAGGCCATGGCATCCCCTGGAGCTTCAGTTACAGCCAGTTGTGAGCTGCCATGAGGACACTGGAAATCAAACCCGTGGTCTCCGGAAGAGCACCCAGTGGCCTTAGCCACTGAGCCTTATTCCAGCCTACTTACCATTTTCCTTACGGTGCAATATCTAAAGTCCTTCTGATGTATTTTTGAAATGCACAGTTCATTGTTAGCAGTAGCTGACTTGCTACCTGGACCATCTTAACACCATATTTTGTTCCTAACTTAGCACTCTCCATGCACCCCCAAATACACAGGGTCTCCCTAGCACCTTTCCATGCACCCCCCAGTCTCCCTAGTCTCTAGTGAACTCTAGTCTATGCTCAACTTTTTCGAGACCAATCTTTTTCATTTTGTCTTAGGGCTGGAATTACTCTGTGCTTGAATTTCTGTGACGGCCTTGGCATGGTGATCTCTAGTTCTGCCCACAAATGACAAGGTGGAACTCTTTTTCATGTCTGGATCATGTAATGCCATACAGACTCATGACCTCTTCATCATCTTCATCAGCCTGTGGGCACTTAGGCTGTTTCTATTTCATGGTTATTAAAAACAATCCTTTAATAATGTTTCAATAAATAATAGTGCAGTCTTGTTCGGAAGAAGACAGACAACACTAACCGGTGCACTCCCTTTTATTTCCCTTTGCCATTTAAAAATCAATAGCAAATAAGATATTAGAGGATCGATCCCGTGGTTATTTCGGACATGTTCAAAATACAGTTCTCTGAAAACCTATGCAGTCGGAGAAAACAGTTCATGCCTGAGTTGTCAAACTACCTCTGCTTGGTCCCAATTAAAGTCTTGCTTACATAACTAGGCTTTAATGAGGTATCACATCTCCCTGTGTATCCAATTATGTAACATCACCTGATTCATTACATTATTCCTCCATGGCCACAGCTCACTTACACCTCAGATGCGCTCTCCAGAGGGTTTTGCTAATCGGCAAGTTGACTGAAAACAGGGAGAAGCTCATTGAATTCTCTGGCAAAGAGAGATGTTTTATCAGAAGAGGAGATGATACAGGTTCTTCATCTTCTTAAGTTCACCCTTTCCCCACATCCTTAGTCCTTTCCGGCCCCAAATCACTTAGATGCACTTCAGCTTGTAAAACTCCTTTTTGGAGGTGGGATTCCAGTCTTACTATGGAATTATGGGATTGAAAGCTCACAGGCCTCAAAATGTAAAACCGAAGTGTATTTGTTAATTCCACTGAGTACACTATTTTTAGTTCATTAAGCATTGACTTATACTGAAAAATGAATACATGGGGTCCAGGGCTGATAGCTTACACCAGTCATCCCAGCACTCAGGAGGCTGAGGCCAGAGGATTGTGAGTTTGAGTACATGGTGTGGTCCAGGCTAGCCTAGACGAGAGAGAGACCCTACCCCCTTTAACCAACCAGTAAACTTGTTTCTCCCATCCCTGTGTTTTCTTTAGGTCAATAGTGGGGCGCAGGTTCTTCTTTATCATGGGAACGTTATACCTATACCGCTGCATAACTATGTATGTCACTACATTACCTGTGCCAGGAATGCACTTCCAGTGTGCTCCGAAGGTAAGTCTCGGGGTCCCTCAGACTTATCTGCACTGTGGTCAAACAGCAGCAGGTAGCAGGAAGGTCGGCGGGGCTGGCCCCAGGCTGCGAAGGCCCTCACCGCCGTTGCAGAACGTGAGCCTGGAGGGTTATGATTGTGTGATTGTGAAAATGATGCCGTTGAGCTCAGGACACATGTTGCAGGTTAGATTGACAGGATGTGCTAATGCTGTAGACAGGGCTCGAAAGAGAAAAGTCAAGGAGAACGCCAGACGATTGCCCATCGGAAAAAAGATGCAGTAGCCTTTGGCTGCCGTTGGAGTTGTCTGAAATGAAGCTATGGTTTCCTCTCCTAGCATCTAGTCGCAGGAGGGCCATTCTTCACCTCAGACCCCTGTACACTCTGGCTTATGAAACAGAAACAGATCGTGTGCTTTCTGGACGAGGGAAGGAGGGCTAAGATCAGACTTCACTGAACATGAAGCAGATGTCGAGGGAAGAAAGACAGTGGTTCTGGAGAAGCCAACGCTCCCTTACCAAACATAGGTGTGGTTTGGTAAGGCAGTCATTTCCTAAAGCCATCAAAGAAGTTCCTGTCTGTAATTAAAACGGTGTACAAGTCCAACTTAAATGCTGGCTGGTTTTGACTGAAACTAATTTAAGACATGAGAGTCCAGAATTTTAATGAGCATGCCTGAGTCTTCACTAGCGGACGCTATTACAGTGTGTTCAGTGGCGAGGTGGCCACAGCAGAGAGAAGGGTAAACCCTTCCTAGGAAGGGACGAGGCTAGCAGGGAAGGGCTGCTGATTATAGAAACGCAGATTAAAGGTCACCCTTCACAGAAGAGCTGCAGTTTCCCAAAGCCATGTCAGTAAACACCCTGTGGGCTAACCATGCCGCAGACACTCCCATCAGAGGCTCCCTGACCGGTCACCCACCGAGTACTGATCAGCCAGGCCCTCCCCCGAGAAAGAGGCTGTGATTGCCTGCAACTTGGTTCTGTAGAACAGACACACGGATCTCCCTGTCCGGCTGAAGAAGCTGAGGTGATAAACAGCAGGAGACAAAATTGCATTCTAAATTTGGCCCATCTGCTCACCTGCAAGGGCTGCATTGATGCTTGCGGCCACAGGGCCCTTTGAGAGCTACCGGTTCTCCTGTGTTGGCAAGGCCGTGGGATGTCCTTCAGAGTGAGCAATGACAGATGTATGCGTGAGAGGACGTCCCTGTCGGGAAACCAGTCCCAGGCACAGCTTGTCACTCAAGAGTTGTCACGCTGGCATCGGGGTTCTTGCAGCTTGGCCGTCAAGGTTCTGCCTTGTCTAGTCCATGGCTTCGTTAAGTCCTTTGCTTATGATTGGCTTCGCAAGCATGCACGCCTGTGCTTCGGTTTACGGCCAGAATGGCTATTTTCTTCGATCTGTGTCTAGGTGAAAGTTGGCTTGATGGTGAAATGATGCCATTGTTTTCTAAGTCATTTTGTATAGAGACGGTGACCTCTTTGTTTTTCATGGAAGCCTTTGGGGCTAGCTTTTTTTCCCTCAGGCTAAAGATGGCCAAAGGGCTTTTCTTTTTCTTCTTTTTAAATATTTTCTCTTTCTTTTATACATGCATATTATATGTTTTTTATTAATAATGGATTTTTAAGATTTATTTATTTATTTTTAGTGAGTACACTGTAGCTGTTTTCAGACAGGCCAGAAGAGGGCATCTGATACCATTACAGATGGTTGTGAGCCACCGTGTGGTTTCTGGGAATTGAACTCAAGACCTTTGGAAGAGCAGTCAGTGCTCTTAGACACTGAGCATCTGTCCAGCCCAGATTTTCTTTTCATATAACCCTCCCTCAACCCTTCCCAGTTCCTCCCCACTTTCCCTCCCATCCATATCCACCCCCTTTCTCTCATTAGAAAACAAACGTGTTTCTAAGGTATAAAAATATAATATGATAAGACAAAAACAGAAACATCAGAATAGGACAAAACAAACAAACAAAAGGAAAGGGCCCAAGAAAAGGGCAAAAGAAACAGATATCGACACAGAGAACCACATGCTTGAACACTCAAGAATCCCATAAACACTCAAAACTGGAAACCATAGTATTTACACAAAGGGCATGCAGTGGGGGAAGATATGGAGCAAGAGTGAGGGAGAGATGGGGAAAGAGAATGAATGAATGAATGAATGAATGAATGAATGAATGAATTGAACCCTGAGTAGAACATTATGAGGTAGGAAACCTCCAAAGATGCCGTCTAATTCCTTTCCCGTTGTCCATATACTGCTGGGAACACAGCCTACCCTTACGAGCAGTTTGTTCCTGGAGTTGACTTAATCTTCACTTGCTTGTGGTTATCAACTGGAGCTGGGTTCTACTCGGTTAGGGTAGGACATGTGTCCACCGCTTTCAGCTCTAATCTCACTGACGACCTGCAGCCACAGTCTCTGTGAGTTCGTATGTGCACCATTCCTGCTGTGCTCTGACGGCCTTGTTGCCTGGTGTCCTCCATCTCTCCGGCTCTCACACGCTCTCTGCCTCCCTCTGAGTGGCTCCCTGAGCCCCGAGGTGAGGACTTTGATGGAGACGTCCTGTTTAGGGCTGAGTGTCCTAAAGTCTCTCACGCTCTGCAAATTGTCTAGCTGTGGGCTTTTCTTGATGGAAGGACCGTTGTGAAGTCTGCATCCACCTTGGACTGCTCTAACTTCTTGATTTTTGTGGGAAGTAGAATTGGGAGTCACAGGTGGAGGAATCCCATGAGGCGCCCCTATGAATTTGGCTGTTTTGATTCATGCTGCTTTCCAAAGGTTTCTGCAGCTTTAACATCCCACAGCCAGCACAGAGACTTCTGAAAACGAGGAATGAAAGGAAATAGTGTGCGACCTGTGCTGACTGCGATAGGCCTAGGGAAGGTCATTGGGGTCATCCTCCAGTTCCAGTGCTCACTACCTTCCCTTCCCTGCCCAGGAGTTCGATCCCCAGGACCCACAGGGCCCACAGGACCCAAATGGTAGAAGGAGAGAGCCAGCACCCATAGGTTATCACCACAACTCCACGTGTCCGTGTGCCCCCCTTCACACACACACACAAAGAAACAAAGAAATGTAACAGGAAAGGGACGCAGAGTCTGCTTCTCTGTTCAATAACTGTATCGAATGAAAGGCCACCCGAAATCCACCTGCAGTGTCTAGTGTTTACACAGGAGGCACATCCCAAAGATGCCCAGTGCATGTCTGAACCTGCAGATATACAGTTTCCCTATGTGTGTGTGTATGTATGTACATAGATATGTAACCAAACATGTAACTAGGCACAGCAAAACAATTAAAATGACTAATGACACGATGGGGAAATACTAATGCATTGTAATAAAAGTTAGCTGAAAGTTAAAAAGAAAGCTTAAACTATTTCTGCTTGATATTTTCAGACTGTAGTTGACTATAACTTAGATCTCCGAGAGCAAACTGTATCTGGGATGAGCATGGGGGCTGTCATATACCAACACCGCTGAGCAGCAGGGGCTATCACACACCAACACCACTGAGAAGCAGGGGCTATCACACACCAACACCACTGAGCAGCAGGGGCTATCACACACCAACACTGCTGAGCAGCAGGGGCTATCATACACCAACACCGCTGAGCAGCAGGGGCTATCACATACCAACACTGCTGAGTGGCAGAGGGAGCATGAAGTTTGACCTAGGAGCCTACTTTATTTAGACCTGGGGTATCTGGCCCCAAGTAGAGAGAGACTGATGACTTTGGAGAAGTGGAGCTGCGGCAGGTGTAGAGGTGAAATGAAGGGGAATACATCCTTTCAGTCTTGGGGGCGCTCACTGTACAAGGTTTTGTACCAGTCTCATGACAGGAAAAGGACGATGGGTTGCTGATAGACCAAAGAGCTGTATCTTTAATGTCAAGGAAGGGTGTGGTGCTTTACAGGCTATGGCTGGCCTTTCTGAGGAGGCCTGGTCAGTCATGTGATTTGTTGGCTTCCTCTAGGGCAGGCATGCCCTCCTGACTCCCGAGCTCCTTTCTAGGTGAGATAAGTCACCTGTTACCTGGCAGTCCTGCGGACTGGATTACTCTTTTTTTTTCCCACTGTAACATGATGTCTGTGATAACTAGCTTTAGCTCACACTGGGAGGGTCTGCTTCACAACCCCCCGGGGCTGTGTAAGAGGGCAACACTGAAATGAGTACCAAAGCAAATGTTCTCATGGGGAGCCAGGAAGGAGAGAGAAAGAAGGGACGAGAAGGGTCCCCTCAGATCTTTGACATTCACCACTGGTAGCCTAAGACATCCCATGAGGTTCCATGTCCTTCCTTTCTCCATCTCTGTCCCCCACTCCCACCACAGGAGACGTTCTAGGCAACAATTCTGGATGGATGTGGTCCCTTCTTGTACCGGGTGGGACGGTATTCTCCCTGCTCTGAGGCGCTCCCCATCCATCTGTGCACACCCTCCCTTAGAATCACGTGCCCAGACGTGATGGTGTCTGCCCCACCTGCCACCCTAACCACTGGTGCAGCTGGGCTGCTGCACTTCAGGGACCAGGGCTCAGAAGTAACAGAGCTGAGGTTCCTTGAAGACATGTCACAAACCTGCCCCCAAGGTCACAAATGACTACTCAGCGCCAGGGCCTCTGTGTGTCTCTTTCATGTCAACCACCCTATGAAGTCTTCCTGAGCCCCATTCTCAGACACCCTACATTGACTTTTCTGTATCAGACATCATGTGATGTCTTCCTGAGCCCCATTCTCAGACACCCTACATTGACTTTTCTGTATCAGACATCGTGTGATGTCTTCCTGAGCCCCATTCTCAGACACCCTACATTGACTTTTCTGTATCAGACATCATGTGATGTCTTCCTGAGCCCCATTCTCAGACACCCTACATTGACTTTTCTGTATCAGACATCGTGTGATGTCTTCCTGAGCCCCATTCTCAGACACCCTACATTGACTTTTCTGTATCAGACATCATGTGATGTCTTCCTGAGCCCAATTCCAGACACCCTACATTGACTTTTCTGTATCAGACATCATGTGATGTCTTCCTGAGCCCCATTCTCAGACACCCTACATTGACTTTTCTGTATTAGGGGTCCCTGCAGCTGTCCAGCCCCCCATGTCTCTTCTCAGTTTTCATGCCTCATGTTTTTACTTCCTCTTGCTGGTATACTTCAGTTTTAATAGGAGATACACTCCTTTAGCTACTGCCTGACCCTCCTGCCCTAGCCTGCCATCGTTTCTTATGACAACATTGTGGCTCAGAGAGGCTTCTGGACCCTTGATTCCTGTGTAGAACTAGGATCCCTTGTGATGCACTTTTCCCATTCAGAGCTTCGAAAGCCTGGAATCCCTAATTTTTCACTTCCAACCCTATTTCAGTTATGAGGTGAGCTTCTTGTAACCTTGTTACCAGCAGATACGAGTGGGGGCCGTTTGCACGCTTTATGCTGAGCACTTAGTGCACAGTACTAATGGCTGCAGCGTCGTCAGATGGTAATGACCCCAAATCCTCACATCCCTCTGCGAGAAGGAAACAAAGTAGCTCTGATTTGCTTCTTAGCACACAGTGGTGAAGTCATTGGTTATTAATATTTCTAAAAGCTTTGCCCAAGGACACAACACCACCAAAACATATTATTAGCAACATAATGAATAATTTAAAGTGTTATCAATAAACCTGACCAACATAATGAGGAGAACCTAGTTTGAGGAGTTTCCTCTTAGAATATTTAATTTTTTTTTTAATACTACAAGGAAAGTCTGAGAAAGATTACCATCACAGCCTGGTGACGTCCCGAACTGAAACATGGTTCTGAGCATCTTGTAAACTTTCCTCCCTGTCTTCTGTCACACAGCTCAATGGAGACTCTCAGGCAAAAATACAGCGGATTCTCCGGTTGCTTTCTGGCGGCGGATTGTCTATCACCGGATCACACATCCTGTGTGGAGACTTCCTCTTCAGCGGCCATACCGTCGTGCTGACACTTACTTATTTGTTCATCAAAGAATGTAAGTAGCTGGTCGTTCCTCCCCGAACTAACGGCTGTGGTGGGTGGGTTCTCTGCACTGCCGGGGTTGGCACTCGGGAGAGAGAAGGATGTAAACACTCGGAGTATGTGGGTACTCCATCATCGGTGTGGCCTGAAGCCTAAAGTCTTGTTGTGGTTTTCTCTTCCTAGCATTTAGCATGCCCCCAAACATCTCCCTTTCTTCCTTAGTATGTCTCAAGGCATGGGGTTCTTAATATCGGGACTAAGAACAGGTCAAACACAGAATGCATGCCTTTAATCCCAGAACTTGGGAGGGAGAGGCAGGTAGATTCAATCAGTTCAAGGCTAGCCTGGTCTACATAGTGAGTTCTAAGCTAGCCAGAGCTATAAAGTGAGACTCTGTCTCAATTTTTTTTTCAAGAAGGGGAATGAAGTAGGAAGAACATGCAAGGATAAATGTGTCGTAAGAAGACCTGTGCATGCTAAAGACATTTACCAGACACTTGTGTTCTACGATTCCCAGTAGTCCATGCGTATTTCCTCACGTTTATCCACATCCCTGTCCTATTTATTTCCAATGTCCATTTCCCAGCCTCCTCTGCAGCATTAGGGCATCTTGTGGAACATCTCCCCCTTACGGAACAGGCAGGCAAGAAACTGACACCCCTTTCCAGATGGATACACTGAGTCCCCATGATGAAAAGCCCTTATATTTTGCAGTAGTTTGCTTTTTTAATGTTTCTAGCAGTCAACTTTTTCAGCCTGACTGGTTGGTGCTTCCTGTCTTGAAATGAGGTCTTATCGTACAGCACAGGCCGGCCTGGAACTCACAGCCCTCCCGAGTCCGAGTTCTTTCAAGTGGCTTTTACTGATGAAACAGTGTCCCGTTGACTAAAGGACTGTAATGGTTCTAGCGGCATAGCCGATGCTACTTCTTCTGTGTCCGTCCTGTTTCCTGTTGCAAATGCTCTGTTCCCTATGTTTCCAGAAGCTTCTCTCCAATACCTTCACTTGGCATTGTCTTACTCACTTTCCTGTCGTTGTGTAGAGACCCCATGGCCAGAGCAGTTTATTGGGGCTGTACGGTTTCAGAGAGTGAGAAGAATCCATGGCCATCACGGCTGCGAGCGTGGCGGCGGGCAGGCATGGCAACCGGAACAGTAGCTGAGAGCTCACATGTTGAGCGAGACAACATCCACAAAGCACAGAGAAAGCTAATGCGGAAGGGCCTGGGGACTATGAAACCTCAAAGCCCACCCCCAGTGACACACCTCCTCCAACAAGGCCACACCCCTTAGTCCTTTCTAAATAGTACCAAGTATTCGAACGCATGAGCCTGTGAGGGCTGTTCTCATTCAGACCATCACAGGCACAGACCTGCCTCCGAGGGGCTCCCATCTCTTGCTTTCCCCTCTTCTCTTGGTTTTGTTAATCCAGACTGTGCACACTACAGCGTGTTGGGGGATGGGCTACTTTAGCTCTTCACAAGCCCCAGGGACTCCTCACTAAATGGGAAGCCACAGTTCTGATATGTAATTATTAGTTTGGACGCATGTTCTTTATGGTTCTGGTTTTAACTTTTGCCCAAGGAAGTTCCATCCATAGAAGGTCCATTTTTTTCTAGGCCACTGGTACACTCTCCAATCTATAGATCATAGGAAACTTACAGAAGATCGGTGTGCAGGTATTGCATGTCACAGTAAAGGTACTGTGTGTTGAAAACCATGCAGTGGTCATCACAGGAAGCATAAAGGGAGTTTAGTCAATATCTAAAGAGTGAGTGAAATAACATTTAATTGTGGTTGGCTTATAATTTCAGAGGTCTAGACCTTGAGCGAGCGGCTTCTCACATTTACAAGCTTCGTTGTGCAAACCATGTTCCTTGATTTAAAACTATTGGTTAAATAAAATTGGCCACAGCCAATTACTGGAGAGATTAGAGGTAGGTGGGTTTGGAGTGACCTGGTAGGAGGAGAGAGAAGAAGAAGGGGAGGATGGAGGGAAGAGAAGAGGAAGCCACCATGAGGGGAGATGGACCATGAGCGCATGGCCAGGAGAAACAGCAACTATGTGGGGTGCACCGCCAAGAAAAGAGCCAGGCCAGCAGTTAGAAGATCAGATTAGGGTTACCGACAAGTAATTGTCAAAGTCTGAGTCTCTTATTTTAAACTAATTGGAGACAAGTTTAAATAGGTTGTACTACACAGAACTGTAACTGGTTTACCAAGAACCACTTTGTGTACGAACGATAACCGCTCAGGCCGTTGTCTGCAGTTTTGGGGAGTCAGCCATGTACCCTTTGCCCCTCAGCTATTCCTTCACTGTTGAGCATGGATGTAAACAAAGCTTCATATAAAATTGATTTCAGTTTATTAGATCATCGATAGTCTGTTGGAGCCATGGCTGTCATGAATGCTTACATGAGAACCCGTTGGGGTTGTGACCATGTTATCCCCATGAGTGCCTCAGTTCTCTCCCAGTTGGTCAGTGGCATGAATTGCTCAGCAGCCTCAGCAAGATGCTAAACTTCTGTGCATGGAGGGCCAGGAAAGCAGAGTTTTCCACTGGAGAGCTGCCCCACGCGATCAGCAATGGCAGTATAAAATTGGCCCGAATCAAATCTTGCTTGCCCCAGTGACCTTCCCCACCACAGATACACACGTGAAGAAATGAAAGCAAACTTAAGACATCCAAATAGCCCTGCTTTCTAATGTTGTCCCCTTTATTTTCGTAGACCTTTCCTTTTGGCCCTTACCGTTTTTCTTTGGCCTTTACTGTGGGGTCATGTTTGGGAGCTAGGATGAGCCAGTTCTAACCAACCTAATAATAATGCTATTCACTTCCTTATTAGATTGCTGAAGGTGGGCAAAACCTAGACTATCTCAGTGCCCTGAGAGAAACTGTCATACCTGCGGACATGATCCCCACTGCCCTCTCTCTACCTGGGAAAACTGAGGCAGCTCATTGCCGGGAGTGGTCTTAAATTGCCTGTTTGTGGTTATTGGGGCAATTGTAAGATGGAGCTCGACGGGAGAACATTTTCTTAGCATGCATAAGACCCTGGGCTCCATCTCCAGCCCCCTGTTTGTCCATCCGCCCGTCCATCTGTCCATCTCTGGACTCTTGTTGACTCTGCTCTCTCACTGTGCAGATTCACCTCGTCACTTCTGGTGGTATCACTTGGTCTGCTGGCTGCTGAGCGCCGCCGGGATCATCTGCATTCTCGTAGCACACGAGCACTACACCGTTGACGTCGTCATTGCTTACTATATCACAACACGGCTCTTCTGGTGGTACCACTCCATGGCCAACGAGAAGGTGAGAGCCGTCAAGATCCTCGGATGAGGACTGTTCTGTGTGCCGGGGCCAGGACTCACTGTGTGTGTGTGTGTGTGTGTGTGTGTGTGTGTGTGTGTGTGTGTGTGTGTGTGTTATGGGAAGGGCTGCTGTTGCCACCCAGCTGAACGGTTTTGTCAGTTCAGTTGGACCTTCTGTCACTGCTGTTTATTTTAAAAGTAGTAGCAACAACAAAGAACCTTACAAACATACATACTATGTGAGGATTGTGAACGCTATAAAAGTACACACAGCAGCCTTGCCAGTTCAGCTGGTTTAAACTAGATTTGAAGGGCTGTATACACTAACTGAAAACTTAAGAACCCTCTCTGTAGAAGCATTAGGGTGCAGCTTGGTAATAAATGCCCCCTGCCTCACTGCTTATATTTTGGGGTGATCACTAGCACCTCTATCTTCCCTTCTCCTTTCTGTCCCAGAATGGCCCCCCTTTATTCACCCATTCATCCTTACGGTGCTTACTCAAGCATCACCCCCCCCCCACTGCCATCCTGGGAAGCTTCTCATTTTTCTCCTTCTCTCCTGTAGAGCCCAAGGTTGCTCTCCCCACCTCTGGTTTGGCCCTTACATCTGACCACAGCACATTCTGAAAATGCTTCTGTTGAATGCCACATCTATTCCTGGGCCGCCTCCTTAGGGAGCTGCAGGAAGAGGGCTGTTGAGTCACAGAGGGCAAGACCTGGGGACCAAAGTCAAGGCAGAGCTGGGGAGGCTGGACAGTAGTTACTACCGTGGGGCTTCATTTCTGTTCACCTGCTAAGTGACCACTAAAAAGTACAAAGGCCACCTAATTGAGAAGTCTAAACCACACTTATTAACAATGCCTTATGTCATTTTGCCACCCTTTCCAGAACTTGAAGGTCTCCTCCCAGACGAACTTCTTGTCTCGGGCTTGGTGGTTCCCCATCTTCTATTTTTTTGAGAAGAATGTGCAGGGCTCAATACCTTGCTGCTTTTCCTGGCCGCTGTCCTGGCCCCCTGGCTGCTTCAAGTCATCGTGCAAAAAGTATTCACGGGTCCAGAAGATCGGGGAGGACAATGAGAAATCTACCTGAGCTGCCCATCCGGCGGCCATTTTTACACCGACAGAGTCCGTGCTGTGACCAAAGGCGCAGGTCTATATTTATTTTCAGAGAACTGGCTGGTAAGATGAAGTGGACCAAATTTTATGCAAAAGATTGGAGCGCTGAAGTATTACCTTTTGGCTTTTTTTTTTTAATTATTCATCCCAAGAAAGATATATTTTCCTGCAGCTCTTCCTTCGTTGATGACAAAGCCCCCAAGCTGGAGTTCTGAAGAGGCAGCAAAGAACACACCAGCCTCTCGTCTTCCTTCACCTCCACCTTCTTTCCAGATTGCTTATTTTTTCCTTCCTTCAAGGTCAGAAGAGTTTGCTAATGTTTTGAATAAAACGTCTGGACATATACGGCCACTGTGTATACAGTCAGTTGGTGATGAGCGCGGGTTTTCACCGTGGGGCTTAGTGGGAGTGCCCTGTCTTGGGGAAGGGAGGTTAGGTTGATGTCTGGTATTCCCTACCCTCGCCCCACCCCCAACCCCGTACACTACGCATGACTTTTATTTATTTTTTTAACCTGGTAGTTTTATTTTTTTTAAGATAGAGCATTGCAAGGATGTGAGAAAGTGACACACCCGTGGATCTTTCTCCCGTGTGGGGACTTTTCCACTTTTGAGTGTCAGTGGCAGATACAAAGAAAGCACGGGGCTTTTCCTGCCATACACATTAGATGCTGCCTGGAGCCCAGGGCTTGCTAACCACACTGAGTGTGAACAGATGCCCACACTGGAGAACAAGCTTGTGCTCTCCCCTGCTAATTGGGCCCTACTGCAACCTAGAGAAACAACTGGGTGCCTTCCATCAAAACAGTTTCTTTTTAGTCAATATTATACACCACAGGAAGTACAAGATGGATTCCCGAAGGTTTACTGTTTCCCAGCCTTTTAGCAAGATACTCCCCGAAGTGCTCCTGAGGGCACACACCACCACAGAGCGATTTCACTTCACCCTGTGCACATTACACTCGCTGCTGCACTTGAACATGCCCCTGGCATCGGCGCTCAACTACAGCCACACAGGAACACGGGGACCACTGTACCTTATGTGAGGAGCCGGATCCCTGAGATCTGCTGGATTTCAGAACATCTGATTCAGTTAGAAGGTTACTCAGTGCCGGGCCATCTTTATGTAGTACTTGACTACTGGGAGATTAGTCAGTGGAACCTGTAGTTCTATGGTTTGACAGTAGAGGGGGAGACAGTTACAGTCACATGACATGGGACAGAGAGCATCCTGGGCTTATCCCTGTAAGCTAGTCAGCCTTGGTTATTCAGAGTTAAACTTTGCATTGCTTGGGGGGGAAAAAGCACAATACAGATCTGTTCAGAAGGGCCATTGTCTTCTGGTGCTATAATCCTGTGTATGTGTTCAGAGTGTCCTTTTCTGTGGTACTAGGTAGGTAAAGGGTAGGGCGCTAAATTCAAAGACACGAGAGTAATATTTAAATCTCTCTATCCTCACGAGAGCAGAGACTTTGAAATGCAGGGAGTTTTTTTTTTCAAGTATTTCTATTGAGTAAGCCAATAATAAATACCCAGTTTACCTTGTACTAGACAATTCTGTACAACTCCTCATGTCTTCATTTCCTCGACTTTGTGTTAGAACGAAGTGTTTGGCTCTGAACACTAGTTTAACCTCTGGGTCTAATTATGAGAGAATCGTTTGGCACTGAAGCCTGGTCTTTGCTCTGTGCGTATCTCATTGAAACAAAACACCCAAGAGCCTTATCCAGCTGCATTTAGGATTCTCCACGTCTCTCCAACCAAGGAAAATGCTTAAACATTATTACATTTCATGTTGATTGTTGGGAACTCTTCAAACAGTAAGCCTTGCGTTCAGTCAAGTAAACCAAGCTATCAAAACCAACACCATCACTTTCTAAAGGTCTGAAAATATCCATGAGCCTTGTGTGGACCCTACTGTCCCCTGTTCTTGTATTTGCTGTGTTTCTCCAATAAATGCTGATGACGGAGCATGTGGCTTGAAAACAAGAGGGATAAATGTCAGCGTTCAAGGTTTGAACCATGACAACTCATCGCAACGTAGGAAAATAAGTTTGAGACTTCCCTCAGCCTGCCAACCTGGGATAAGATAGACCGTCGCTGTTGCCTTTGAGATGGTCTCACCTCACTGTGTAGCCCGGATTGACCTCCTGAGCGCTGGGGTTGCAGGTGTGTGTTACCATGCCTACCCAACCAGAACAGGAGGTGATGACAGCACCTTTTCTTTGCCCGTTAAGATGCAGACCTGACCCATTATCTGTGTTTTTGTGAGCCCGTGCTCCTGTTGTAGATGTCTAGAAATGTAGAACACTTGTGAAATACACGTTTTTTCTGAACCTTCCCAATGGGAATGGAGTGCTCTAAGACTTCAGCTTTGAGCTCTTCCACCAGGTATGAAAAAGGAAGTCTCCTCCCCCCAGTTCCTCCTGAGCTAATGTGACTATCTTTTGGGTTGCTGGCACCACAGGAAGCAGGTTTTTGCTGGGGCCAGAAGGCTGGCTGAGAGTCAACTTGAAATCTCTGGGCAGGTTTGTGGCCATCAATTCCTTGCTGTGTTGCCGGCGCCCCCTTGTGGAAGGATGTCATGTCTGCAATGCAAATTCCACTTTAAAAATGTTTTTTTCAAGGTTTCGCTAAAGTTTATTTGTTGGGCTTTTTGTTGTTGCAGTTATTGTTCAGTTTTTGGGGGTTTGGGGGTTGTTCGTTTTGTTTTTTGCCAAAAGTTGAAATTTTCATGGGAAAGAAGATATTTAAAGACATTCTCATCCTTCCCAAAGGGAACGCGCTCAGAATCTGGATCGAAGAAAGTTTGAAAGTTATGTTTACCTCTTGTGTAACAATCATTCGTGTCTGGTCCAAAGCTACAGACTTTATTTACTTCAAAACCCAAAGTTATCTGTCTCAGTCTTATTTATGTGCTAGAACTCATCCTTTTATTTGTAATTGAAAGGTCTTACCTTGTTAAAATATTATAAACATATTTTAAACTGTTAATGTTTTGGTTTTATAATATAAAGTTGATTGAAAAATCAAGCCGGTCTTAACACACTCTTAACTATAGTTGTAAGGAAGTGTGGGAAGGAATTTCTTTTGTGTTGTTTTATTGGTTGGTTGGTTGGTTGGTTGGTTGGTTGGTTGGTTGGAGACAGGGTTTCTTTGTCTAGCCCTGGCTGTCCTGGAACTCACTCTGTAGACTAGGCTGGCCTTGAACTCAGAGAATGCACTGCCTCTGCCTCCTGAGTGCTGGGACTAAAGGCATGTGCCACCACCGCCTGGTGAGAAGGAATGTCTTAATAAAGGAGTTTACATGTCTAAATCAAATATAAGTTATATGCGTTGTGCTGGAACCTTTTCTATGTTTGTGTATAGAGATGTCTGATATTGTTTTTAATGCCATTGTGTTGCAATAATTTAGCTCCTTTGACTCATTTGACAAAACTCATCTTATATGAAAAAGGACTCTTGACTTAGATATCTGTACACTGAAAATCATGTCAGAGGTACCCAAAGATAAGTTTTTATACAGATAGACACCTAGTAAGCGCTGGTTTATTACCCACTAACTTCCTGTACTAGGTTCTCAATGAATCATGAATCAAGAGTGGGTGACTGTAGAATTATTTTAAACAGTTCTTTGAATGAGAAGAAACTATAAGCTAATCTAGTTGCCAAGTGGGAATTCCTTATTTAATTTACCTCCTATGCAATGATTAAGGCTGTGAAATGTATGGTTAATAAGTTACAGTATATTCACAAAAGAAATGTCTTTCCAAGGTGTGAGAAGCAGCCAGTCGCGTTCTTTTGGAAATTTACTATACTGTTTCAATGTGTTAAGTGCCTTGTTGTAAAGTAAAATTTTAAGTCTAGAATTCATTATTTTCCTGACCTATATTTTTCATTATGATTATCTACTATGTGCTGTTGTAATCATTTTATTAAATGCTTACATTTTAATCAAATATATGAGTTTCAGTTTTTCCTTCTATCCACTAATATCTTTTACATTTTAAAAATTGTGTGTGTGTGTGTGTGTGTGTGTGTGTGTGTGTGTGTGTGTGTGTGTGTGTAAAGATCAGAAGACAACTTTGTGAAGTCAGTTTGGTCCTTCCACCTCTATGTGGACTCTTAGAACCAGTCTCAGGTCCCCAAGCTTGCACAGGAGGCTCCCTTACCCACTAAGGATCTCATAGCATCTTAATCACGTGGAATTTAAGCTGAAGTCTTGTTTTCATTGTTGGTTTAAGGGGAATTTTCCTTTGTTTGGAAATATACTTTTCATGCTTGTGAAAACATTCTAGGAGGGATGTAAGAATCTTGTAGGCATACGTTTGGGGCTGCTTTATTTGGTTCTTTTACCTTTCTACTCTTCTCCACCCCAATCCTTTCCAGTCCCCAACACTAGGTAGGAGATAAATAAGGTTAGAGAGTAAAAGGGCGTAGAGCTCTTTAGACTACTTCCTGCTGATTGGGGGCATTGAGTTCCCTCTGGCAAATTGAATCTTTGTCATTAGAACATCTCCAACCAAAAATCCAGCAATAGCAGCAGCAGCAGCAGCCACCACAGGCCCTCTCGGGGCTTTGGAATTTATACCTTCTCAAGAGTTCCCAGAATTCCAAGCATAAATTATCTGCAGCTGACAAAAACCATGTCCCTCCTAGAGGATGAGACAAATCATAGTTAACAGCTGTGGACAATCTGAATCAGCCCATATGCCACACCTGGGATTAAAGCAAAAAACATTTATGTAACATAACTGAAATCAAAATTTCCACTACAAAATATGACTTCTTTACTTGAATTTATTTAATTGGCAATTAGAACTAATTTTTGTTTCTATTCAGAAGAGTGTATGTATACTTGATTTCTGACCTACAAATGTCTAAAACGGTATCTGCCTAATAAATCACGGTGATGTTGGCAGCCTTTCAAAATAGGTGTCGGCTTCCTTTCCATTTGGAAGATATGTTGTTTGGGTTTTACAGTATATATTAAGAATGTGGGGAGTGGGAATGGCTGGAGAGATGGCTCAGCAGTTAAGAGCACCAGCTCCTCTTCCAGAAGACCCAGGTTCAATTCCCAGAACTGATGATCACATAGGGTCTGTCTTAACTGAAATGACTCTTCCTTCCCTCCTCCTCTTCCTCCTCTGTAACTCCAGGGCCAAGAGCTCTAACACCCTTACACAGATACACATGCAAGAACACCAGTGCACATAAAATTTAAAAACACTAAGCGTTACTTTCTTCAAATACCATTTTTGAAATAAGGATAAACTTCAATTAAAGGAACTATAAGTAAACTAAAATGTATTGTTTTCCCTACCAATAAATTTTATGGCTAAAAAATTAGAACAATCGTGGGTGGAAAAGAAAAATCAGTTATACAATCCAAGACTGTGATTATTGTTGTTCACAGAAACAAGCTCGCTAGTCCCCCAATACAAGGAGGTTCTTTTCTGTCCCGCCAGCTCTGCAGGAAATGTCCCAGCAGGAACCCCAGCCTAATGACCTCGGCTGGACCTCTAGTCACACCCAAAGCAGGTTTCAGAAGGTTGCCTTTTGGACTCCCTGATGAAGTTGAAATAAAACTTAGTAAAAGCAGCCCAATGGGATGAGGGGAGCTAGGTAAGAGATAGGGCTCAGAGATGGGGTTGCCGGGTGTGGTACAGCCTTTATCCCTGTGCTGTTTGAGAGTGATGGAGCAAAGATCCACAGAGATCCTGTGCCATACCTGCCAGGGTGGCTGGGAAGCTCGTCCCGGTGACGACCATCCTCTTCAGATCACAAGCTGCTTAGCAGCCTCCCTCTTAGCCTGTGCCTATCTAGAATGTGTGGTACTGATTCGAGTTGTCTGCTGACCTAGGTGCAGTCCAGAGCTTCCACTAACGGCCCATCGGCACCTTTGTTTTCTTGGTAGGAAGCTCCTGGTGGGCTTCCTGTGAAAGCATCAAGTTCTCCCAGCGCCAAGATGCGCTCGGTGGACAGGGACTGTTCTGAACCCCCCTGCTCTCTTCTTAAGCTGCCTCCACTGCTGAGCCAAAAGGAGGATTCCCCTGCTATCTGTGTGCAAGACTCCTGAGCAATAGCAAACTTAAAATGAAACGAGAGTGGTCACAGACAAGTTGGTTGTGATCCATGCTTGGTGACAGGCTTGTATTTCAGTTACTGATTTTAGAGTCAGGGTGTAGTAGTGTGCCTGAGAAAAGTCCCCGCTAGTGTCACTGGCAGATTTGTACAACCCATATCCACCACACTGGGAGGTGGAACAGTCGCTTCTTTGCCTGTTTTCGCAGGGAGCTCAGCTCCACTGTTAAGGGTGTTCTGTTCAGAGATCGTTCTGAGCATAGACTCACAAAGAGCCTTCCTTCACTCCAGATAATCAATGTCCTCCGGTTTAGAAGTGATGGAACGCTGTGATGACATTCAGCTTCCTTGACATTTTTATCTTCCGAGAGATAGGAAGGCAGAAAACCTAGCTTTATTCACTCAGTACCTGAGTGTCGGCATGTGATAGATAAAGCCCTGCGGTTGAGATGCAGAGCCAACTCACCTATAACTACTGTGGTGGTTTGAATGAGATGTTCTCCAGCTTGGGCATTAGAATCCATGACCCCCAGTCGGTGGTGTTGGGAGAGGCTTAGGGGGTGTGGCTTTATTGGAGCTGAAACACGGCTTTGAGAGTTAAAGGTGTGCATTTCTAGTTCACTCACTGCTTCATGCTTGCAGTTCAAGATGAGCCCTCAGCTTTCTGTTCCTGCTTCCATGCCTGCTGCTTGGCCCCATGTTTCCACTTGACATATTCTTACCCCTCTGGAACTGTCAAACAGTTAAATCCTTTCTTCTCTAAGTTGCCTGGGCTATGATGTTGTTGCACAGCAACAGAAAAAGAACAAACACAGCTGCCAAGTCTTGAAAAGTTCAGATCACTAACCAGCAGTGGGGTCCAGGAAACCGGAAGGGAATTATTTCTATGGGCAAACCGTCACCGGGTTTTACATTGGCTCCTTTTTAACATTTTAGTAGGTCTACAGTTAGGCTTAGATTTTGTTTCATCCAAATGTATCTTACCCTGGGTCCTCAGCATCCCTCTTAGCATCGATTTGCTGGGCATGACAGGAACGCAAGGTTCAGAGTTTACTCAGTGAATGCAAACAATATTTATGTGGCATCCACCTTGACTTCCTCGGGTGTCACCATGGAACTTGGGGGACTATGGAATCCAAAGCAACCACGCCCACATGGGCTGCTATATTGTCCATGCACTATAAAGCCCTTTGTCTCTGACCCAGGAATCTTTACTAACCTGCTTGGATTTTAAGCAGTCTCAGATACTTCACCAACATGACAGCTAACCTTTCGTCTCCTTCTAACAAAACACATTGAAATATCAGAAGCATAAAGCTGGGAAGAGTAATGAATTGCACACCAGGGTGGGCGCCTGCAAAGTGAACATTTGATTCAAACGTAGCATATTAGTGATGCGTAGCATTTTATACATAGTCTCTGATACTTAGTCTTTAGTTTTCCCAAAACTGGGACACAAGAGAGTCAAGAAAGGGGGGGGACATAACCAAACTTCAAGAGATTTGGGTCCAAGAATCTCCAAAGAGTGACACCCCAGATTCCGTATGCAAAAGGAAAGAGCATTTGTTTGGCTGAATTTCCAGTATGTAGTGGTTACCCAATTTGGGAACGGAGACCTCTAGTGGACTTGCAGGCCAGCTTTTATTGTCAGCGGAATTCCAGGGAGGGGTGTGTGCCCTTTTACCTTGACTGGTTAGCTCTGTCTCTAGAGGTCTGACTGATTCTATAATTCCCAGGGGGTTGCTTACTCATTCTAGCTACCTGTTCTTAGGAGGGGACAGATGGCACGGTGCTTTCAGATGGATGCCCATGGCTGTGGTCAGCTGACCACAGGTTCCTGGATCTGGGGTTCTCATTTCTGGGAAACATAAACTCAGGCCTAGTCTCCCAAACTGCCCATTTGCAGCCTGTCATGGAGCTAGTCTGGCCCTGCCTAACTCCATCCTTGATTGTGTCTCCACTGACTTCGGTTTGCTACTTTCTTGTCATAATTTCCAAAGCCATACCCACAGCTTGTTTATCAAAGCCACAACTGGCTACATTTCAAAGGAAGACCTTTGGCTCCTTGTGCAAAATGGACTTGAACTCACAAGCTGTTCAGAATAAAGCTGCTGTCAATCACGATGCCTTAAGTTCAAACTCAGCATTTCCAAAGGCCCCTCTTCCTACCATTTCCACAGTTTTGAATGCCAATCTGATACAAAGGTGGGTTGTTCCCACTGTATTTTTTTTTTCAGAAACTTCTAGAAAAGTGAGAAGTTCCTAGTGTAGAATGTTTTCTAATAAATGAGAACTGTTGATTTTATTAACGTAAGCAGGGCCTCACCCTAGCCCTGTTGCATTTGGCCATGGACAAGTTGCCATTTTACCCTACTCTCTACCACTTGAAGCTGTCTGGTGTCACACTAGAAGCTAGGTCACTGTATCTCACTGCTAAACAGTGAGCTGACCTGAAAGACGAACACTAAAGATGGTGGCCATTCTCCACCTGTCTAAAGGTTAATTACATCAAAGATACTTAAGCTCAAAGGTAGAAATGGGTGTTAAGGGTCATACTGCACCACAACAGCTTTCCCACAAATGAGGTAGTGAGAAGCTATTTAAAACACCATTGCCTGGGGCTGGAGAGATGGTTCAGAGGTTAAGAGCACTGGCTGCTCTTCCAGAGGTTCTGAGTTCAATTCCCAGCCACCACATGGTGGCTCATAACTATTAGAAATGGATCTGATGCCCTCCCATTACCTTCCCGGAGGTGGCATGTGGTGGTAGACTAGCATCCTTACCAATGAACCTGATTGGTTTTGGTTAGGCAGCCATTGTGACAGTTGGAAGTATTTTGCGATATAAACGAAGAGATGGAGTTCCATCTTTGATTGCTGGGCTTTCTGTCGGACTTTTTGCTGGCTATGGAGCCTACAGTGTCTCCAACGACAAATGGGGTCAAAGTGTTATTGTTTACAGCTTTCTTCCTGGCCACCATAATGGGTGTGAGATTTAAGAGGTCCAGGAAAGTAATGCCTGCTGGTCTAGTTGCAGGCTTAAGCCTCATGATGATCCCGAGGCTTGTCCTGCTGCTGCTTAAGCATCCAGAGTAGCCGAGAGCCAAACTCCCATCATGCTCCTGTGCCTGGCAGAGTGGGTTTTTGCATTGAGGTGATCAATTTAAATACACAGAAAATGTCTTATATTGAAATGAAATATTGTCTCCCTAATATGTAAAAATAATTGCCAATGTTTATCTGTTTCTCCCTGCGACACCTTTTTATTTAATGTACACATTTTAGATTTGTTTAGTATTTGTTAATACTGGTATTTAATGAATTGTTATATGCTCATTTGCTTTGTCTCATTTTATATCTGGTAAGTGGTAACTGGCTATTATCTGCTTTTGACAGTCCCAGACACTAAGACTAAAAATAAGTTAAATGAGTTTAAGTTAACTGCAACCTTTCAGACAGTGGGATTCCTAGAGTGGGCCACAGAGAGTGTTGATGTCACTTTGTGCATTAGGGGTTTTAGTTGTATTGTTGGGGTGGGTAGGCTGTGCATAGAAGAAATTCTATTGTCAGTACATCAGCATCTTGGCAGAATGTACGCAGTGTTCAAATAAAATGCATCGTATGTTTTTAAAAAGTGTCCCAAGTCAACACCAATAAGATAACAAGTCAAAGCTGGAGAAAGAACCTGAATAGCTACCTACAAAACAGTCATAAGTGGCCCAAAAGTACATAAAAGATAATAAACATCAACAACCATCAGAAACATGTAACTCAAAGCTATAGTGAAGATGGAGCTGTAGCTACCTGAGAGGTAGAAGAACATTTGCCTGGTAGGTATGCACAGAGCACAGTATGAGCTGAAAATACTATCAGCAGGCAGATGATTGGTCAGATAAAGTTTGAAATTCTGCTAACCATTGACTGAAATGTATATGTGTATATGTATGTGTATGATGTGTGTGTGTGTGTGTGTGTGTGTGTGTGTGTGTGTGTGTGTATGAATGAATCTACCCACCCATGAGTGAGTAAATAATAGCTTGGAGGCCCGGTGCTGCCTTTTTCTGGCTCTGCCTCTTTGTATAATATTTAGCTGAACTCTAACCATGGTCATTCCCCTATGTGTGGTTAGTGGCTGCTTTCCCACTCTGTGTTGAGAACTACATACATTTTGACAGTCTGTATGGCCTCCAAAGTTGATACTTTCCATTTGAGCATTTACAAGTAAAGGCTACTGACTCCTGAGCCATATGTATATGTGTGTGTGTGTGTGTGTGTGTGTGTGTGTTAAAAATGACTTATGGGAGAACAGCATGAAAAATGTCAAATTGTAGGAGCCATAGCCAAGATGCCAAGCATCACAGCCGGTTGGGTAACAGACCCTGAGAGGCAAGAAAGAAAGGCTGTCCAGTGTGATTTAGTTAGCAAACCTCTGAAGTCTGATGCTGAGCAGTTTGTTTTTAACATATTTTAAGCACCACGCATCTTTGGAAAGGAGTTTCTACCGGGCAATTATCACAACAGATTTAAGGCACAACTAAACCAATCAAAGCTCCTTTACAAAGTACACATCTTTTGTAAAAAGTACCTGTGACCTCTTCCACAAAAATACTGATAGAGAAACAATGCTCAGGATAATGGTCTAGGGAGGAAGGATTTGTAATGAATAAAATGGCCGAGCTCTTTTGCAAAGTACAAGGGTCACCTTTCATAAGAATGTGTGGTTTGGGCAAGACCTGGCTCTACAGATAATCAAAGATAACTGGGCTATTAAACAGGATCCATTCCCAGCCTGGCAGATGGAAGACGAGTGTAAATCCCTTTCTTAGACAAGGAAAGCATGAATTGAATGTTGCTGGTTTCTCTAGTACTATCTGTGACCATGTGGACCTCGTGTCTTCTACCTCAACTCTTTCATTCATGTATCAACAAATATAGTAATATTGTAAATAGAAATACTTACAGCAACAACATACGTAAAATGTAATAAAATTTCCCTCTGAATAGTAAAAGATGAAAAGTATGTCCCATTTTACAGTGTCCTGTATTTTCCATTTTTCTACAAAATCTATTTTTAAAACCCATTTTAAAAATGCTTGTGATATCCTTGATCCTTGTTGACAGAAGTAGGCTTCATTCTTGGGCTCGGTGCAAGGAAGTAACATGCTTTATTGAGACAAATGCTTCGCCTTTACCTTGCAGACTTCCTTTACTGTTTGGGGTTTGATTGTCCTGACAGGAGGGGTTAACACTGAGTCCCCTGGAGAAGGAATACATAGAGCTAGGGGAATCCTGGAGTGTTTGTGTTCAACCTGTTCATTTCACCAAGTGAAAACTAGCTCAGTCGGCTGAGGGCCCTTGTAACTTCCAGATGATGGGTGGAAGGAAGAAGGGAGCAGGGGTCAGCAAGGCTTTCACAGTTAACACAAACCATTGAGCATCACCCACACAGCTGGCCAACTAAGAGTATTTAGGGGGGTTTTACTGTTTAATCACCTCCCTTTTCACTACTGACTCTATAGTAGTACATCAGATGCCATACTCTGGGTCCCCTTCTGGGTGGGTGCATCTCAGACATCAAGCCTGCCGGGTCCTCTGACCCCCTTCCATGCCACTGGTTTCTGTTTACTTTTCTATTTTACTTATGCTTAGGTTCCCATTCAGTCAAAAACATACACCAAGTAAACAGCAAGCCTGTCAAAATCCAGATCATTCCTGACGACCCTTCCCTGCCTTTCCATGGCCTGTTCTGATCCTGAGCACCTGAGTGACTTCTGCCAGCTCTGGGACTTCATCTATATGAAAGAACGCAATAGACACTCTACTTTTGATCAAGCGTTCACTCGGTGTGACAGATTTGTTGACAACCCATGCAGTTGCATGCATCATAATTTATTTCTTTTTACTACATAGGGGGAACATGTTCTTCTCTGTCCCCGCTGTCCCCAGCTGTAGGACACTTGACCTGTTTTGACTTTGGACTCAAACAAGGCATCTGACCTAATCCTGGCACAACTCTGTCCAAACAAAAGTGGACTCTCTTGCTTTTAAAACTCTACTTTTACTTGAGATTTAGGTTTTCGGGGGCGGGGACTACATGTCCTCAAGACTCATCCCAGTAAATATGTGTAGCCAGTGGTCGAGAAATGGATAAAAGTGGTACCCAGTGAAGATGGGGAGATCTATTTAGCCATCACATGAAACAATAAAGGCTACCTGTAGCAAACAGTACTTTGGCCAGGCTTAGCCTTGGGAAGTGTTGGCAGAGTTGCCAATGGTCAGTAATACCACCAGCAGATGAAAAATTACACCAAGTCTTATTAATTTTATTATAGCTTAGGTCTTAGCTTATGCTAACTCCCAGCTAGTTCATCTAACTTAATTAACCCAACTAATGCTGTCCATGTCCCTCAACATGGCTTGTGTTAACTCGCTCTCACTTCCTGTACTTCCTACCTCCTCCCTGCCCCTCTGGTGAATCTTCCCGCCTCTGTTCCTTCTCCCAGAGACCCTCTCTCAACCATTGACCATCATACCTTTATTAAGCCAGTCAGCAAGCGAGTAAGGTCACAAAACCAAACACTGGGCCAGGACTCAGCTCTCTGCTGGGAAAGCAATCAATGCCTGGATAATGTAGAGAGAACCTTGACACAATGCACTCCAGCACAGTGGCAAGCAGCAAGCACACTGAGCCCCAGGTGGGAGACCGGCCTCAGCAACTTCAGGACCAGCGACTACACAGCAGGTAGAGTGCTGATTGTTTCTTTTAGTGCCTGTATTTGGTGCAGGTGTTATAATCTCAGTTCACAGCCTGTGAAGGCATGGGAGGTTATGCATCTAAAGAAGTATGCAGAGGGTGTGTCATGGTGGCACACACCCTCATTTCCAACTCTTGGGAAGCAAAGACAGGTGGATCTCTGTGAGCTCGTGGCCAGCCTGATCTACATACCAAGTGCCAGGCCAACTAGAGCTGCATAGAAAGACCCTGACTCAAAAAAAAAAAAAAAAGAAGAAGAAGAAGAAGAAGAAGAAGAAGAAGAAGAAGAAGAAGAAGAAAAAGAAAAATTTAATACATCTATAGCCAGCATTTAAAGGAGTACATCAAAGTAAACAATAAGAACTTAGAGTGGAGCATGTGTTGAGGTAACGCCCAGTGGTGTTGTACAACTAAATAGTATTAATGGTGTTTCTGTTCCTTCTTAATCCCTGAGCCCAATCTGTTCTTGCTCACTGACCCAGAAAAGATATGCTGGGTGGCATGTACTTCTCTGAGGACTTAAAAAACGGTTGCACAATTGTGGTTTTACAAATTAAGTAACTTAACACTACCCTTGATAACTATCTTACTTAGATATTTTGCAGATAAAGTTACCAACAGCTTCAGCCAAAACCCATGTAAAACCAGAAGGATTTCAGGAGGCAACTGACTGGTTTAAATTCATATCTGGATAAAAAGCGGTCATTTTTCTGAATGCTGCCACCATCTTTCTTGCTTCCTTACCCAGGACTCTTCTGTGTTCTTTTCCTGTACTGTTTCTGGTTGTAACATTATCGATTTGTTTAAAGGGGAAGAAGTAACAGTATTGTGTGACAGTTTCCTCCAAGATTCCATCCTGTAGGAAGCTCCTTAAACAGGAAGGTAAACAACTCAAAATGGCTCCAGGAAGTCCCTGAAACTGACCAGATTCAATGGGCCCCTCCTTGCTAGCATGAACAATAAAAGGTAAAAGTCTACCATGATGCAAAAGAGCCAAGCTGCCAAGATTTCCAGTCCAGTATAGGCGCCTGGAGGAAGTAAAAAAGCTGGCTGGAAGAGGTTTAGACCAACTAAGGCACCCAAAAAAGGACATTCTCCAACCTGTTGAGCTGCCTCCACACTGCAGTGTTCTCCAGGTTCCCAGCGTTTGTGAGCTGTGATTCACGCTACGGTGATACAGTGGTCTCTTAGTCTCAGTCTACTACTCCTGTAAGTAACCCCTCACATATTAGGGTCTGCCATTCCAATAAAGCTCATGGATTCACCAAATTGGACTTCGATGTCATCACTACATTAGTCTGTTGTGGGTTCCCTGTCTGGAGAAGATGTGTGTGCTGTGTCTCCCCAGGAAAAGTCTGTCACACAACAAGCAGAAAATGTCCCTTGCCCTGGTAAGAATGTCTTGTATTTAATTGGGGGGGGGATCCATCCCTAAGAAGCTGGATGAGTTATAGTTAAGGTTTTAAATGGTACCTAGTGTTAGGAAGAACATGACTTTTTATATGAATTTATAGGGTTGCTACCAAGGGCTATAGAAAGGGTGACTCAGTGACAGGAACTTACCTCCCATGGTTCTAAAGGCCTGAAGTCAAGATCAAACTCCTTCTGGCTTCTGAGTCTGGGGCTGACTTCTTGCTGGGTCCTCAGATATCCTTTCTCCCATGCCCTAGCCCCTTCATAGTCTCCAATTACTGGATTAGGGCCCACTCACTTGACCTCCACTCACACAGCCTCATTTTTAACTTCATTACATCAGATAAAATCTTTCCTATAAATGTGGGTCATATTCTCAGGCATTGGGGGTTGGTTCTTTAATATATGAACTGGGGCATACAGGTGTAACTGGATAATTCTATCTGCCATACAAAGCTATTAATGAAAGTAAGAGAGCATTAGGGAAAGGTCATAAACACAGTTATATCTTGTACAAGAGAGCGAGGCTGTCAGTTTATAAATTAGGTCAATCTTCAACCATTCCCCAGAATTAGCTGAAGGTATGTCTATGATGGTTCTAGGAAAGATGAAGGGAGGGGCTCCCTCTGAAAGATGTTAATCTCAGTGGACGGCAGAATGTCAAGGATAAGGGAGTCCAGTTTTACTGAACAAAGTTTTTTAAAGACTGGGACAGGTATCTTAAGTCCAAAGTTGCAGCAGCCTGGGTGTTTGGTAGCTGCGAAGGGGCAGAAGATAAGGCCAACAATTGTGTCCGACAGATTCCTGCTGTACCATAAAAACAAGGAACCAAACAGTTTAAGATAATTTGTGAATTGAACTTGCCTGAAAGATAGTAGTGAGTGAATAGATAGTAGAAAGAAAGGCATAAAAAGAAGGAAATGACATATTGGGGGCTGTATCTGCCAGCAAGCAGGGGGAAGTTTAAGTGTGCTCTGGAAATAGTGCTGTCTTTCTGTAATCCCAGCAGTTAGGAAGCTTAAACAGGAGGGCTTCCAAAGTTAAGGATGGATTGTGAGTCACGGGGAGAGCCAGTCGCAAGACAACAAAATAATAATAAACATTTTAATGTCTTTAACTTAGAAAACTTTTTTTATTTTAAAGTCACACACACACACACAAAAGGAATCTGATAACAGTTTATAGCAGAAAATGTGAAGGGGGCTTTTGTAGTTTATCAAGGGGAGGAGAAGGGAGAAAGTAATTTGCATACTTTATCAAATATGTCAAAAATAGAGAATCATACCCCACTTGTTTGAAGGGGGAAAAAAGCTCCACATGATATGAAAAGAAGTCACCAGCTTCAAGCCTTTTATAATGCACCGTAGTGTTCATATTGTGTGTGTGTGTGTGTGTGTGTGTGTGTGTGTGTGTGTGTGTTGGAAGGGGGTGATCTAACAGGAAAAGAACTTTCCTACCAAGAGCATGGCCTAGAATCTGATTCCCAGCACCACAAAATAAAGAACTATAAAAATTGGTTCAGCCTTGGCCAGACATGGTAATATATGTCTTTAATATGTGAGTTCTGGAGGCAGACACAGGTGGAGCTCTGAATTCGAGGCCAAACTGGTCTACATGAGGAGTTCTAGGCTATCAAAAATTGAAATGAATAAGAATAGAAAAATTAAAATAAAGGGGGAAAAACCGAAGATCCCAGGGATAGTCTAACCAAAAGAAACCACAACATCGGGCCTGTAAGTGACAGGAAGGTAAAGCGCTCAGGAGCCATCCCCAGGGGTTGGAATATCTACAAATCACCTTGTTAGATAGGGGCTCGGCATTTCAGATTTGTGGAAGGCTAATTAATAAAGCAGTCAGTCAGCAGGTCCTGTGTTTTGATATCATCAGGCCACATGCAGAAACCCACAGATAGCTCTCTCACTCTCTGAAGGAGCCAGATGCTGCTAGTGCACTAAACTGACAAAACACACAAAACAAACAAATACCCATTCAGGACAGTTTCCGCTCTGCTGCTTGAGGCCTCTCTTCCACCCCCTCACCTCGAGCTGTCCCGTAAGACGTCCCGCCTCCACTTAACGCAGGAGCAGCTGACTGGAGGATGCCGAGAGGGGCACGCGGCCCAGCCAATCCGGAGGGCGTGCCTTGCCCCGCCCTGCCGTTGACCTTCGAGTCATGCAGCGGGCTACTGTCGCTCCTCTGGTGTGGAGTTAGACGCAGGCGGCACCTAGAGCATGTCTTCGCTCGGGAGCCCGCGTCCCGCGGCAGGGGAGCAGCCGGGAGCTGGGCCGCACATGCGGGCGGCGGGAAGCACGCTGCTGCTTTGCGGGCTGGCAGTTCTGTTGGGCTGGGTTTGGCTGCGGCGGCAGCGCGCATGCGGCATCCCTCCGGGGCCCAAGCCTTGGCCACTCGTGGGTAACTTCGGGCACTTGCTGGTGCCACGCTTCCTGCGGCTGCAGTTCTGGCTGGGCTCGGACAGCCGGACGGACATGGTGGGCCAGCATATGTACCTGGTCAGGCTGGCCCGTGTCTATGGCAACATCTTCAGCTTCTTCATCGGCCACCGTCTGGTGGTGGTCCTCAGCGACTTCCACAGCGTGCGCGAGGCGCTCGTGCAGCAGGCCGAAGTGTTCAGTGACCGCCCGCCGATGCCGCTCATCTCCATCTTGACCAAGGGGAAGGGTGAGCGCGCCGCGGGCTCAGGACCCTCGGGGCGGCAAGTGACCACTTGCTCCTGCCCACCTTCCTCCTGCCCTGAGCAGGGGACAGGGGGACAGAGGCGTGGCTTCTAGTGTGCGATTGAAGTGAGAGACACACAGGAAAGTGAGGGAGGGTTACCAAAGTGTAAAATAAGGATCACCCTCCTCGGAAGCTTTTCTTTGTCCCAGATGAGGTCTCATTATTCATAGGTCTGATCTGAACGTTTCTAAACATTGGTTGTGTTAGAAAAGTGGGGGTGGGGGGGAGGAAGCAGTCTTTTCACCGAGTGACTTTCAGTTGCGAAAGTATAAGAAAAAAAATTTCCCCTTAAGGCCAGAAATCAAGCTAGGAGACCGTTGAAGTGTTAACTCATAGCCTCTAATCTTCTGGCAAAGAATGTGGCTGTTCTCTGCCCGTGTCTACAGAACTTGCCTGAGGTTAGCTTTAAGAGAAACTGAATTTTTCTTTTCTTTTTTTTTTTTTGGACAGAGACTATTTCAAGGTAGCCAGTCAGTTCCCAGACTCCATGTATATCTCCCTCGGCAGACACAGGGTCTCAATCTCTACTCTTAAGCTTCCTGTCAGTCCTGTGTTCTGTCTTCAGTCGTAGCCATTGTGGATGGCAGATATACTTCATTTCAGGAGAGTGGCCCCTGACTTCACACTTACATCCCCTCCCTCACCCCATTTCTAGTTTTCCTGTGGAAACTCCCCTTACAGGGCCTCAGAAAGCTCTGGAATCTGAGGCACCTGCAATGGAAAGGGTGGGGGGAGGGGAGGCATTAGCACTGGGCTGAAGCACGGAGAATTTGGATGCTATATAAAGTGTAATTAGTTCTTGTTCCAAGGCCACTCCAGCCCCCGCAGAAAACAAGATGGATGCTCTGGGTTACATGCTTCTTATTGGCCTCTTGTCTTGAGATGGGTTCGAGATGAAAGGCCGCTGTCCAAGATGCTTCTAGATTAAGACAGGATTCAGTACAAGTTCACTCCAAGTGAAATTTAGAATAAGGATACACAACTAATCTGGGCACTAGTGAAGGAAGACCAGGAAATCTCTGTTGGCTCGAACCTCAAATGTTTCTGTCTACTCTCCATCCGAGTGGCAACTCAATTTTATAGCCAGAGGCCACAGTAAACAGACCGTGTTCTGGGTTGTGTTCAGACCTGGAGACAGGAAAATCTCCTTGGCTTTCTGGTGTCGGCCTGGCTGATTCAGTAAGGGGAAGTCGACAGACTAAGGCCAGTGTGACAGATCAGGACATGCAGAGACCCTCCTCTGGCCTCTTCATGCTTCTGTCCACGTTACCCACCCTCATTCCCACCTCAGTTATCTATACAGAAAAATATAGGTAAATCAGAGAGAATCGGAAAATGGCTCAGGTGATTAGGAGCATTTACTATTCCAGAGGACCCAGGTTCAGTTCTCAGCATCCACAAGGCCCAGCAAAACCATCTGTAACTCCAGTTCTGGGCGATCCAGCAGACTATTCTGGTCTCTGTAGGCACCAGGCACACACACTGCACATACACAGAGTAGACATGCATAGACAAAGTAAAAATAAATCTTTAAAAAAATACTAAGTCTGTTTTCAAAGTCAGCGTTTTAAATTTTTATAAGAAAATGGCGCGTTTCTGAATTAAGGCACGCAGCACAAATCAGAAAGACAAGGACCTGTAGATGGGCACAGAGGAACAACAGCAGTTGGGAGGCAAAAACTGGAGGATTGCTACAACTTCAAGGACAGTGTAGGCTTCAAAGTAACAGTCTACCTTTTTAAGAGCGGGGTGGGGTGAAGTATACTTGTGAACAGGAGAGATGGCTCCGGTCAGGAGCACATTGCTCTTTCAGAGGTCCTGAGTTCAGACCTCAGCATCCCTGTCAGGTGGCTCACAACCATGTCTAACTCCAGCTGCAAGGAATCCAGTGCCGCCTTCTGGCTCCCACAGGCATCTGCATGAAGACCCAGCATGAGCAACGAGCAGGCGTCTGTGGGGGCACTCACACACAAGTAAATGTCTTTCAGTCTACACATGGTATCTTTACATTTACAACGTATGCTTATCAGATAGTATCATTGAAAACTAAAACCAATTCACATAATGAGAGAGAGGAGGTTACCTTTGCGTTTAAAGTATATAGGAAGAAAATTTCCACACAGGAGGTAAGTTAAGTGTGACTCGTGGAATAAGAACCCCATCAGTGACCCATGTATAGCCACTCTGACCCACAGTGACAATCACAGACATGTTGATGAAAATCATGTGCAACTCCTTCCTACACCCGGCTGAGACTGCCAAAGAGCTGCGGCTCACCGCCCCATGCTTTTCTGCCCATTCTGGGGAAAGATGGCTGTTAACGATGCTGTTCTGAAGAGGCTGGGGCGGAAGGGTGCAGAGGCGGGTCAGATCATTGAATACCTCAAGCAGCAGGTTGTTCTCAAGGAGAAAGCAGTTTTGAAGGCAACTTTGAGAGAAGAAAAGAAACTTCGAGTTGAAAATGCTAAACTGAAGAAAGAAATAGAAGAGCTAAAGCAAGAGCTGATTCTGGCAGAAGTTCATAACGGGGTGAAGCAAGTACCTGCTCCATCCAGTTCTTCACTAGAGACTAACTGTACTGTTTCTGAAAGTGTGATACAGTTTCCATCAGCAACAACCACCACCTCTTCTGGTACAAAAGAACAGATCAAAGGAGGAGGAGGAGAAGAAAAGAAGGTAAAAGAGAAGACTGAAAAGAAAGAGGAAAGGGAAAAGATACAGCAGTCTGCAGCAGCAAGTGCTGACTCTAAGCCTGTCGACGTATCACGCCTGGATCTTCAAATTGGTTGTATCGTTACTGCCAAGAAACACCCTGATCCAGATTCATTGTACGTCGAAGAAGTCGATGTGGGAGAAGCAGCTCCACGAACAGTCATAGGCAGTGACTCATGTTCTTCTAGAACAAATGCAAAATCGGATGGTAGTTGTACTTTGTAATCTGAAGCCTGCAAAAATGCGGGGAGTACTGTCTCAAGCAATGGTGATGTGTGCCAGTTCACCAGAGAAAGTGGAAACTCTGGCCCCTCCCGTGGGTTCATTCCTGGAGACAGAATTACTTCTGATGCTTTCCCTGGAGAGCCCGACACGGAGCTGAACCCTAAGAAGAAGATCTGGGAGCAGATCCAGCCTGACCTGCACACCAATGATGAGTGTGTGGCCACATACAAAAGAGCTCCCTTTGAGGTGAAGGGGAAGGGAGTTTGCAGGGCCCAAACCATGGCCAATAGCGGAATTAAATAAGTGACGTGCTCTGTAACGAAAGACATTGGTAAAACCTTGATAACAATAAAGAGGTGTTTGTCACACATAACAAAGAAAAGGAAGGAAGGAAGGAAGGAAGGAAGGAAGGAAGGAAGGAAGGAAGGAAGGAAAGAAAATCACATAGGATACATTTTCGCCCTCTAGTGGCAAAACTAAGCACTTACAGGTATCAGGAGGCAGCTGTTGAAAGCATGCTGATGTTCACATACTCTTGGACATACTTCTGCTCAGTTCTTAATCTACTTACTTAAGTTAGTAATTATTTAAGATAGTAATTTGGCAGTGACTATTCATGTGAAGATATCTGTATTTTGTGGTTCATCACTGCACCCTTAGTGATGTCTGTAAAATGTGGAGGAAGTCCATATTCAACTATGGGTCCATCCATATAGATGTTTACATTGAAATGTTCTCTTTTCCCCTGTTGCTGGGATTGAACCCAGAGCCTTGTGTATACCAGTCATTCGCTGTATTCCTGAGCCGAACACCCCCTCCCCTTGATTATAGAGGTACTCAGAGTCTTTCACAGCTCTATAGCACGCTAAGTATTCAGAACATGGCGTTGGTGTTTTGAATGTTGACTGTCACCCATGGGCTTGAGTGTTTCAATACTTGGTCCTAACATGTGATAGTATTTTCATAATATGTAGAACTTTTAGGAGGTCAACCCCAGCTAGAGGAAGCCAGTCCCTGGGCTTTAAGTATGGAGTATAGCGGAGCCCTGGCTGTGTTCCAAACTTTGTGCTTCTGCCAAAGATGTAATCAAGCAAACCAACCCTTCTGCTGTAAGCTGCTCACACCGCCATGCATTCCCAACCACCAAGTACCCTCTCAACCCAGGAACAAAAGGAATCCTTCCCTCCCTTAGGCAGTTTCCTATTAGGTATTTGCTCACAGCTGAAAGAAAAGTAGCCAATGTATGGGGGAAGGGGGGGTCAGCTCCTCTTGGTAGGCGGTCTCCACAGCTGTGAATGAAAGACCTGCTCTGTAAACATCAGGAAGAAGCTGAGCTCAGTCCTTTCTGTACAGGCTGTCAACATCCACACGTGGACCAGAGGAAGGTTTGGCCTTTCTCTGAGCCTGGTTTGGGGTGGGAGTGGGGGCTTTGTTATTACTTAGTCTGGGGGATCCTTAGCATGGCCATGTTCATGTCAGCAACACAAGGTTGCTGAGGGCTCTATCTGATCCCCACCGGAAGGAGAACTGGCTGAGACAATACGGGACATCGTGGAAACTACAAGGAGGAAGTGGTGGCAGGAAGGAAGACGCGTTTGAGAACAGTCAGAACATCCCGGGGCCGTTCTGCTGGGTTGAAGGTGGTGGATGTACATGCTGGGGTGAACTAGGGGGCAGCCGCCGTGATCGTGATGAGTTGTGGCTCCTGCTGTGTGCACAGCACTGCCAGGAGCTGGGGTGTGGAGAGCAGAGACATGGTCTCCACTCATGCGTCAGTCCTGGACTGTAATTACACTTCTGTTCACAGTGTTTAGAATATGCGTGCTTTATGTTTGGAAGGTTTCCTAACCGTGAGTCTACTGTTGTGAAATATAAAGATACTTACATGCACAATGCTTTCAGGTCATCGAAACTCGGTGCTTTTCATTTTACCAGAAATTACAAAAAATAAATAAATAAATAAACCAGCTTGTTAGCAAATTATTCCTAATTTAGACTCAGCTTTGTCTTTATAATGAAACTCTACATGTTGCCTTTATCTGCAAAGTTATGAGCTTTGGCCAAGAGACTTGAAAATACAGAATATACTTCACGGTAGGTCCCATTCGCCATGGCCAGGCCTTGGTCTCACCCTCCTCTCTGTCTTTGCAGGAGTCGCGTTTGCACACTATGGTCCAGTTTGGAAGCAGCAGAGGAGATTCTCCCATTCGACACTTCGTCATTTTGGTCTGGGCAAGCTTAGCCTGGAGCCCAGGATTATCAAGGAGTTCACGTACGTGAAAGAGGAGATGCAGAAGCATGGCGACGCCCCCTTCAGCCCCTTCCCTGTCATCAGCAATGCGGTCTCCAACATCATCTGCTCCCTGTGCTTTGGCCAGCGCTTCGATTACACCAACGAGGAGTTTAAAAAGGTGTTGGATTTCATGTCTCGAGGGTTGGAAATCTGCTTGCACCGCCAGCTCTTCCTGATCAACATATGCCCCTGGCTCTACTACCTTCCCTTTGGGCGGTTTAAGGAACTAAGGCAGATTGAAAGGGACATAACCTGCTTCCTTAAAAACATCATCAAAGAGCACCAAGAGTCTCTGGATGCCAGCAACCCTCAGGACTTCATAGACATGTACCTTCTGCACGTGGAGGAGGAGAAGAAAGCCAGCAAGCACACCAGCTTCAGTGAGGATTACCTGTTTTACATCATCGGGGACCTGTTCATTGCCGGCACAGACACTACGACCAACTCTCTGCTCTGGGGCCTGCTGTATATGTCACTGCACCCCGACGTGCAAAGTAATTGGTGCATTTGTTCTTTACTAGGGCAAAGGCAGGTTAGCTAAGTCAGGCCGCAACCCCTGTGTCCAGGGTGGAAAACACAGCAAACACTCGTTTTTTATAGTGAGGTTAAGAGGTGAACAGTGAAGCCTCAAATTTCTAGATGGACAAGTGTCATAGCTTGCTCACCCCTGCATCAATCCCCATAATCCAGTTCCCTTTGAAATCTACAGAAGGGAAGGGCCCTTAGAGAAGTAGCGTGTCAGAGCCAAGGGAGTCATGATGCCCATCCAGACCTTCATCTTGTTTTGAAAATAGAGAACACAAGCAAAAGAGTCAGCAGAAGTCACAGCCAGTGCCACCACAGTCACCCCTGTGGACAGCCCGTGGCAGTGGCAGTCGATAATGAATAAGGGAGCATGGTATATTGGTTTCTGCATCAGCTCTGTTCACTGCAAACGTAGTCACTTGAACAGGACTTTGCTCCAAGTATTTATATCAGAAGCATACATATGCTTCACTGGACTAAGATGGGCGTCAGCTGGGCAGTGTTGCTCTCTGGAGGCCCCAGAGCAAAGTTCTTTTGCCGTTTCCAGCTTTGACCTGTGGTCCTGTCTCCACCTCCAGAGCCAGCAGAGCAGTAGCTCTGACCATGCTCCTGTATTCACGTCTCCTGACTGATCTGGGCAAGGCTGTCTGATGCCCAAGCCCGTATTGCTTAGTGATGGGGGTCCTGAGAATGTGTTACTAGATGATCGCACCATTATGCAAGCATCACAGAGTACACTTAAACCGAGGTGACCATAGTGTTGCAAGGCAATGTAACCTTCCAGGACCACGCTTGTCTATGCGGTCAGTGATTGACTAAAGCAACTGTGCTTAGATAGAGATGCACTCAATAGGCCAGGATATGCCCCCATGTGTAGTATAGTCCCTTCTGCTATGTGCCAGTTGGGTGTGATTTTAAAGTATCCCCGAAAAGGTCCGTGTGCTACTAGTGTGGACCTTTGAGAGGCTGATAGCAAGGTAATTAGTCATAGGACCTTTTAAAATTATTCTTGAGACCAAGATTCTTATGTAGTTCTCCCAGGAACCTAGTTAGCGCTTCTAAGACAGAGCTAGTAGAGAGGGGCAGTCTCTCTCTCTCTCTGTCTGTCTCTGTCTCTCTCTCTCTCTTCTCTCTCTCTCTCTGTCTCTGTCTCTCTCTCTGTCTCTGTCTCTCTCCTCTCTCTTCTCTCTCTCTCTCTCTGTCTCTGTCTCTGTCTCTCTCTCTCTCTGTCTCTGTCTCTCTCCTCTCTCTTCTCCCTCTCTCTCTTCTCTCTCTCTCTCTTCTCTCTCTCTCTCTCCTCTCTCTCTCTGTCTCTGTCTCTGTCTCTCTCTCTCTCTCTTCTCTCTCTCTCTCTGTCTCTGTCTCTCTCTCTGTCTCTGTCTCTGTCTCTCTCTCTCCTCTCTCTCTCTCTGTCTCTGTCTCTCTCTCTCTGTCTCTCTCTCTGTCTCTGTCTCTGTCTCTCTCTCCTCTCTCTCTCTCTCTTCTCTCTCTCTCTCTCTTCTCTCTCCCTCTCTCTCTCTCTCTCTCTCTCTCTCTCTACCAGCTCGGGCCTAAGCCTCATGGCTAAAGCGAAGCTTGGTTTAATCCATCTCTTTTTAAATCATTTTAATTATGTGCAAAAAGGTAACATCGGTTCTGAGACAGGGATCAAGCGAGATAACAACCAAAGATTCTGTAAACATCTTACCGGAGGTCAGGTGAAAAAGTCAGAGACAAAATGGGATACTGCTGTGCCGACATCCCAAAATCCGCCCTTCCCTGAGCCTCATTCCTAAGGATTTCGCATAGAACTTCAAATACAAATGTACTTCCCTGTGCCACATTCTTAAAAGCCCTTGCCTGGAACTTCAGATGTGGTTGTACTTCCTTATAGCCTTATCCCAGGGGCTCTGCCTAGAGCTACAGATGCCAATGTGCTTCATACTAGCCCTTACAGGGCATAGCACAGAAGCCAGATTCCTGCCTTGGCTAGCCCCAAGATGTCCTGGGATAATATAATTATTACTCCGCCATCAACTGTTCAGAGGTGCCAAAAATGCTCTCCACACATTCTGCCACACACTGACGTAACCCGAGTGGGGGGTCCAAAACGGTGAACTGAGTTTTTCTTTATAGAGCACACAGCTCCAGCTCCGTTTTTTACTAATAGAGAGACTGCCAGCAGACCAAGACACCATGGAAGGTATCTCATTTACAAGGCACCAGAGGATGGAGATGTAAACTTCTCGAAGGGTTCGCTTCTCTTTCCTTACCGTAGACCTCACGACGGCTCTCTGTTTCAACCAGCTACTACTAAGCAACAGATTATCACCAAGATTAGCTGTTTACAACAGCTTTATTATTTTATAAAGTATTTGAGTGTCAAGAATCCAGGTCAGTGAGGGGCACAGGTGCGGGAGCCAGTTTCCAAATGCTGTAACATTGATAATTGACTGACAAGACAAGCATTTGGGCTGTGGTTTCAGTCCATGGCCGGCTGGCTTTGTTGCAATGAGGCCAGTGGTAAGGCAGGGCCGATGCAGATGAGAAGGAAGGGGAAGATGCCAGGGTAGAGCCAATCTCTCCAGGCCTTCCAGAAGCCCCCCCCCACCCCCCATTATGTCTCCACTGTAAGGAACAAACCTGCAACCACAGGCTTTTGAGGGTCTCACTCAACTATAGCAACCCCAAAGGTCTGGTGTGTTATTTTGGACTTCACAGACTGTTAACAGCTTAGAGTGTCACAGGAGAGTTTAATGCTGCATGTCCTGGAATCTAGAGTGCAGTTTCTCACCCAGTCTCTTCTGCTGTCCATCAAAGCCCCGGTGGCTTGTTGTCTCTGCCAGTCCTGCCTCGGGCCACCGTGCCAACTGATCCCTTGGTGGGTATAGTCTCGTAACAGTGCTGACTCACTCTCCCAGTCTTATCTGTGGCTTCTTCTTTCTTTTTTGCATAGAAAAGGTTCATGAAGAAATTGAAAGGGTCATTGGAAGTGACCGCGCACCTTCCCTCACAGACAAGGCCCAGATGCCGTACACGGAAGCCACCATCATGGAGGTACAGCGGTTATCCATGGTGGTACCACTTGCCATTCCTCACATGACCTCGGAGAAAACAGGCAAGTCCAGTGCCCGCCTTCTTTGCAGACCCCTGAGGAAATCCTCTGAGTGTAGGGAGGGGTGTGGCCACATCAGAAAGGTCGGGGATTGTTTCTACCTTATCATTGGCTCAAGGACTGGCCTCTGGTGCTCACACACTCACACCACTACACAAACAACTTTACGTCAGCTATCCCACAGAAGAAAACTTAAGTTAACAGTGGCCTGTCTAGTCTTCATGTGGATGTCAGAAAAGCCACACTAAATGTGGATTTAAATATGTTAGCTGGAGATAAGCCCCCCCCCCCTTTGGTTTTTAAAATTCTGCAAACAAAATGTAATTATTTAAAAACTGGGATGTTCCAGATTGATTCTAGAGTCACCAACTTTAACCTATCAGCTGCTGAGAAGTATGTCCGTGTGGGGAGTCCAGAAATCTCTAAAGCTCCCTCTTATAAGGCAGGGTGCTACCCAGCTGAGATCCTAGCACATAGAAAACTTAAGCAGGAGAATTGTGACTTCAGGGTAACTCTGTTTCAGAGAGAGAAGAGATGGAGATTGGTGAGAGAGGTAAAGTTTAAGGCTTATAGAAATGGCCTAGAATGCAGATTAGATCCACTGTGAAGAGCCCAGCACCTGCTCATTGTGGGCGCGGCATTCCCCGCAGACCTCGTTTGCCATGCTCTGTGGACAGAAAAGCCTGTGGGCGGCTCCCTTCTGCTCTGGGAAGTTTTATGTCAACTTGACACAGGCTAAAGTCATCTCAGAGGTGGGAACCTGAACTAAGAAAATCGCTGCACAAGATCGGGTTGTAGGCAAGCCTGTAGGGCAGTGGGTCTCAGGCTTCCCAATGCTGCTGCCCTTTGACACAGTTCCTCGTGCTGTGATGACCCAGCCATAACATTGTCTTTGTTGCTACTTCATAACCATAATTTTGCTACCGTATTACATAATGATAAAGTAATGAAAACTTCTGATACTTCTGATGGTCTCGGGTAGCCCCTGTGAAAGGGTCATTTGCTCCCAAATGTGTCTCAACCCACAGGTTGAAAAATACTGCTATAGAACATTTTCTCAATTTGTGGTTGATACGGGAGGGCCCAGCCCATCGTGGGTAGTGCCATCCCTGGGCTGGTAGACCTGGGTTCTATAAGAAAGCAGGCTGAGCAAGCCAGGGGAGCAAGCCAGTAAGTAACATCCCTCCATGGCCTCTGCATCAGCTCCTGCCTCTCTTGAGCTCCTGTCCTGACTTCCTTCCATGATGAAGTGTAAGCCTAATTAACCCTTCCCTCAAGTTGGCCCCACCGTGTCATCACAGTCATAGCTGCCCTGGCTGACACCCGCTCTGTGTAAATTTTAAGAATATATAAATCTTGGGGAAAGTTAACCTAGAATGCCCTATATCTGCTTCAGTGTTTCCTTGTAAGTTGTAATGGCCTGTCTTGGCTCATTGCTTGACCATCTAGTCCTGCTCCTGCTCCCTCAGGCTGGGTCTGGGCTGGGGGCAAAGAAAAAGCGATGCTTGGCAGGTCCTTCTCCCTCCCCTCAGGAGCTACTGTGTTAAGTAGGTAAATGTTTCCTTCCCGGCAACAGCCATGTTTGGAGAGTTCTTAGTGGATGTGCGGCGCTGACTCCGCTCTTGTGTGTTGTCTGCAGTCCTGCACGGATACACCATTCCTAAAGGCACAGTGGTCCTGCTCAACATGTGGTCCATACACAGAGACCCAGCCGTTTGGGAGAAGCCAGACGACTTCTGTCCTCATCGGTTTCTGGATGACCAGGGACAACTTTTGAAAAGAGAGGCGTTTATCCCTTTTGGGATAGGTCAGTTAAACCTTGGTTTAAATTTTTCTTTTAACTTCATCATGTGTGTGTGTGTGTGTGTGTGTGTGTGTGTGTGTCTGTGTGTCTGTGTGTCTGTCTGTGTCTGTCTATGTTGTACATGTGCATGTTTGAGATGTGTATGTGTGAGTATAGGTATAGGGACCAGAGAACGACTTTGAGGGATCAGTTCTTTTGCCTACTGAGTTACCTCTTGCTGACCCAACCTCTTTTTTTCTTTAAATAAATAAATAAATAAAAACAAAAGCAGAGTTATGGACAGAGGTGACTTGGTAGTGCGGTGTCTGTTTGTCTTGCATGTACGAGCCCTAGATTCCATCCCCAGCACAGGAAGAAGAGGGAGGGAGATGGCTTAATCTTTATGACTGGAAATCTTGACTTCCTGGTTGCTTAGGCTCTTTGGGGCCTGAGAAGCAGGGAGGTTAAGGAGTTATTGGAGTTACAGCAGCTTTTTAAAAATTACTACCAAAAGTTAATTAGCTGCTTATGAGAAACTCTGAGCTCTTCTAATTCTCAAAAGGCCAGTGAGAAAGAAAAGAGAAAAATCATGTACACATATACTAACACTGGAAAAGGAAAAGCGGGCTCTAGCAAGCCAGTTCCAATAAGCAAGTTCCAACAATTTTACATATGCACATACATAAATTCATTCATATATATATATATATATATATATATATATATATATATACACACACACACACACATACATATGTACGTGTGGACAGATAGACATATACATATTTACCATCGATGGATAGACCAGAGCTCTAAAGAGCTGGTCTCACAAGGCTTACTTTTGCTTTTAGCTTTTTATAGATTTTCAAACAGAAGTTCTCTATGTAAGAAAAATCACCACGGAGATAAGATGTTACACAGGCGGGACTTAGCGCAGGATGCTGTTGTAAGTTGGAAGCGGTTGTTTTATAGATTTGTGACCTTGCTCCGTCACTGGGCACACCTGTGGCCTCATCCCTGGCCCGGACCTAGAATGACTGTTTCTCCTTGATCACGGACCTGCCCCGAGCCTGTTTCTCTTCCTAGTGCAGCTGACTGTACTGCTGTGGTGTGTGCAAGCATGCTGGACTGCTTTCCCTGATAGTCTAAGAGGAGGAGGCACCGTCTACTCTTGATTCTAGCTCTACTATATCTTCCTGGCAAAACAGTCAAAACCATCTCCTCAGACATTCTATCAAGTATTCTAACTTCCTAACATTATTGGACTCAAATCAGGAATTCCATAAAAATCACTAATTCATCTAATAGCATTAATACAAGAAAGTACATCTTTACATTGATTCTGCAAGAAATCTGTCCAACAGAGTGTTTTAAAACCCCAGGAAACAGCAGGCCATGTCAGATAGCACAGCAGTGGCTGGCGTGGAAATGCACAGGATCAAGGAGCAATCCTGGGACCAAGTCCCTGGGGTCCATGCTCTTCAGAGCTCACTCTTCCAAGCCGTGCAGAATGATGGACCGTCTCTAGGAAGCATACCTGCTCGCCACAGCCCTCCTGCATGGCTCCTGCCAAATTACAGTTTAGTTACGTGTGTGTGTGTGTGTGTGTGTGTGTGTGTGTGTGTGTGTGTTAGGGAGGGAGACAGACACCACAGCATACATGTTATGTTACAACAGTTGGCTCTCTCGTACCATGTGTATCTCAGGGATTGAACCCAGGTTGTAAAGCCTGAGAAAGAGCCTCTCTACCATGTCACAGGCCAGAGAGCAGCTCACAATCTGCTAGGCTGGAGAGTGAGGGCTTCTCTCTCTCGGATCTTTATGTTCCTACATTGAGGCACATGATGCTTCCCCTTAGTCCTCCAAGTGAGGTAAGAAGGAAGACAAGGGCAGGGAGAGCACCACTCTGGATTTGTGCCTACCCAGCTCCTGTGTCCATGAGTAGAAGCTTGACGGTGAACCAGTTGTGTGAACATATAAACTGAGTGAGACTGTGGTTTATGTGGTGATCTTATTTTAAAACTCTCCACAGACTTGGTAGATGCTCCCTACAAAAGAACCGGATGTGTCATAACTGTTCCTTCTCTGATCTCACTTTTAGGGAAGCGGGTGTGTATGGGAGAGCAGCTGGCCAAGATGGAATTATTCCTGATGTTTGTGAGCCTGATGCAGAGTTTCACCTTTGCTTTACCCGAGGGTTCCGAGAAGCCCATCATGACTGGGAGATTTGGTCTAACTTTGGCCCCGAATCCTTTTAATGTAACCGTCTCAAAGAGATGAAGAAGCCCGGAGAAGAGCGAAGGGGGCCAGCTCCACGTACTCGGCCTACACAGTCTTCCTGTTGCGGTTGAGCATGCGCCTAGCAGTTCAGCACAGCCGGAAGAGGCTCCAGACGAGACCTAGAGGGAAAGGGTGCCACGCCACGGAGGCCTCCTCAGCAGGACTCGGGTGGCTGGTGGCATCCACTGTCCATAGGGAAGCACGGACACTCGGTTTAGTTGTATAGATTCCATCGGGAAGCAGGGTCTCATCCCTCAGCCTCTGACATCCTGTGGTAAAACGAGGTAATAAAATTCCTCTCAACTCTGAGGAGGACCGAATGCTTCATGGCGTCTGTGCTGGTGGCCGATGCTGGGTAATCCAGTAGCTTTTCCCTCAGACGGCCCGAGGACCCTGACAACACTGGAACGGCATGGCCACTTGACCAGAGGGGGATGCAGGCCTAGGTTATCTCGAGGGAGACGGTTTTCTTTGTGGGTTCCTTTTGTTTTGTTTCGTTTTTGCATAGATTCAATGTCAGTTTCTTGGGGCTTTTGTCTCATGAGTATCATTTTTGTTTAGGGTTGGGTTCTTTTTATAGCACTAGGATGAGATGTCCCTTTGCCCAGCATGTTGAAAAAGGAGAGCATCCTCTGGGAGCTATTGTCCACCTGTGTTCCTGCTGTCTGTAGTCACATGAATGAGTGCTGCACCCGGCTGCATAGCACAGGTCTGCCCCGCTGGGGTGAGTGCAGAGAGCCTCACTGGGGCCCTGGATGCTGGACTGGGGATGTCACAGGAGAACCCTGGAATTGATCCAGAAGGGATTTCTCATTCAAGTGATGCTGTGCCATCAGCCTTAGTGTGGCCGACTTACTCTTCAAGACAAAAGGCCATTTCTTGATAAGAGGGCCCTCTAATGGCTCCTGAGGGCCACAAGGAAATCTGGGTGGACTACTGTGGCCTGCTGCTGCCAGGATTGAGGATGATTGGTGACAAAGCCACCCTGCACAGCCAACAGTGTGAATCGCAGTGTGCCTGTGTCCAGCCCCTCCCTCAGGTCTCCCGCAGTACTGTGAAGGAACCGTGGTGATGCTGAGTATTCTTAGAAAAGGCTGTACTGAGTGCTTGTGTGTGATCTTCGCACTAAGGGAGCTGAGCCCCATAATGAAAACGCGCCATCACGCGTCTCTAAGATACTGGGCCCTGTGACTGGAAAGCACTTTCTGAGCCCTTTCTCAGTATTGCCCCACATGGTCCTAAAGCTAGCCTGTTACCTGCGCCTCTCTTTGTCCCACTGGATTCCTTGCTCCTCACCATGCTTGACTCTTGGTGGGTGCCCAGGTCACTTAGGAGTGCGTTAGGAAAAGCCATTAAGGGGAAAAGCCCGCCCAAGGTTTATTACGGTCAGTTCAGGACAACTTCAAAAGACAGTATAACGTCCCCTACTTGATTAAGCCAGTGCTCAAAGATGTACTCGACTTTTGTTTATTAATGTAACCATTTTAGGCAAATGTAGGATGATGCCTGAGCTGCTAAACCAGTACAGACTGAAAGCCCCCCACTGAGCGCATCCACAGGCTGAGGTAGGTATCCATGCCGACCCTTCAATGCTCGCTGAGGGGAAACAACAGCTGCTGAATAAACACCTAATGTGAATAAAAAGGAAAACTGGAATATTGTATACCCAGTATTGATTGAATTTTGAGTCTCTATTCTTTATATTATCCACCACGCTGTTTTCTTTTTCATAAACTATAATTACTTTCAAAATAGATGAGTGGAGTACGGGCTCGCCTTTAGGTTCCCTGAAGACGGTTGTTTAGGCCAGCACACTGGCGGAGGAGGTATACACTGTGGATAAGGTGCATGAATGGGTAATGCTGCTCCCTGATCAGGTTGCTTGTCCTGGGCTGACCTCCATCCACATTTGCAGGCCCCTTACTCCCTGACTCACACATGGATTCCTGGACCCACTAACCAAAGAGTTCATACCATACTTGAAAAAGCCTTCTGCGTCCTCTGAGATGTCATCAGAATCCCACAGTTACCCAGCAGCTTAGCACCGTGTCTCAAGCTGTGATGCCGTGAGACCCCATCACACACTGCCACAGAGGAACTGCGCTTTTTCCGAGCCTACGGCTACCTGACGGTTTTGCACTTCATGTTTTATCTGAAATGGGAAATTAACTGCAGTCAGTTTTCTAAAAAACGAGGCCGGGACCTTGTCTGTAACGGAGCTCTTGATGTTCCTATTAAACCCCTTATTTTAGTGAAGATGGCGTCAACTCGTTTGTGTCTGGTTATTTTTAGTTGCTTGGCAAATTTTTGTTGCTTTTATGAGATCTTAGTCAAAAAGGCAGAGAAGCAGTCCTCCCAGAGGGACCCACAATGTAGCACAGCTGTGTGACTACAGGCATGGTAACTCTTTTTAAAACATGACACCAGAGTACAGTCACACTCAGAGGACATGGTATAGAGAGCTGTCTAAGCAGCCAGATTTTATGTGTGTGAATGTTCTGTGTGTGAATTTACATGTGTGCATTTTTTGCCTGAATGTGCTGCGTGCATGCTTAGTGTCCACAGAGGCCAGAAGAGGGCATCATCCCTAGGACTGGAGTTACAGTTGCAAACTCCATGTTGGTGTTGGGAATTGAACCTGGGTTCTTTGTAAGAACAACTGCTCTTAACTGCTGAGCCAGATTTTCTTAAATCTCACACCAAACCCCTGTACAGATAAGAGTGTGTCTAGTGTAAGTCCCTTGTGGCAAATCATTGGTGTGCCTGTCTCCAGAGGTTAGGCAGGGTTGTCATCTGTAGATGATTGTCTGTTGATCAGTGTTTGGGCATTTGCAGTGCTGCCTGGTACATTTTCCCTTATGTTTGAAGACCAGAGCCAAAAAACGGAGGGCATTTGCCTTCAACCCTCTGGCTGAAAGGAATTAACCAAGGAAGATGAAGCTCATGTCAGGGAGAGACTGAAACGGAACAGTGCACGTGGAGCCAGAGGAAGTTTGTTTCAGGACATTTTCATGGACTGTTCAAGATGTCTCCAGCCCCATTTCCCTCTCTCAGAAGAAAAGGATATTGGGGTTTTTTGGGGGGGCTGTTTTACCCCTCTGGGGCTTTTTTATACTGGCTTTCCTATGACACCCCGCTCTGGTCCTTTCTTGCTTAGAAAAAGATGAGCTTTAAATATCGTAGCATCTCTTTTGCCGACGGAGGAGCTAGCTCCCTGCCAGTGTCCCCCAGCCACTCTTCATCCCATAGGTCACAGCTTGAAGACCAGCTCTGCAGAAGACCCAACCCACATTCTCGTTAAAACTGAACTCCCAAGAACCCTCAAACCTCATTTTCAGCTTATTTCCTTCTGAATCCTTTCACTGTCTTTATGAACATAATGATTGACCCAAAATTTACAGGGTCAGTCTTTCATCATCCCATCCCTTCCCTTCCCATCTCCCTTACCTCCCGTCTTTCCCCTCCCCTTTCCCCTACCTCCCATCACCCCCAACTATTCTCCCTCTATCGTTTTCCTCCCATTTTTATCTTTCCCATCTCTTCCCCCTCCCATCTCCCTCTCCCATCCCCCCCTCCATTTTCCATCCCCATTTCCTCCACCTGCTTCTCTCTCCCACCTCTGGCCACCAACTATGAAGCAGAGGCCTCACTAGAGCGAGTTCCGCATAGTGTGCAAGTGCCGGGTGAGTCAGCAGAGCAAACGGAGAGTGAAGTGAGTCTGACCCCGTAGACAACACGCAAACCTTCCACTGGGTGTTGTCGCCCATGGCACGGCCCCAGTGTAGGCATTTCTGTTGCAACAGTTGCCGTTAATTAGATTTCCCGCCCATGCCCAGACAGACCACACCAAACACGGTTCCACGCGGAGAGGTTTTAATAGAACGGGATGTGGGAAGGGTCAAGGCCAGGCGAAGAGAAGAAGAGAAAGAGAGTGAGGAGGAGGGGTTTCGGTCTTTTGTAGGGGTAGTGACGTCACTTGCTCCCAGGTGGAGATGGGATTCAGAACTGATGTCTTCTGGGAATGCTTTGGCTGTTTCCATGGCAATTGATGTGCTAGGTTCCTGTCACCTGTGGGTGGAGCCATTGCTGGAGGAAGGGGCTATCCTAATGCCAACATTCCTCCCTTTTTCTTATAAAAAGAGAGAGAAAAGGAGAGGATAGGGAAGCTGATGGTGAAAAGGGAATAGGGGCGGCCGGTCTCTTAAACTGCTTCCTGCTGTCTTGGGGCGTCGTAGGGGTGTAGCTGGTTTTCACCATCGGGGTCCGCTTGGTAATCGTTAACATCAGGATCTCCATGCGCATGGCTTGTAGTCCTGCAACAGGAGCTGATTAATGGCTTGGTTAGAAATTTTTTGTATCTGTCGTTGAAGGAATGTAGAGACAAGATTGATAAGACAGGGAGCAAACAGTAATGCTAGAAAGATGACTAGAGGAGGGGTTACGAAGGGGAGTATCCACTTCCATATAGGGTTTTCGAAGGTCCAGAAACTGGAGGTCTCACGTTCCCTGGAATTCTGTATGTCTGTCTGTAGCTCCTGGATCTTATCTCTCACTGTCCCGGATTGGTTGACATAGAAGCAGCATTCTTCTTGGAGGAACAGGCAAAGGCCACCTTCTTTAGCTGTTATGATGTCCAGCCCCCGTCAGTTTTGAAGAACCACAGATGCCAGGGAATCTATCTGTTTTTGGATAGTGAGCAAAGTTTCAGACACTTCTTGAAACCTGTTGCTGAAAATGGAAGTGATCTCACTATATTTGGTCATGGAAGTAGTTATTCCTGCTATCCCAGTGATAGTACCTACTGCTATTCCTGCAGCTCCCAAAAGTGGCATGACCTGAACTGCTCTTTTATGTTGGGCGGCCATCATATTGACGACTGGGATTGGCAGGGGCTCGTTTCCCTGGATTACTCCTAGTTCGGGGAAAAGGAGAACCAAAGTGCAGCTTCCTGACCAGCTTGCCAGGCAAACGGTGGTATGCCTGCGTGCCACAGAGGATTGATGTATTTTGGATCCCTGGGCACTGTGGCAGAGATGGGGTATCAAGGGTTGTGGTTGTATTGCAGTCTAAGGAACCTAACATTCCTATGGGATGTGTCCCAGATGCTTTAAAAGTTTGCCATGCCAAGAAGAGAGATAGAGGAGAGGTAAGGGGTCATGGCAACATCAGAGTCAGGGCAGCTGATGAAGGGTGAGGTAAGGTTATTGGGCAACATCGCTGGAGAGGCTGTGTGTGTGTGTGAGAGAGAGAGAGAGAGAGAGAGAGAGAGAGAGAGAAAGAGAGAGAGAGAGAGAGAGGGAGAGAGAGGGGGGAGGGAGAGAGGGAGAGAGGGAGGGAGAGAGGGAGAGAGGAGGAGGAGTAGAGGCCAGCCATGAGCACGTGGAGGGAGAGGGGGGAAGGGAAGGGAAGAGGAGGGGTAGGGGTGGGAGAGCAAGGCTGCAAGAGCACAAGAGCAAGAGAGAGAGGAGGGGGCAAGCAGCCCCTTTTATAGTGTCAGGTCACTGGGGCAGAACATACCTGGCTACTGCCAGGTAATTGAGGGGTGGGGTTTACAGAATCCCAACAACAATACTTGTTGCTGAACTATTGACTACTTATCCTGGGAGAAGGGGCAAAGGTGAGAAAGATTCAGAGGAAGTGGGATAGTGTGTGTGTGTGTGTGCGTGCATGAACACGTGTGTGATCAATATGTGCTTATTGAGTTTTCAAAGAAATGTCTATTAATAAGAATATATATATATTGGGCTGGCAAGATAGCTCAGTGAGCAAAGGCGCGTGCTATCAAGCCTGACTACTTGAATTTGAACCGGGACTCAGCAGGTTTCAAAGAACTAACTCCAAGTAGTCTTCTGATTTCCACATGCCCTCTGGCAATACTTGCACACATATGCTCACGCCCATATAAAACATGTGTCTTCTATCCACAGATAAAACAAACAACACCCCCGACCCCACCCACTTCACCCCATCTAAGAAAGGTGGCTGTCCTCAGTTCCCGCCCACCCCCACCCACTCTTGAGAAAAGTGGTATGAAGAAGCTCTTGGCTGCCCTCTAGTGGACAAAAATTCCTTTCATTAAAAATGTAAAGGCTCCTCTTCAGTCCTTTCTCTAACTCCTCCATTGGGGACCTGGGAGCTGAAGGGGTTTGCAACCCCATAGGAAGAACAACAATATCAACCAACCAAACCCCACAAAGCTCCCAGGGACCAAACCACCAACCAAAGCGTACACATGGAGGGACCCATGGCTCCAGCCGCATATGTTGCAGAAGATGGCCTTGTGGGTCATCAGTGGGAGGAGAGGCCCTTGGTCCTGGGAAGGCTTGATGCCCCAGTGTAGGGAAATGCCAGGTTGGAGAGTCAGGAGGGAGATGGGTGGGTGGGGAGCACCCTCATAGAGGCAGGGGAGGGAGAATGGGATAAGGGGATTCCAGAGGGGAAACTGGGAAAAGAAATAACATTTAAAATGTAAATTTAAAAACTCAAATCAAAAATTAAAAAACAAACCATGAAAATGGATATCTCAGTCAAAATAAATATTAAATCAGAAAACAAAACAAAACAACAGCAAAAACAAAAAACAGGAAATCTGAAACATGATGAAAATACAAATTTTACAAATAAGGGGGGAAAATCTAAAGGCAAAAGCTTCATTAGAAATGAAAGACTTTTCAGGATCTTAGAGTAGCTCAGGATCTGAGGTTAGTTAGTTCAGGATCTGAGCTACTCCGCTGCATTTGCTGTGTGTTCTCTCTGTCTTGGTGTCGAGAAGCCTAAGAGCAAGGAAAACACCTGCACAGGCACACAAAGGAGAACTCAGATGCGCTGGACCACACGTAGGCCAGGGCTGACTGTAGCACCAGACAGGGCGTCGTATAAAGCCGGATAGGAAGATGGGCAGACTGAGATAGGGAAGCTAGTCAGAGCGTATTCGGACCCGAGTCCTGCTTCAGCCCAGAGTCCTGCTGTCTTTAAGCCTTGTGTTCCTCTTCTGTCGAAGACTGGGAAATACCTTTCAGGTGCTCTGCCTAACACAGATTTCCACTGAACATCTGCACTGTGTCTGAGGACTGATAATCTCTTACCACCACTACCACCACCACCCCCCACACACTACCATAAACAACTCCACGGTTCCTAGATGTAGGGAGCTGAGAAGTTTCTAGAAGTTTCTGCATTGACATATTCAGGGATGCAGATGGTGGGAGGAGGGCTGAACTGGGAAGGAGGGTGTCTGCAGTGAAACACTCCACCTGCAGTTGCCTGCATGTGTGCCCTTTCTTTGGGCCTCAATTCTCTTATGCCACAGACTAGAGTCGACTAGACCACAGTTCTCAACCCTGAAAGGATTTTAGAACCACCCCAGATAAAGAGGTGGATGCTGATGGTCCACTTAAGGCCAATTAAACCTGTCTCTCACTGAGATCAGGCCTCAGTATCATTCAGTGTAGTTAGCCAAGGCAAAGTCAAAAACCAAAATAGCTACACGAATGGAAATCATCATGTACCCCAAACTTACATACAGCTGGTGAGCAAGACTGTGTGGTGTCAGCTCAGAGAAAAAGAGCAACTCCTAGATTGCAGGTAAGGACCCTGGGTGGGACAAAGGGACTCTGCAAAGCTGCAGAGAAAACAGTAAATCTTGTAAACAACTCTCCATGGCCTTGGGATAGTGCAGTAGCCAGAGCTTAGGAAGAACAGCTCTAATGATCCAACAGTTCCCTCTCACGCTGACCACCGTGGACCCATGTCAACACCAGGCTTCGGTGGAAACTGCAGTTGTGATTAAAGCCAGGTCACCAAAACACTGACTTCTCTGCCTTTTGTTCCCTGGGACCACTCCCAAGAAGATAAGCTAGCCGGTGCTGTGAGAGACAAAGTAGACACAACACCTGACCCCACATTCACTAAAGAAAAAAGAACTCAATAAGGGTATTATGGATTTAATTATGGAAATCGGAGAGCACATAATAGAGTAAAAAGAAACAACTCAGATTCAGATTTGTAAAAGTTGATGACTGTAATGTGGTTATGTGACCAAGTGCATCTCTAAGACAGATATACTGAAGTATTCAAAGTAAAGCAACACTGTGTGTTACCCTCAAAGACTTCAGACAGTATATGACTACATACAGATAGACTAGGTGAAGGCTGACAACGAGATGACTATGGTGACACACAACTGTGATCCTGGCCCTTGGAAGGCAGAAAGATGAGGATCCCAAGTTCAAGGTTGCCTTCAACTACAATGAGACCCTGTCTTAAGTAAATAAATAAACAAAACACAACAAACTCTTAATAATGGTGCCTCTGAATTAGAAGTATATGTTTGTGTGTCTGTGTGTATGTGTGTGTCTGTGTGTGTCTGTGTGTGTATGTGTGTGTGCTAATCTTAATTTTTGCACATTGCCTGTAAATTTGCAGTTAACAGTTAAGAGCACAGACTGCTCTTCCAGAGGTCCTGAGTTCCATTCCCAGCAACCACATGGTGGCTCACAGCCATCTGTAATGGGATCTGATGCCCTCTTCTGGTGTGTCTAAAGACAGTTACGGTATACTCACATAAATAAAAGTAAATAAATAAGTCATTTTAAAAAACCTGTGGGGGCATTTCCTTGATTAAATATTGATGGAGGGTACAGTGGTTTGGACGAGAATGGTGCCCACAGGCTCACATGTTTGAATGTTGACCCTCAGTCAGTGGAACCGTCTAGGAAAGATTAGGAGGTGTGATCTTGTCAGTGGAGGCATGTCACCTGGGGTAGGCTTTGAGGTTTTAAAAGAACCCATCAGACCCAGAGATGTGTTCATAAAAAGATAAAAAAGATAAGCTATGTCCCGGGTTTCAGCACCAGTGTTATAAGAAGATAAAGTGTTCTGTGAAGGTGTGGTGAGGTGTGGGGGCAAAGAGGTGCCTCTGGAGGGCCCATGCTAGGCATTCCTTCCTTCTGAGGGACCAGCCATACAACGGTATAGTATAGAATAGAGTTTATTCAGGTCATGGGGAGGGGAGTTATGAGGGTAGTAGGGGCAGAGAGAGAAGAAGGGGAGAAGAGGCTGCCATGAGCACACAGGGAGAGGGGGAAGGGAATGGGGAGAGAAGGGACAAAGGGGTAAGAGAGCAAGAGAGGAAGAGAGGAAGGAGCAAAAGAGTAAGGAGGGGGCAAGCAGCCCCTGTTATACCTGGCTGTTGCCAGGTAACTGTGGGGCGGAGCTTACCTGGCAGTTGCTGTGGGGTGGAGTTTAAACAGAATGCTAACACCCAGTCTTTGTCTCTGTCTCTCTCTCTCTCTCTTGCCCCTCTCCTCTTTCTCTCTCTCCTCTCTCTCTTCCCTCTCCTCCCCCTGTCTGTTTCTTCCCCTCTCTCCTTTTTCTCTCCCTCTCTCTCCTCTCTCTCCCCCCTTTCCTCTTTCTCCTCTCTCTTCCCTCTCGTTAATCTTTCTCTCCTCTCTCCCTCCCCTCTCTCTCCCCTCTCTTGCCTCTCTCCCCTTTCTCTCCTTTCTCTCTCCTCTCTCTCTCCTCTCCTCTTATCTTTCTCCTCTCTCTTCCCCCTCTCTCCTTTCTCTCTCCTCTTCTCTCTCTCCTCTCTCTCCCTCTCTCTCCTCTTTCTCTCTCTCCTCTCTCTCCCTCTCTCTCCTCTTTCTCTCTCCTCTCTCTCTCTCCCCCTCTCTTTAATCTTTCTCTTCCCTCTCCCTCCTCTCTCTCTCCCCTCTCTTGCCTCTCTCCCCTTTCTCTCTCCTCTCTCCTCTCCTCTTATCTTTCTCTTCTCTCTTCCCCCCTCTCTCCTCCTCCTCCTCTCTCTCTCTCCTCTCTCTTCCTTCTCTCCTATCTTTCTTTCTCTCCTCTCCCCCCCCCCAGTACCATGCCTGCCTGCTTGCTGCCATGCTCCGCCATGATGGTCACAGACTCACCCTCTGACACTGTAAGACCACAATAAACTTTCTGTTCTATAAGTTGCCTCTATCGCGGCCTCTAGGTTCACAGCAGTGAAAGCATAGCCAAGACAAAGGGGCCAGCCTGCCGTGAGTGTTGCGAGTTGAGTAAGCCTTGGAGAGTAAGCTTGCAGGCTCCACTCCTCCCAGGCTTCTGCTTCAGCATCCCAGGTTCGGGCTCTGCGTTCCCTTCATGACTCTATACCGTGTTTATCACAGCCAGAGAAAGCAACATGGAGCACAGGAAATGGGGCAACAGACCTGTTATCCCAGCACTCATGGAGATGCAGCCAGGAGGAGCAAATGTTTGAGGTCATCATCGGCTGCACAGCAAATATATTCCCCTGGTCACAGTGTTTTGTCACAGCAACGGAAAAGTACAACAGAGCTCGTGGAGAGGACACCAAGTGGGCTCTAACCAGTGTCTACTCTTCAAGAGGAGGGTCAACACAAGACAGTTGCAGAAATTTCCATCACACTATTAACTGAAACTGGTCAAGCAAGGCTTTTAACATCCTCACCCAGGTTGGTAACCAACAGGACTAGAGGAGCTGAGGTTCCTTCCAAGCCCAAGTTACTCCTGAGGACCAGATCTTCAAGTGCTGTTGACAGTAGAAAAACAAACAAACAAACCAAAAAGTGATTGATTTTGGCTACCTACATGGTCTCAGACTCCCATAAGGAAAGCGTAACCAGTAAGTCTCATGAAGAGTATTCTAAACAGGTGCAGCAAGCTAAGAAAGGAAAAAATATGAAATATATGGTTTGAATATTGAGAGTACCAGGAAGTGAAATAGAGCTGAATCCTGAGTTCAAGGAGATAACAAATTCAGGGAGTGGAGCAAGATCCTACCAGGGTAAATTTAGATCCAGGCATGGTGTTATACTCCTTTAATCCCAAGAGATAAAGCCATGCAGGTCTCTGTGTTAAAGGCCACCCTGAGACAGAGCAAGTTCCAGGTGAAGAAAAATTTATATCCAGACGTGGCAGTACACACCTTTAATCCCAGGAGACAGGCATGCAGATATCTGAGTTCAAGGTCACGTGTAAGATTCAGGACAGCCAAGCTTAGGTAGTGAAGGAGTTGGAAAAGAGAAAGCTAGTGATTAAAAAAGAAAGAAAGAAAAGTTTGACCAGGATTAAATGATAGATATGTTTATTTAACAGCCCTCAGACATTATACTTAATCATATGAAATGTTTTATGGGCAACTATTGCTAATGTTTTCCTAAATATTTGCTAACATATTACTCAGTGTTGTTGGTTTCTTTGTTTGCTTGTCTACTTGTTTTGTTTTTGTTTTCCAACTGTGACATATTCTTATTCTGGAAGAGTTCTTCTTACAACTACTGTAGGATGTCCTTCTGTCCCTAACTGTCCATTTTCCCTAACCAAAGAAGGCTGGCCAGTAACCTGTTGTCAAGGTCACAAGTTTGGTGTCTTTGAAAAAGATCCTCTGGGATTATATTTCTCTCATAGGTTGTTGATTAAAAGCTTGTGTCTGACTGTGAGTTCAACAAACCAAGTGTGGATTTCACTCTGGTTTGGCCCATGTTGTCTGCTCCCATTAGACACTGCATCTGATTTTGCTGGTTTGGGTCACACAATAGCAAAGAGTTAAAGACAAAAGAATTGTCAAAGGCAAAGCAGCTTTGGCCTGGTCACTGACTCTATACCCCTGTGCTGCCTTCCTGGATGTCAGGATAGGCCCCTGGCGACGTACGGTATTCGGGTGAGAGCAAAAGTTCCACACATAAAACACTTTTCACATATATAATGCTGATTGTGTGACACTCTCTACACGCGTGAGGCTATCCACATGTGTGAGGCTATCCACAAGTATGGTGCACTCAGATAAAAATAATGCTCTTTCTGCATGCATGATGCTCTCCATATGCACAACATACATCTTCATATATGATGCCCTTCACATATGAAATGCTCTTTACATGTATGCTGTTCTCACATGTATCATGATCTTGTTCTACATATAAGATGATCTCCACATGTGTAACAATCTCCACGTGCGTGATGTTCTCCATGTATGTAATGTCCATTGCTGTCTGCCCATTCCTCACTGAGATTCGAGGGACCTTCCTAAGGCGTGCGGGGGATAATGAGAAGCGTGGGGCCTTGCCTTGGAGTAGGCTCAGCTTTGAGTCTGGCTTGTATGTGGTTCAAAACCTTCGTTTCTTCACCCTTAAAGGACGGCATGAAAGCCCCGAGAACACGCGCTGTCCTGGGTTTCAATTCCGTTACTTTGTGTCCAATCCTGGCTAAGTTTCTTTATCTGGGCTTCAGTTTCCCTGTATATTAAAGAATCTAACATATGGGATTATCATAAGGATTCCATAATTTAACTGATGCAAAGCATCTAAAACAATGGCCAACATACTGAACGGCTGAACATGTGTTGGCTGCTTCTGCGTTAAACCATTTTAACATGAGCAAGTCAAGGGCGAGCAAGATGGCGGAGAGGGTAAAGACTCTTGTTTCCAAACCTGACAACCTGGGAGCCTACGTGATAGAAGGAGAAAATCAGCTTCTGTAAATTGCCACATGACCTCCATGTGTGGCTCATGGTATGTCAGCGCACACACAAAATAAATGTTGGCAATCGAAAGTAGATAAAAGTTGCTCAGAAAGGTGACTGCCTTCATTGCTCTTGTTCAGGAGCACAAAGCTTTGTCCATGGGAACCTGAGAAAACACATTCAGAGTTTCATTTGTAAAGATGTAGTGCATCGTTTCCTCCTTGGGGATGGGGGGAGCAAGGAATTTACATTGTACCATCCTCCTCACTGGCCCACTTGGTGACTCTTTTAACTGGAGCAAATGATTTGAGAAAGCTGGCTGAGAGCAGCCCACTCGCAACAGCTCAGAGAGGTACCTCCCGCTGTAAAATGGGAAAATCCTGATTCATAAATCCCACAGCCACGAGTGCACAGGTGAGATGCGCAAAGGCTTCGAACCTTTAACCCAGACTGCACCAACCCGATCACACACCGCCTTATTTCTCTAATTCGACATTTCCTGTAAACGGTCACCTTTAAGGCTTTTTTTTTTTTTTTAAATTAAACCACTTTGCTCCCAAGAGATCTATGTTTTAGGCTTCCTAGATTTTAATTTTAACTCGTGAATTGCAAAGGCCACTGTGCTTTTGGATGGAAGGAAAGGTTTCCCAAGTGATTAGAGAGTGGTTGGCTTGGGGACAATGGCTGGCAGGGTAAAAAAACCTGAGACACATAACTGAAGTCAACCATAATCTTTTTTCCTTCAAAAGCTCAAACTGATAACATTTTTTTTTGTAAAAATACTCCAGTGTTGTTCAAACTCTTGGCGTGTCTGTCTTTTGGAGGCTGCTCTCAGTGGGCTGTGTGAAAGAGGACTGTCTGTACCTTCTCAAACCTATTACATTCCTTAGTTATAAAAGTCATTCCTTCATTTCCATGAAACCCCAGGTAAAGTCGATCATCACAGTCTTTCTTCAGTGAGTGAACCTTTGGTTCCATGCTCTAGGCTTTGCTCTTGGAGCCACAATTTTTTGTTTTCTGATAGACAAAACCTAAAACCAGTTCAACAAAACAAGAAAGACGGTATCATTCTCATTCATTTCCCCAAAGTCAGAGGTCATTCTTTATCATTTATCATTCTTTCCCAAGGAAAGGCAGAGATCTGAAAATGTACATTACCTCAGGCATGAGGTACACACATGATTACAACGGAAATATCTTTCGTGAATATATTGTAGGGCTGGAGAGATGCTCTGTGGTTATGAGCAGTGGATGCCCTTTCAGAGGACTCTCAGAACCCACACAGTGGCTCACAACAGTCTATAACTCCAGTCTCAGGATCCTGATATCACACAGTGGCTCACAACAGTCTATAACTCCAATCTCAGGATCTTTCTCTGTCCCGCTTTGACATTGCTCCACACAGTGCACAGAGATACATTGAAGAGAAGAAAGAAGAAAGGAAGGGAAAATTATATCATCCCAGCACCAAACTTGGATTATAATTAGTCTTTCTAAATGAAAATTAGGAGTTGAAACCCTTCTATTCAAGCTTCCTTGCAATCTGCTCTTCTCTCTCAGCAGCGCCTCAGCCACTGAGGCCTCTCCTTTCTCAGCCATTGTGCCCAAGGAGTGACACCATTAGACTGAACCTCTGAAATCGTAAGCCAGCCCCAGTTAAGTGTTGTCTTTACCACGACTTGTCTTGGTCATGGTGTCTGTTCCTAGCAGTAAAACCCTGACTAAGACAGACATAGAGGTTCTCTCTGTCTTGCATAGTTCCTCAGACTGCTGTTCACATTTCTTTCTTTCTTCATAAATTCCTTCATTCTTCAAGCTGTTGGGTTTCTGTGGGTAACCTTCCACTTCCGTTCCTAGTCTCCTCCTTTTTTGACTTGGGAGGAATGTAGAACTTGGTGGGCATTGCTTATTTGGAAGAATTAAATATAAAAATAACATTCGAAGGGTCAATGCAAAAACACAGACCCTGTTTCAAAGGGAGTGTGGGAGAGATGTTTCACACCCAAGTTCAAGAGCCTGTGGCAGGAACAGGCATAGAAATTGGTCCGAGGGACAATTGCTGAAAGAGTTACATAAACTTTTCATAGCTACAGAACAAAGAACATTGCTGAAGACCCTGGACTGGCCAGTTATTTTTTTTCCTTTTTAAAAAAACTGTTTTAGTTTGGAATTGATGGGAGCAAGTGGCCCACTGAGCAACTCATTGCTTAAGTTTTATTTAACTTAAGTTAGATATAGAGGTGGGTAACTAGAAACAGCTCAAGAGAACTTTGACTCTCCATCTCCAACATTCAGACAGGAAGTTACTTCTGTTCTGCAGATTATAAGACCTAGATGAAGTTTTTGCAGGGAACATCATTGCACACAGAATTAAGTATCATTTCTTCCAATGTGGGGAGGGGCAGATGGCTTTCCTCTGAATGGTGAGTTTGGGGGATGAACATTTAGAAGTAATTCCGTATCAGTGATAGCCGTGATTGTTGGCGGATGGCCAGGAGTTCCACTCCTGGGCTCTGTATCCGGGGTCACCGTCCTCACGCTAAACACAATGTTCACGATCCTAACTTCTCCAGTCCACCAGATTGTGAAGCCAACTACAGGTGGCCTTTGGGGTCTCTGCCTTGCCAGAGTCCCTGCTAGCTTGAGTCCTTGGCACCGCCTTCCGGGGTGGACCTGTAGCTTGTCAAACTGGCGGGTGGGGCGTGCTCGAGGCCCCGCCCCTAACGTAACCGTCCCCGCCCACGGCAGGACCTCTCGCGCTGTCCCCGCTGCTTATTCTCGGCTGCTCCACTGAGCTATGGCGTTCGTGACCAGGCAATTCGTGCGCTCCATGTCCTCCTCTTCCTCTGCGTCGGCGGCCGCCAAGAAGATTCTGATCAAGCATGTGACGGTCATCGGCGGCGGGCTGATGGGCGCCGGCATCGCGCAGGTGAGCGGGCCTGGAGCCCCGGGTGCGGTGGAGTAGCTCGAAGCGGTCCGAGGAGAAGGTGCTGCGAGTTTCGCTGTCCCAGAACTACAGCTCGATCCTTCCGTGCGTGCTTCTGAGCACGCGGGGACGGCTCGGTGGAGAGCACTGGTGCACGCGTGCACACTGAAGCTGGACTGTGCACAGATCTGCGTGCAGAGTTGCAGAGTGTGTTTGCTCACCGCCTGGAACTCACAGGAATCCGCTCTCCAAGACCTGGGCTGCGATTTCTTTCAGTTTTCCTTATAATTTTTTTCTTTCTTTCTTTGTTCTTTCTTTGCTTTTTTTTCTTACAGTTCTGCGGTTGTTGCCTGGGCAGTTTTCTTTCCGAGTGGCCTGCCTCTCCCACAAGTTTCCTTCGTTGGCCTTCACTTTTGTAACAATTTGGAAAGTCCCCTAGTGGGAGTTTGTGGAGTTGCTGGGGCTCCCGCCCGGGCCTGGGCCAGGCAACATTGACCTTTGACCTAGTGCCCTGGTGCAGAAATCTGCAAGCTTGCCCAGCTCTGAACCTCCAGAGAGTGAGTGGGCGATAGAGATAAGAGTAATTTATGCCCTGGGAAGTCTCTAATCTCTAATCGGCTTCTGTGGGACTTTGCCTGGTGCCAGCTGAGGCACAGTTCAAAATCAGCTGCAGTTTGGATACTGGAATGTGTGCAATACCGTTTTCTCTTAATACTTAGCTGCCTACACACATTATAGAACTATGGTGGGTTTTTGTTGTTGTTGTTTTTTAAATGTCCGTGCTGTTATATTCTTAACCTTTCGAGGCTTTTGCAACTTGAACTTCGTGGCAGTGGAGGGTTTACCTAATTTTAATTAGGGAGGGTACTGGAAAGTCAGTGTCTCTTCCCGACCAAATGCATACTTACATGCTTGCTATAAACTTATCAGCCAGTTACCTTGATTGCACTTTCTTCCAAAATCCGTTAAATAAAACAAACCAAAAACCATGTTTGGCTAAACTGGAGAAAATATAGCTGGTCTGCCTACCCCTCTGCACCACAAAAACTTCTCAAGGCTTTGAGGATGAGATTGTTTGTCCAGGCCCAATAAAACAGTGCATCTCTTAAACAATGTTTAAGCAATATCTTAGTAACAACATAATAGGGTTTGGGGCCTTCGAAACAGTGTAGGTAAGGCTCCAAAAAGTGTTGCTGATGAAACTAATTAGAAAGCATCTTGCAGCTTTTGTACAAACGCAGGTTGCTGTGTTCTGTGGATGTTGTATCCATCCAAAGAAAGTGTGTTGAACTGCCTGAGGACTCACACAGGAGGCACTTAAAATGGACTGGGTAAGATGCTAGAACTTTGACCTGAGAAGAGAGGAAGGCAAGTGATTGACAAGGACGGGGTCAGAGACTGGACGAACTACTGCAGCAGCTGGAGCAGGGAGTGCATGTGGAAATGTAGGCGGGAAGAGGAAAAGATTCGCCTCCTAGCAGAACTTTTGAATAAAAGTGTAACAAAGACCCACAGTCTAAATGGTGGGAACTCATAAGGAACAGCCCTTCCTCTGGGTCACTTTAGGTGACCACTCTGATCCTGCAGGGGACACTGCTTTCCTGCATAATGGTTCTACTATATTTCCAGTGGTTTAGCCGGTCAGTTTCTTACACTTGGCCTTGCAGCAAATAGTTCTAGGTAGTGCCATCTATTTATTTATTTAAAATTGGAGCTCAGTTACAGACAGTTGTGAGCTGCCGTGTGGGTGCTGGGAACCGAACCTAGGCCCTCTGGAAAAGGAGCTAATGCTCTCAGCTTCTGAGTCATCTCTCCAGCCACGGTGCCATCTCCTTTTTGAGAAAAACAAATTCATAGTGGACAGTTTTTGGTACAGGGTCGTAAATATTTTTTTTTGATTCTGGTACCAGGGATGAATGATTAATTGATGTGTTAGGCATGTTGGTGAAAACATAAGGCAGTTGCTTTATCTCCGCACTTCCTCTACAGTAGAGGTTCTATAGGAAAATGGAAAAGGAAAAAGTGAATTAATTGGCATACACTGCCATTGTGATCATTGACAAGAGGACAGATGCTGTCATTGTCATCTGTCCTCTTGTCCTTTTAGCCTCCTGCTCCTTTTATTCCCAATGCTCCATGTTAAGGCAGGAGCCTTGGGTTTAGGTGGAGAACATTGATCCCAGTTTTCTGTTCCATCTTGCTTAACCCTGACAGAGATACCAGCTGACAGCGCAGTTTGCTCAGGGGCATTGAGAAGGTCAGCACCTTTTATTTAATTATTCCACCCGAGTGAAGCCATAAAAGTGCAAACACCAATTAGCATCTGGGTTATGGTGTCCTGCATCACATTGACTTTCTTCTGAAGTCTCTATGAAGTGGTCTGAGTCAGTGGAGGTTCTGTTCATAGTTTTAACTAATTGGCATGTTCCATTTTGTGCTGAATGGGATGGAAAAAAAGTGTAAATACATTTCGTATGCACCCAATGCATTTATCAAATAGTTAAGTATTTTTAGACAAATGAGGCCCGGAACTAATTACATTTAGCCAGAACATAGGCCATTAGCGATTGTGTACCTTCTATGAGTGTCTACATTGCCTGCCATTTTTTTTGTTTGTTTTAAATTTAAAAAAAAAAAAACTCTTAGACTGCAGGTTAATGTTTAAGCACATTGACTTGTTTTATGTGTTTGCCTGTTATATACTTCTGACTTGGTTCTGACTGCTGATTTATCTTGAGGCAAAGTGGCTTGTGCCATTAAATGAACCTTGAGTGGAGACAGATTGCTTTTTGCTTTGTGAAGGAAAGAAGAAGCTGCAAGCACTGTGCTTCTCAGGTTGATGGAAGAGTTCTTTCTAAGAGCTGCTGTATGAAGAGTCCAGAAGCTCATACACTTCATTGCATGACTGTGAGCAGCGACCAGGTCAACTGGGAATAGTGTTTGAGAGACTTTCGGGCACAGTGTAGTCTATATCTTACACTTCGGAGTGTGGAGAAATTGTGAAGGTTAGGAGTAAGTTCATCTGACCAAAGCCCCCAAATTTGTGCGGTTTGTGTGCCTGTGTGTATGTGTATTTGAACATGTGTGTCCTTTTTTTAAAATGCAAAAGATGAGCTGGTTAGTAGCTCAGTGATGAAGTTGTATGGCTGTGATCCCAGCATCCTTACATGGAAAGCTACCTAGAAGTTGAGGACCAGCTTGCTTGAGTATGTGTCATGGTAGAAGCCACAAGAGAGACTCTGCCTCATAGTAGGGGAGAAACAACTCCCAAATGTTATCCTTTGATCTTCTCCTACACATGTACACACACACACACACACACACACACACACACACACACACACACGGTGTTTTTTTTCTTTAGTGTTCTCTAAACTATTGAAATGGCATTGGGGGAGCATCGTAAGCTACAGCTGAACATTTGTCAGTCTTTTGTTCTTGTGCAATGCTCAGTGACTGGGTAGACGCTTGGAAAGACTGGAAAGCTTCTCTCCGGCCTCAGGTTTTTTTTGGAGTTTTCTGGTGTTTAATGGACTAATAGTCATAGCTCTTGTTAGCTTTATTAACTTTTGTGGTTGCAGTGAGTTAAAATTTTCTTGAAAAATAAATATAGAAACTTGAAGTTTTAGTATCACAGGAGACTGGCATAATTCCTGGACTATCAATGCTCCTTTTGAATGTTCCTTAGGAAGGCCATGTTTTTATTCTCAACAATTCTGTCCTTTTTTTCCTTTCCTTCCTCCCCTCCTTGCTCTTTTCCTTCTTTTTCCCCTCCCTCCCTTCCTCCCTTCCTTCCTTTCCTTCCTGGTTCCCCTATATAGCTCTAGCCAGCATGGAACTTACCATACAGACCAGGCTGACCTTGAAGCAACGAAAATCCTTTCCCTTTGCCATGAAGCTGGAACTGAAGGCATTCACTGTCATGCCTTGCACATCAGTAGGGTTTACTACTTCAGGCCATACCATTCACCTGTCATGAAGTTCTCCCTGCTTTCCTGAGTTCCTGAGTTCTTTATTAGGCTACTCTCTGTATAGATCAAAGCACGGCCCTATGGCTTATCCACCTCTGACCTTTGGTATATTTGGAAGTTCTGCCATTCCTACTGGGTATAAGGGGTTGAGCCTTGGGTTTGTTTTTTTCTTTGTGGTGATGATATCCTATTCTACCTGTCACTTGTCCCTTGCTTTGGTTTCTAATTTTCTTCCTAATCATATTCAGTCTTCCCTGCTGCTCTGCCTTAGGCACATATACCTTCCTCATTGCCAGCTCTGCTAGAACTTGGAGCTCATAGTGCTGGTGTCTAGTGAGTGGTGTAAGTGTGAGAGAGCAGGCGCTGAGGTCCCTGCATATAAAATATGTTTTATATTTTACATTGTTTATTATTTAATGTACACACATGCACACGCATGGACACACACACACGTCATAGCTGACCCATGGATGTCAGAGGACAGTGCCTGCCTTTGAGTATTTATGCTAAGATTGGGACGCAGTCAGAAATCAGATGTGAGGATAATCATGACACTGGGAGTTTGTAGATAGACTGTGATGTTGATGAAGTACAGCCCTGCTGCTATAGGGTCATTGGTAGGAGATGTGCCGAGCATATGGAGAGACCACATATTGGGCCTGCCAATGCTAGTTTCTTGAATTTACCATGTAAGATACTTTGCAGAGAACCAGATTCATATATTGTGATGCATTTACAAAGATACACAAGTCTAGCATGCTTCTGCTTAGCACAGTGGCTTGCTCCTTGGCTGGAGTACTTGGGACTTTGACAAGTGTGCTATTCACTGGACCTATTTTTACAGCTCTGAAGCACCCTTGTCTAAAAATATTTCCCCTTTGGCTGAGCCAGTCTTTCACCAGCCCTAGCAAAGTCATAGAGCTAAGGACATGGCTGTGTGTGTGTGTGTGTGTGTGTGTGTGTGTGTGTAGAGGGTCAGTACAGATGTTCTATTTAGGGTTGATCACTTATTCTTAGCTCCTTGACCAGTCAGTAGTCTGCATTGACTGAGGGAGAACCCTCTATGAGTACAGTCAACAGCAGACTAATCTATGGGCATAAACATCACCTTTAGAGGGGTGTTGACAACATGTTTATTTGGCCCAATAGGCTCTCCCTTAGGGCCTGTGACCTGCTGTGGTCTAAGTTTACAGTACCAGGCATGAATTCCCTCTTGTAGAGCAGGTCTCAAATCAAACCAGAAAGCAGTTGTTTATCCCTACAATAGCCATTCCATAGTTACGCTGGGGACACATCTTGCCAGGTGGCTTTTTTGTATAGCATGCAGGTCTACCACCGGGGAAGTCCATTGATGACTTTTCTTCCTTAGTAGCCTGCACAGCACATTCTGGTCCTGTGAAAACTAGCCAACAGGAAGGAAGGGTTCAGGCCAGTCTTAGCTTGATCTCTCCCTGTCTTACAACTGAAGTATGGTTTGTCTTCAGCTTTGTGTCTTAGTTATGATGGGCAGCCAAGAGCAATGACAGTGCCTGCAGTGTTTGGGGAGCCTCTGTGGCCTCTCTGACCAATACTGATAAGGTGATATCCCACACCTGGCACTGGATTTCATTTACTAAGACTGCTGTTCACCATGTAGGACACCTGAGTTTTTAATTAGGTTACAGAGTAGTGGGTTTCTGTAAGGCTTTTTCATATGTCCCTCATTTTGGTCAACCCTCTTTCCCGACTCTCCTCTCTCCATTCTCCTGTTCCCTACCGCATAAGGCCCCATCCCCCAGTACTTCTCCACCTCTACCTTTATAACACATGGACTCTGTCCCCTTTCTTCCTTAAGGCCCCTTTCCCTCTCTTCTCTCGCGAGCCCTGTCTGTGTTCCTGTGCTCTGTGGACATTCTAAATTAGACACTCAAGTTAAAAACTTTGACTCTGCAGTGCACTTAGCAGTGGCTATTCTAATGGATGTGACAGGCTAGGGATCTCACAGTGTGCTCTCAGACGGACTTTAACTTCCACGAGTCTCCTGGTGGGCTCAGTTGCCCTTTCCTTGACCTTTGTTTTGTTTATCGGTCAACTCTGTTTTTCTAGGGAGAAGGCTTCATGGCTTGACATAATTTGGAAGGTACTGCTGTTGGCTACTGTAACTAATATCCTGAATGGTAACAGGTTTGCTGCTCTCTAACCTTACAGTAGTGAAGAAACTAAAATGTCTTAGTCCTGTGTGATGGAAAGAATGTCTGGGTCTGTATTCCTGGCAGACAGGAACAGACAGCAGGGTTTCTTTGATAAAGCGGCCATGACACATTGACCGGCTAGACTAGCTAAACACAGTCCACTTGGAAATCACAGGCGTGGCGGTCAGAGGGCAGAGAGCAGGGCTTTCTCTTTAGGCAGCACCCAGTGTTTGCCCCACTATTTTTCCCTCACCAGCATCCCGGACACCAGCAGTGGAAAAACCCATCCTCCGCTCACGGAAATAGTCTCTGTTTTCAGCTCATTTCTCTCTCCTTACTGTTGTTTGCAAGCTAATGCTGTGATGTCTCACATTTCTAAAACACGTGAAAGTTTTCCAAGGTTGCTGTAAAGGTTTCTAATAGCAAAAGGCAGTTATGGTTTCTTAAACACTCATTTCTAAAATAGCTTACAAATCAAGGCTTTTAAAAAGATCTGTCACCCCAGTGTTGTGATTAGGAAGTAGCTCTCCTGTGCTGAGTGGCAGGTAAGATGAGGTTGTTGCCTGTTGTGGTAAATATTAAAAAAGAGTCTGTTGCTACTGCTCCCTCGGTCTCACTCCCCAGGAACCTCTCCAGCGTGGAACTGGGCACCAGTCCCACATGGCCTCTACAGCCCAGTAAACTCATGACTCAACAATCAATAACTTATCAAACAGATTTATATGTTAAATTCTCAATCCACAATAGAACCAAACAATACATTCACTGCCAGTTAATAAAGATATAAACTGCCCGCCTAGACAAGAGAAAACTGAGCTAGTTCACCTTGATCTGAACCATCTTCCTCTGCCGCCTCCATCTTGAATCCCCTTCTTCTCCTCCTCTCCTTTTTCCTAGACTCCCATTCCCCACCTCACCTACCCTTCCTTCTCATCCAATGATAGGCTTCACCTTATCCTGGACCTGTCTTGTTGCATAATGACTTCATCCTACAGTTGCCCTGGAGAAACCCATTGTCCATTGTCTGCTGGGGAAGAAACACAGGTGGGGCTGACTAAGCATGTAAGAAAGCTGACTGCCTGCTCGCTCTGTCCAGAACGGGCTGACAAGTTACATTCTTTATAAATTGTATTTCTTGGGGCTAAAGAGATGGAGCAATGGCGAAGATCACTTGTTCTTTCCTAGAGCTCAGCACCCACATCCTGTGGCTCATAATCAACTCGAACTCAAGCTTTCATACTGTCTTCTGGCCTCAGCAGCCACCTGGATATATGTGGCATATGCATAGACAGGCACATACACAGAGACACATTAAAAAATTGTTTTGCTTTCCTTTTTGATAGAGAATGGAGCAGGGATCTGAGGCTGAATCCAAGACCTTCCAACGCTGAAGGTGGGCTCTGTTCCTGAGCTTCATCCTTGGCCCGAGGAAACTTTTTATTTATTTACTATATATATATTTCAGCAGAGTTTCAGCTAATGAAGACATTGTAAACATAGATTGTAAATACAAGGGTTAATAGAGGCGTCGAGGAAGAGCGCAGGCTGCACAGAGAACACGGGTAGCAGTTCTTAAAGAAGACTCTCCAGAAAAAAAAAAAAACCAAACAACTTTAGACACTTAAAAGGTAATATGACATATAGAATGTACTCTATTGATAAAGAAAAAGGGACATTAAAGTTTGTGTGTGGGGCAAGATGACTGCTCTTCCAGAGAGGTTCTGAGTTCAATTCCCAGGTGGCTCACAACCATCTGTAATGGGATCCAATGCCCTCTTATGGTGTGTCTGAAGATAGATACAGTGTACTCACATGCACACAATAAATAAATCTTTTAAAACATTTATTTAAAAAAAATGTGTGTGTGGGGGGACAGATGGCACATATTGCTCTGCATATATGGAATTTACAATTACTGGAAATTATAGTTGTCCTGTGACCATTAATTCAGCACAGATGGGATGGCGCCCCAGTAGCCCCTACCTAATCATGGCTTCCTATTGACTGGCTACGTCTTGTGCAGGCAAAAGCTGTAAGTTCATGACTGCAGTGGGAGTTAGAAGATGCCAGTCCTAAAGAGTCTCTATTTATTTCAGAAGGAAGGCAGCGATTGTCCAAAGCAATGATTGCGACCAAGTTCAGAGGGGGCAGTTAACGAGCTTAACACGTCTTTCTCACAGGAGCATCCATTGTGCTATTCTCCATCCTAGTGCCGCATCACAGGAGCTTCCTGTGCAAACCGCAGCCACGCGATGGGCGGATGGGTACTGCTCACATAGCTTCAGAGAGAAAGGCCTGTGAGTCTTAGGAGCTTTCTGAACCTCTGAGTCTTTACGTTTTTGTGAGTTTCCCAATCCTTAGTTTCTCTTCTCTCAGGAGTGCATGTTTCTGTCCAGAGGAAACAGATGCAGGTTCTTATGACAAATAGGTTTGTTTGTATTCCATGGTGGTAAATGATAAAACAAACAGCCGTACACATATGTTTTATGCACTTGTGACATACTGAATTCTTTCTTGTTTCTTAGGGTATTTGTAAAGTAAGAGGTTTATCTGTGTGTGTTTTTGAAACTGTTAAGAGTCTCCATAAGGATCCAAATTCACTCACTCTAGAAGCCAAGTATTTTATCTATGACCTTTGATCATTAGTGGAGGGCATTGCTGGTAGGTAGCCTCTGTGCTTTATCCAAACCATGGAGACTTCTGGATCCCTACTCTGCAGGTTGACTGAAGACTCCACTGCACCTCTTCATTTTTCCTTAGCTCTCAGTGAAACGTGCAGCTGAATACTGTGACGAAAGACTTAATCACAAGAAGGATTTGAGGCTTTCCAGAAGACTGACTGACCAATCATACTGTACCTGAGGCCTCAGCAGTGGGAAAGGACAACTCTCAGAAGAGCGAGTGAATGGACAGGGAATTAGATGGAATAGGGGTTGTACTGGCTGGTTTTGTGTCAACTTGACACAAGCTGGAGTTATCACAGAGAAAGAAGCCTCAGTTGAGGAAGTGCCTCCATGAGATCCAGTGTAAGGCATTTTCTCCACTAGTGATCAAGGAGGGGGGGCCCAGCCCATTGTGGGTGGTGCCATTCCTGGGCTGGTAGACCTGGGTTCTATAAGAAACCAAGCTGAGCAAGCCAGGGGAAGCAAGCCAGTAAGTAACATCCCTCCATGGCTTCTGCATCAGCTCCTGCTTCCTGACCTGCTTGAGTTCCAGTCCTGACTTCCTTTGGTGATGAACAGCAATGTGGAACTATAAACTTGCTCCCTAACTTGCTTCTTGGTCATGATGTTTGTGCAGGAGTAGAAACCCTGACTAAGACAGGGGTGTTGGGGCTTGGTGTGGGGAGGTTGGGAGCAGGATGTTTGGTTGATATAGAAACTTTAAGAGAACTGTAGTTCATGTTTCATATGTGGAGACTTGGCTGTTTGGTGCAGGATATGATATGAGCCTGTGGAGACAATGTCTGAAGGACGCCATCAGAAGATAAAACAAGCCTCTTCTGAGAGTAATGAAGGTGGGAAGCCCAAATGAAAAGCCATTGCTAAAGTAATATGGCCCTAAAAGTATAGAATGTAAGTTGTTTCACATTGTGGAAAGGGGATTGTTGAGCCATGATAATTATGTTCAGTTTAAATGTGTGCGTGATATTAAAAGTCAGCATGTACCTTTATTAACAGTTGATCTCCTGGTGTGATGGTTCGAATGGGAATGTCCCTCATAAGGCTCCTGTATTTGTTGTCAGCCTGATGAGTTCCAGAATCACCTGAGGGCCTCTGAACATGCCTGTGGGGAGAATAGGTTCCTTATGGTGGGAAGACCCACCATAAAGTGGGAGGCTCCATTCCCTAGGCTTGGTTTGTGGACTGCATAGAAAGGAGAAATCAAGCCAATCATTTTCATTTGTTGCTTTCTGCTTCCGGACTAGGACACGTGTGAGCGGCTGCTTCAGCACCCTACTGTGACCTCTCAGAAACAAGCCCTTCCTGACTTAAGCTGCTTTATCACAGCAATGAGAGAAGTAACTCATGATACACAACGTTTCTTGAACTTTGGTCTTGATAAGGACATTTTATACTTAGGTGGTTTTTTTTTTTTTTTTTTTTTTTTTTTGGTTTTTTGGTTTTGTTTTTTTAATCAGTGGTTCTGGATTAAATGTCAGCATGCTGTGGGTGTTCTTTTTTTCAGCATCCATGAGATTTGAGACATTAGTGTCTTCTCTTCTTTACATGCACTGTTATTTGTGCCAGATGACATCACAACCCCTCTTTGAGTAACATCTTGTTATAGGTTGAAGTGGGAGAATGGATGTTGTGGGCATGTGATAAAATAGCACCTGCCAGGCTTATGGACCCACAGTGACCTGCACCCACACAGAGTAAAATGGGCTTGGACTTCTGAAGTAGCTTCTCTCACGGAGCCTGGAGCTCGCCAAGCAGGCTAGACTAGCCAACCAGTGAGTCCTAGGGATCCTCCTGTCTCCACCTCCCGAGACATCTGGCTTCTTATAAGGGTGTTGGGAGTCTGAACTCCGGTCCTCTTGCTTTTCTGGTGAGCATATTATCAAGTCCCTAGCCCTGAAAAGTAATTTTGGCTTTTACCATAATTGTGTTTGATTGAAGCCTTATGGTTATAGACCTGTTACTTTAATTAACGTATGTGTTACATGACAAGACTTTCTGGGCAGAAGCAACACACGTGTCTATTCAACTCAAGTAGAAAACCCACAACAGACAAGTACAGATGCCATCAAAGTCCAAGTTGATGAGTCCATGAGTTGTATTGGGGTTACTTACAGGAATATGGGTGGATGGTTACTTACAAGCACAGAGACGACTGAGAGAAAGCTGCATCACCAGCCTTCCCCAGACTGGATGACAGCACTCAAAGCTACAAATCTGGTTCTAGAACAGCTAGGGCTACACAGAGAAACCCTGTCTACCAAAACCAAAGCCAAAACCAAAACAAACAAAACCAGAAAAAACAAAGCCAGGAACTGGGAACATACTGCACCACCTCCAGGCGGTTCAGGGGGTTGCAGAGTGTTCTTTCCAAGTGCCTCAATTGGCCTAACCCTCCTCCAGGCAGCTTTCCTGGGTTTTGTTCTTCCAGGCAATTGCTCTTGAGAGTTGCCTTTGCAGCTTAGGTCTGCTGCATCGGAGAGAAGACTCTGTGCTTTTATTGTTTATTCTGGGAGAGAGGCCTGGAGAATCTGATCAGTTTCAGGGACTTCCTGAAGCTAGTTTGAGTTGTTTACTTTCCAGTTTAAGGAGCTTCCTGCAGAATAGCATGTTTTTAATCTGGGAGGAAACTGTCACACAACACTCATAAAGTTTCAGTTTTCTTCATGTATCAAATGAAACAGTAAGATAAATTTCCTAAGCACCTTTAAAATGTATTGGAGCATCAGTGGGAGAACTGATTTGTTATTGTTATTCAGGAGGACCTTTTAGTGATACTGTTACCAAGCCTACAATAGCAGGGCACCTCATCTGAAACCTAGCAAAAAGTGCTCCAGGACATCCCTCGGATATGGTTATAATAACTGGGAAGGTGGTTTTCTAGAAATATCACCTATGGTCTCACCCCAAGTGAGACTAATTTCCTTAAGGATTCTTTTTCTGCTTGAAAGAGAATATACATTTAGTTTATATTTTATAAATGCTACTTTGTAACAGTTGTGTATTGAAGGCTGATTATTTCAGCGGCTAGTCCAAGTGTCATGTGTGCCTCCAACTGGATTACTGGAAGACAGGTCCTGGAGCCAGTCTCAGAACTGAAATCCTGGCCTCAGGGCTTGAGTGGTTGTGGTCCAGTGTCTCAGTCTCTTTTGTATTGCTGCTGCTTTAGTATTACTGCATCTTTTGCAAAATAGCTATTGCTTGCTTCACCAGACTGGTTGGATTAGTCTTGGGAAATAGTCTTGGGAGAATGCAGCCTTGATCCTGGCACTAAGTAGGCTCCCAGTACCTTCCGGTTCTCATTACATTTTTCTTCTTTTTTAAAGTGTTCATGTTTTTGCTATTGATCAAGAGTAGGTATCGAAAGTTACTTACATGGGCTTGCAGAAAAGATACAAGCACACCGATAATTCCAGAAGAAGCATCCTGGGCTCCCAGGAGGCCCGGGCTGCATAGCCGTACTTAAAGTTGTCTGATGGGTCAGGCTTGTCTACCGTGAGAATCACGCAACATCTCTGGATTTCGTTGGAGCAAGAGCCAGAATGCCTGCTCCAGCATCCATCTCTGTGGTAACATACTTAGATTGCTGTACCAGTAACAAAAATGGGAACCCATATGTGGAGTGGAAGAAACACGGGCCCCATAACCCCATGGCTATTTTATGAAGCAGGTGATATGTACCAGGCCATATGTTGTTTGTGGGCCTGGCTTTGATGCTGACAAAGATGATTAAGACATGACGTTGCTCTCAAGTAGTTGCTGGCCTGTGTGTCTCTTGGGTACATCTGTGGAAGTGACTCTATGAACATTTAGAGGTGATAGTCTTGGTACCTACCTCCTCCTGTGTCTTATAGACAAAATGGGAAATAAGTCCGTGATTTATTCACACAGAGTCACCCTGATGGGATCACATATGTATTTCATGCTCTCAGAACATTGCCAGGAGATTTAGCTTCCTTGTGACCAAGCTGAATTTGACCAGTTGTCTGCACACAGGAACGCCTGCAGCTTTCTTTTGCTGTGCTTCAAGTGTGAGACTAGCAGGGCACCTCATCTGAAACCCTAGCTCCTTGTCATCGGTCAGATGTGGTTATAGTAACAGGGAAGGTGGTTTTCTAGAAAAATCGCCTGCGATCTCACCCCAAGTGAGACTCACGTCCATAAGGATCGGTGCTTGCTCCCTGAAATGCTGGGCCATTCTGGGCTTGCTGGTAGACAGGAGGCTTCATCACGGCTGGCTTGCTGCTTTGATGAATGAGATTAGAAACTCCCTATGTAAGAGACTGTCACCAGCGTCACTCTTTGTGGCTGTTCCATCAGCTTCGGCACTGGCTGGTGCCGTGACTATTTAAGTCCCCTCAATTCTAAGAGCTGAAAGAACCCAAGCAGCTTCCTGCTGGAGAGCAAGAGGGGGGATATGGGTTCAGAGTTCGGGAATCCTGTTTGGCACCTCGAGGACTTCTCTAGAGCAAAAGTCAAGAGAAAAAACTATGTGAGAACCACTTGTTTCAAACGCCACAGGGGTCTGTGACAGAGGAGACAAAAGCAAAAGGTTCAAGGCAGCTCTTTGTGGTCCCCACATTGAGAGACCACGAGCCTCTATTGGTGGCCATCACTCCTGCCTGTCAAGTTGATGTCTCACAATGGCCAAACACAGAGCAGGCCTGTTGCCTGCCTGGCCTTACCAGGATCTTGAGATTTATTAAATTCTGTTAATGTTTCTCTACTAGCCCTTCCCCCACATGCTTTGGTAATTCTCTGGGAGGACACACATACAGTCAGCCGTATGGTGGCCACTGGCTACTGCAAAGGCATAAAGTCCAAGTAAGAAAAGAGGAAGGACAATGGGTATGCCAGGTGTCAGGTAAGAGCTGGCAAGGGTCTTCCCTGTCCCCTCACCGCCACATTGAACCTGTGCAGCTCCCCCAGCAGAGAGATGTTACAAACCTTGTAAAAAGCTGTCTAGAGATGCTCTAGCTAGACGCTTGGCGTCTGGGAGCTTTACTGAGGGCCGACTGTGATGTCATCTGATACCCACACATTCCAGCACTGCACTGTCTCGGGAGAGCTTCATTGTCAGAGAACTCCTCCAAACCCACATTCCAGAGGTCATCCCAGGGTCAGCTTTGCGAGCAACCTTCCTAAAGACCTCAGACCTGAGTCTGCTGTGGTCGTTCCCGTCTGTACTGTTTCTGAAGTTGCTCCGCCCGGTCACCTCGAACTCACTGAATTAGAGACTCAGATTTGTGCATGATCGGAGTTGTTGACTCTTGGCTGGAGAAACGCTGGCCCGGGTCCTCAGGAGTTCTGCTTGGGAAAATGGTTTGGCGTTACGCTGACAACTGAGGTCACTGTGTGCTTCTGTCTTTTATCAAGATGACTTGTCCTTCTTGCTCCATCCTGATCTGTCTGTTGCTCTGTCTCAGCAGCTTTTCCTTTCTTTGTTTCCCAGATAATGGGATATTGAAGCTACCCACAGGCCCGGCAGGCTCTGACCTGTATGGCTGAGTGGGAGAATTCCTAGGTGCATTTGTCAATTTAAGCCCGCATTTCAACATTCCAAACTTGACACAGCATTGGAAATCTGGCTTTGGGATTTGAACCTGCTTCCTTGCTCATCTGTTTCTGTCTCATTCTCTCTGTGTTTTCTGCTTTGAGGTTTAGCTGCATGGCTTCAAGAATCTTACATGATAACAGTGGTTTTCACCTTCTGGTTACTCCTGGGCACTGGTTACTGCAGCCAGCCTCTGTCCACACCACCGGTGCCCACCTGTCCTAAAGCAGTGGCTCTGGGGAGTACTCTGGCTTCCTGGGGCTGGCTGTCACATGTCACAGTGGTAGTGGTAGTCAGTGTGTCCTGCTCTTGCCTTGAGCTGAAAATTTGTGTTTAGGTTACTCAATAGTCTTTTTTTGTCCCAACAAACTCCGTGTTCTTTGGTCTTTGTTGGGGCTTTTGGCAAACCGGTGTCAGTCAACCTGACCCCGACAGAGTATAAACCAGGCTGGTTGTTTGTGAACTTGGGGCACAGCTTCACAAATATACCTGTGTCCCAGGGACATCGCCCACCCAGGTGGGAATGGAGGAGGCAGGAAATGTGGAATTCCTGTCCCCCAAAACTGGCTAATTATCATAGACTCTGCTCTAAGTTTTGGGGACAAGATCTTCACTGGCCTGGTTATTAGAATTTTAAGCTTCACCTACTTTTGCTTTAAGGGACACACACACACACACACACACACACACACACACACACACACACACGCACACACAAGGTGTGTTATGTGAGAATTTGTTGTATGATTTAGGACCGTCTCAGGCACGATGTATGTGTCCGACACTGGCTGATAATTATGTCTGTGATCTATTCTGACTGGAATAGTAGTTGAAGCCACGTGGAACATGAAACTGATTCTTTTTCTTTTTTCTTAAAACTTTTTTTTTAAATGTAGGTAGCTGCAGCAACTGGCCATACAGTGGTATTAGTGGACCAAGCAGAAGACATCCTGGCAAAATCCAAGAAGGGAATTGAGGAGAGCCTAAAGAGAATGGCTAAGAAGAAGTTCACAGAAAACCCTAAGGTAAGTTCCTGTCAGTTTTGTGTGTCTGAACATCAGTGCCTGCGTGTCCCTGTCACATGTATTACACATACAGGTAGAGTCATGTTGGGGTGACCCTTGACTACAAACTTAGTTTTTTGCTACTTCATAACTGTGTTTTTGCTACTGCTGGGAATCATAATGTAGGTATCTGATAGGCAGGATATTGGACATGTGACTCCTGTGAAAGGGTCGTTTCATGACTTCCCAGAGGAGTCATGACCCACAGGTTGAGAACCACCGATTTGGACCAATGTATCTTGCCACCAAACCCCGCCTTTAGGCTGTTAGAAAGCAGGAGTCAGCCATTTTGCTGTTGGGGAGGTTCTAACATTAGATGGCTTGTGCATCTGCCGAGTTCGATGTAAGATGCAGGGAGAGGAAACAAGGAACGTTGTGTTCTGCCGTAAAGAGAGGTGAGAATGAAACAGGCAGATATTTTTGGTATTTGTAAGGTAAAAACCGAAATGCTTTACTAAGCAAAATGCTTTGGATGTGTGGGCACAGCTAGGGCCAACTGAGAAAAATAGCTAATGTGTTCAAACTTCAAAAATTAGTAGAAATTAAATTTTATTTTTCTCATTGCTAAGACAGAATAACTGGATAAATCTGATAAAGGAAGTGTTTATTCCGCCTTACAGTGCTAATCCCAACTAGTTGCATTTTGTATTTACTGTGAGTAATGCAGCAATAAATGCGAATATGCAGGGATCGTTGTGATATGTTTTCAGTATTTGTGACGAACCTCTATACTGTCTTGTGGAGATACATAATGGTCCCCCCCTTTCCCACAACCTCGGGACATTTGTTTTCTTGGTGGTGGCTATTCTAACTGGGAAGCCATTTAAAAAGAAACATTTATTGGCAATTTTGATGTGTTTTGAAAACTGTTCTGGGCAACGATCAACCTGATTCCAGAAACACAACAAAGCTTAAGGCGCGACCACACACAAACTCTTTCACAGAGTTCACGGGACCACAGGGGCGGAGTCTAGAGCTAAAAGGCCTAGAATTTAGTGTGGTCTCTGACCATTAGCACAAGGTCTGCAGGCCATCTCCCCTGAGGGTAGGTAGGTGCCGGTCTAGGGAGGGAAGAGTCTGGGATAATTCTGAAGAATTTGGGTAGGGTCTGCCTCTATAGCAAAATCTGGGTGAGGTCTGCCTCCACAGAGGGGGAAAAGGCCCCAGGCTATTAACAAAATCCTCTCTCAGCTTTCGGAATGGAATGCAGGTATCTGATTTTATCTCTTCCATCGAGGAGACACCCCTGCGTAATTAACGTTCCCCACCTCTCTTGGTGTTTCTCTTGGTTAAGGACCTCTAACTGCCTTATGATTTTTACTGTGGTTGGTATTATATATAAACTTAAGGTTTGCCATTTTAGCCACTCGCTGTTTCATTAGCGTGTGATTTCTGTGTTCCATCATGATGTTTTTATACACAGACCACATTTGCTCAGTTATACTCTCTGGCCTCCACCTCAGCACTTTTAAATTCGGTGGCATTGGTTATATTTGTGTGTGTGTGTGTGATTCTAATGTTTCATGATTTTGAACAGAAATTGTATTCATTGAGTGGAAACTTTTCACTCTGGCCCCTCCCCTAGTAAACAGATGGTAATTACTATTGGGTGTGTCCACAAGCTAACCTTTGCCCTGTTGTCTGGGAGCACAGAAATGCTCCTGTCTCAGCGAGGGGAGGAGTTTTCCAGTCTCAGTTCCAAGTGATTTCTGTTGGGTCTCGGGGGGGGGGGGGGGGGGGGGGGGTCCCCTTGCCTGCAGAGCCCGGCGAACGCTCTCTTCTTCTTGTCTGCCCAGGCTGGGGACGAGTTTGTGGAGAAGACCATGAGCTGCCTTTCAACCAGCACCGACGCAGCGTCCGTGGTGCACAGCACAGACCTGGTGGTAGAGGCCATCGTGGAGAACCTGAAGTTGAAGAATGAGCTGTTCCAGAGGCTGGACAAGTTCGCTGCAGAGTACATAACCGAATTTTTTGGTTGGATTCTGAAAGCTCCTTCTGGCTCTTAAGCTTCCCTTCCTGACAGTAGGCTACCTCTCCGCTACCTAACACCTCTGTCTTCGACAGGGCTTCTATTGTGAAGAGACACCATGACCACGATAACTCTTACGAAAGAAAATTTTTAGTTGGGGCTGGCTTATAGTTCAGAGGGTTAGTCCATCATGGTGGGAAGCATGGTGGCACACAAGCCTGAGGTGCTGCAGAGGTACCAGAGACTTTCTTGTCAGGATCTTCAGACAGCAGGAAGAGGAGCCACTAGGCATCACTTCCTCCTCTAAGGCCACACCTTCTCCTTTAAGGCCACACCTCCTCCCCTAAGGCCACACCTCCTCTAAGGCCACACCTTCTCCTCTAAGGCCACACCTCCTCCTCTAAGGCCACACCTCCGATAATCCACTCTTGAGTGAATAGGAGCTATTTGCATTCAAACCTCTGTCATTCAGGATCCTGAGAGGGGCAGCAGGCTTGGCCAGGAACAAAAGAGACCTCAGGCAGTGTGGTAGGCACAGGGAGAACAGACTCTCTGGGGGCAGCTTTTATAAGACAGTTCATTAACTGTGGGGAGCAACAGCTACTTAAACCTTTGGGGAGTAGGTAGCCACTTATGGGGTGAGTCTACATCATTGGCCTAGGTCAAAACGCAGGGATGTCTCATTTACATAAGGGGGAATTCCAGGTGCTGCTGGACATGACCTTAAAAGCCAAGAGGAAGTTTAACCTGGCTCCTGGGCTATGTGACCTCCTCTAGGGGGCAAATGTGAGGGCACTGGGCTGTGTGTCCGGGGATACACACAGACCTGGCAGGGGAGAAGTGACTCTACTCCTGCCAATCTCAGGATGAGCTTCCCAGGGTTTGGACATGTCTCAACCCTGCTCTTGCTCTGGGCCGGCTCACCGCAGCGCCATGGCTCCCTAGACCCACAAACCTCCATGACCTCTTCGCAGAAGATCTACTGGGTTTCCTCTGATCCTTGTCCATGGTTAACTGGAAGATCTGCCCAGTGTCACACTGTGTGCTTCCTGCAGCCACTGTGGGGCTCAGGGAAATTCTTAAATAAACGTTTGCTAGGAGGTCGGAGTGGACCAGACAGAATGGTTTGACTGAAGGCAAAGCCCCTCTGTGCCATTTTAAAAGAATATTTATTTATTTATTATTCATATGAGTACACTATAGCTGTCTTCAGCCACACCAGAAGAGAGGGCATCAGATGTCATTCATTATGAATGGTTGAGAGCCACCATGTGGTTGCTGGAACTTGAACTCAGGACCTCTGGAAGAGCAGTCAGTGCTCTTGACCGCTGAGCCATGTTTTCAATTTTATTTGGGTTTAACTGCAACCCCCTGGAGGGCATTCAGTGAGCAGCGAGTCTTCCCCAGACTTCCTGGAGGGGGGGGCAGGAAAGACAGCCACATCGGGTTCATGGAGGAGTCGCCAGGCTTGTAAGATTATATGAAATACTGTGGGGTCACAATCTAGGGCCCCTGTTAATGTTTGACTCTTAGCTTTTGGCAGTTATGACGGTCGACCAGTTAACTGATGTGTGTTTGTACTTACATGGTGTGTCTATGGCCCCTGCTCTACTTGGCCACACTTCTTGGTTAGATCTGAACGGAGTAATGTTACAAGCAAAAGCAGTTCTTAGAGAAACACCAGGGACCTGTGGCTGAAGGAAACACTTGCAGATCAGCTTATGGGGCTGTGAATCCTCGTGGCTGGGAGGCCCTGCCATCTTCTTGTCCCCTGTCCAGAACTCTGCTGGTCATGTGCCTTTAGCGCTTCAGAAACATGACAAAGAGGACGCCTCTGGTACTGGGGTTTGTCTCGCAAGCACAGAGCTTGGCAGGCAAGGTCTACAAAAAGCTGACCTTCACTGTTCTCCTTAAGCAGTTTGGCCTTGGTGCCACTGTCACCTAGTGGCCGTGATCAGTCCGATGGCCCCCCTGGTATCAGTGGAGAGCCATGAGCGGATGGGGGTGGGGCAGTCTGGAGGCTAGGCTGGTACCGCCACTTCCTCTCTGCCTGACCTTGGGGTGTTCCAAGGCTCACAGCCTGTGATTTAAAGGGTCTTGAGGTAGAAAATGTCGAAGGCGTTCCCAGTTGCTACCTTGGATTTTTAAAAAGCCTGCCCCAGAGGTTGAGAAAAGTCAATCTGCTAGTGCCATGAAAGCACATGGTCTACACACACTTACCAAAGACTGTCCTCTGCTGTATAGTCCAAGGTGACAGCTCCCAACTCGCAATTCTCCTGCCTCAGTCACCCATGTACTAGGTGTACATGCCTGTGGGAACTCCCAGGCTTCTCTCCACATTATTGATTTCTTTTTGCCCCAGCTGTTTTTTTTTTTCAGCCTGCCCACTCCCCACCCCCGACTTTGGTCAGGAACCCCATAGAGAATATGGTCAGAAAGAGCCACCGTCCTTGGGTACTAGGACCAGATCCAACTGTGATTAAGGGCACCTGTTGATTTCTTAGTTATCCACAAGGTGGCGCTATAGGAACGGGATTTGCCTTGGTGCCTTTGGCACCCTCACTTTATGCTGGTCTTAAATTAAATTTTGAGAAGAAAAGAATTGGATTTGGTCTCTGTCAATATGAGATCTGTAGGTTGATTAGTTAGGGTTTTATGCACATAAAATAACACAGAGAAAGTGCTTTTTCAGGATAGCCTGTAAGCAGAGGTCTGTGGTGTGTGTGTGTGTGTGTGTGTGTGTGTGTGTGTGTGTATACACTCCTTCCCCAGGTTGTCTGTGACTAAACTTCCCTTTTGGCCATGTTCAAAGCAGTGTGTTTTCTTTTTTTAATGATTTATTTCTTTTATTATATATAAGTACACTGTATCATCTTCAGACACACCAGAAGAGGGAATCAGATCTCATCACAGATGGTTGTGAGCCATCATGTGGTTGCCAGGATTTGAACTCAGGACCTCTGGAAGAACAGTCAGTGCTCTTAACCACTGAGCCATCTCTCCAGCCCAGCAGTGTGTTTTCATTTTTATTCTTGTCTAATGACCAAGTTAAAGCTTTGCACCAGAGGGAGAACTGTCCCACGCTCCTGAGGGCTCAGCTGTTTTCTCTGAAGATTGTTTAGTTTCCTGTGTCCGATCTTCATGTGCTATCTGATAGTCTCCCCACTAACAGCTACCTCCTCTTTCCTTCGAGTATCGTGAAAATCAACTAACACATAGTTTCTAAGAATTCAGGAGAGCCCAGTGATTATGCTTTGCGAGCTGGTAACTTCAGATGTGGGGATTAAATGAAAATGCAATCATTTGATTTCAGCCTCTCTGTAGATGGGCTGACCATGGGCCCGGGACTCATCCTGCCTCTCCACCGGTTCTTCTCTCCACAGACACACCATCTTTGCCAGCAACACATCTTCTTTACAGATCACGAGCATAGCCAATGCCACCACCAGACAAGACCGATTTGCTGGCCTCCACTTTTTCAACCCCGTCCCCATGATGAAGCTTGTGGAGGTCAGTGGACACCTGGTCCTTATTTTGTATGAAACTTAACTGGAAACAAAAAACCTTTGTATTTCTGCTGTCACAATTGTCCTCTTCTGGGAAGAAGGAAGGAAGGAAGGAAAGAAGGAAGAGGCAGTTCATATCTACTTTGTTTCTTTATGTGCCTGTCTTTGTCAGTGACTTGCTTGTGTGGGGCCAATGGCAGTGCTGACAGGGACAATCAGACTGGGAGGGACAAGGGTCACTGACATGGAGAGGGGCGGGAGGGCCGTACACCTTCGTACAGTGTTGCTGAGGTCAGCTTGCTCCAAGCTGGGGATGTAGTTCTTGTCTGACTGGTGTTCTAGCGTGTCTGTCACTCCTGGTGTGAATCCTGGCCCCAGGCAGCAGTCTTTTGCTACTGTCCCCGTGAGACACAGCTCCACGCTGTGATCAGAGCTGTTAGAAGCAGCTTCCTGCAGCCGTGAGCCTACCAACCTCAAAGGTGAGTGTAGAGGGTAGGGCCAGGCAGGGCTTGCCGCCTTCCTCTTTGGGGTGCTGGGAAACTCAGCTGAGGGAGATGGAGTCAGGATAGACAGTATGCACTTGACGCGTGGTGGCTTGCCCTTTATAGGGGTTAATTAGAGGGTCTCTGGGAAGCAACTGCCATTAAAGCAGCGTTTGCTCTGAGGTTGTGGAGTTATTGCCGTGCGAAGTGTGGGGGATGCTGCCCAGTGGAGCCAGGCAAACCTCCGGACACTAGCTACGGCTCTCTGGGGGTTGTTTCTGGCTGCCTTCTCTGCCAGCCCTTTGCCTCTGTCCAGTGGGTCCCCATCATAAGCCTATCTTATCAGTTCCGGCCGCTCCGTTTCCACTTTTTCTCAAGTGGCAGGTCTAATCTGTCTGCAGGGGAATTTTCCTGTCCTGTGACCTGGTTCCTCTGGCCTTCTAGGCTATTAAAGAAGTAGAAAATGGGCTGGAGAGGCGGCTCAGTGGTTAGGAGCACCAACTTTCTCTTCTAAAAGATCCGGGTTCAATTCCCCTCACGCACATGACGGTTCCTGTAACTCTAGTCCCAGGGGATACCACAGTGTCTTTGGCCTGTGTGGGCCGGGCGTATGGGCAGGCTAAACACCTGTACGCACAAATCAGATATTTATAAAGGAGGTGAGCAGTGAAAAGAGGAGTCGTGGGAGGTGGAGGATGCAGAAAGTTGCAAAGTTCGTTCAGCACTCGGTGATTGTCAGCTGTAGTTGCTAGGTTACGCATGTCTGTGTTCTGCACGTAGTACGCACTCTGCGGCGTTACTGAGAAGAGCAAAAATCCTTTCAGCTTCGTCTTCTTGAGCCCCACCACCGCATACTTGAGTTTTAACCCTGGGTTTGTATATCCTGCAGACTCCGGTGTCTTGCATGGACTGTCGGGTTAACACTTTGTTGCTGGCTTGAGATGTCTACTGTGCTGAAACTGCAGGCGTTGTGTGTGTGTGAATGTGTGAGTGTGAGTGTGTGTGTGAGTGTGTGTGTGTCTGTGTGAGTGTGTGTGTGAGCGTGTGTGAGAGTGTGTGTGTAGAGCCTTTGATTCAGTTTCCTTAAACCATTCTACCGCTTCTCTGTCTTCTCCATGACCCCCTGCTTTTCCTTCCCAGGTCATTAAGACACCAATGACTAGCCAGAAGACATTTGAATCGCTGGTCGACTTTTGTAAAACCTTGGGAAAGCATCCCGTTTCCTGCAAGGTAGAGTGTGGGTAATGTTTATGTCTGTTTCCCATCACTATAGTGAAATGCCCGAGCTAGGGAACTGTGAAGGTGGGGCTGGTGAAGTTGTTTCTTGGCTTGGCACTCTAGAGCTTCGGGGGCAGGGTGCCAGCATTGGTTGAGCTTGAGGGAAAATGTGCTGAAATAAACAGATCAACCGGTAATGCTGCGGTGGATTTTCAAGTAATAAACTACAGTTGGGTGTGTCCTGCTGCAAACATTTGGAAACACTGTAGATCTCCTTCCTATATCGGAATCACGTAACAGGCTGCACACCTGTAGGATGGCTGTGAATTATGTTCTTCAGGGCCCCGGGGACAGATGCCCTGTGTCCCTAACAGGAGCATCTTGTTACATGGTACATAGCTACATCTACTGTCTTTTGCGGAAGCATTTCTGATCCTTGTTCTTTGTGGCTGCTATATTGTCTGGAAATCCCTCCTCTAAAGCTTGAATAACTAACTCAGACGGGCTCCCAGAAGCCCCAGGATATCACACACGGAGCCTCCTCCATTCTCTGATGAGACCACCTTGGCCCCTAAAGTTGCTGATTGCTGCTCTGATGAATGAGCAGGTCCAGGAGAACCCCAACTTTGTGCACTTTCACCCCACCTCCACCCCAGCCACTACCTTCTTGCACTTTTGTGCTTTGTAATACAATCACTATTTTCTACCTTAATAGAGAGTCCATGGGAAAGCACATGCGTAACAGCCCCCCGCTATGGCTAAACTGAACTATTCAGGTGACTTAAAAGAACAAGACAAAACTATGTGGTTTTGGTTTTTAAGATTTATTTATTTATTATAGATAAATACACTGTTGCGGTCTAACACACCAGAAGAGGGCATCAGATCTCATTACAGATGGTTGTGAGCCACCATCTGGTTGCTAGGAATTGAACTCAGGACCAATGGTCTTAGCCACTGAGCCATCTCTCCAGCCCACTTAGGAATATTTAGGAAAGCAAACACGTGATATCAACCACAACAGTGAGATGGCGTGGCCAAAGCGAGTCGACAGTGACTTATTTGTCAGACTCTGGATGATGCAGAGTTTGTGAGAACAGAAAGGCTGTGAGGTCAGGCTAGAGCTGATGGGCATCTCTGCCCAGTGGAGACAGAGGCAGGTGTGCTTAGTGAAGGGCCATGTGGACCCAGGATGTTGCCATGGTGGTCAGTTAGTTTGGCGCGCGGTTGGGTTAGCTCTGTGATACACTGAGATATTCCAGGGCTGGCTCCAGGGAACCTGGCTATGTCACTTCTTGGGCGAGTGCTTAAGACTGCAGTGATTCCTGAGAGGGAAGTTGAGGGTACGAAGGGGAAAGATGCCTTACAGGACAGTGAGGAACTTCACAGCACATTTCAAAGATACGATGACCGAGGGCTGGCAGCAGAATCCGGGGCAAGGAGTGGCCCATACCAAACAGAAGGTCAAGCTTGATGAAAGGTCACGTGTCTTTTTCTCTCCCCTGCAACAGGACACTCCTGGATTTATTGTGAACCGTCTCTTGGTGCCATACCTCATAGAAGCCATCAGACTACATGAGCGAGGTACCTGTCGCAGGCCAGGCGAAGGCCTGCAGCTCTCGGGCTGTGCACTGAGGATGGGTGGGCTGTGCAGAGTGGGGGTGGGCCCAAGATTGCTTCCCAGCACTCATGTTAGGCACCTCACACCTGCCCGTAACTCCAGCCTCAGGGGATCTGAAATCTCTTCTCAGCTCATGAGCACACACATGCATGATGCATCACACACATACGCTCACACACACACACACACACACACACACACACACACACACTACAAATAGTAAGAGTTTACTGCTTTCAAAATAGATAGTAATGGGAAAATAACCAGGAGATGGGAGATGAATGGTGGAGATAAGACATGGTAAAGGCGTTGTCTCAATCGGGAAAAAATAGGAAGCACTGTTTTATACCTTGTGATCTGAAACGTGCTCCTTCTCTTAGAGAGAGAGAGAGAGAGAGAGAGAGAGAGAGAGAGAGAGAGACAGAGACAGAGAGAGACAGAGACAGAGACAGAGACAGAGAGAGAGTGTGTGTGTCTTGTACACACCTGCATATCATGTCATGGTACGTGTGCAGTGGGGAAGACAGTTTTGTGGGGTTAGTTCTCGCCCATCTTTATGCATTTTCTGAGGGAAACCCAGGTCTCCAGGCTCGCCTGGCACGTGCTTTTACTTGCTGAGCCATCTGCAGAGCCCTACAATATCCCCTTCTAAGGTTGACGAAGACTGACTTTGCCTGCTGTAGAAACAGAACCCCCAGGGCCTGGTCCACGGTGAGGATGGGTGCACACTCCCCCTGCCTGCCTGTTTCTGGGGGAGGGGACAGTGTGAAAGCAGACAAGCTGCAGGGACCCAGCAATGCAACTGCCGTGAGAGACTTTGTTTACAAACACTGTCAAGAGTGCTATTTTCCAAACAGAGCATTTACCCCAGCCCTTCCCAGCAGATAAAAGCATGTTTGCCTCCTCAGAACTGGCTTTAAATATCAAACTGGCCCCCGTGCTTTATGGAAGCAGTTGCCTACTTCTACTCCAAGATCAAACCAACACTTCTCTGTTTATCTTCAACAAATGTGCCTGATTACACCACAGAGAAAGTCTGTGGCATTTTGGCTTACCTTGAAAGCCATTTGGGGTTCTCTCTCTCTCTCTCTCTCTCTCTCTCTCTCTCTCTCTGTGTGTGTGTGTGTGTGTGTGTGTGTGTGTGTGTCTGTCTCTGTCTCTCTGTCTCTCTCTGTCTCTCTCTGTCTCTCTCTCTCTCTCTCTCTCTCTCTCACACACACACACACACACACACCAAACACACACATAAATGTAATGTTTCAGATTGTAGCACCTCCTCATGGAGGTTTTCTGAAAAACCATGTCCTTTGATACCGCTCCCATGTGCCAAGCATCCGGTGCTAAGTTGAACACCATTTTCTTCATGTCCGTTGCCCCTCGGCGTTAGCCACCTTTTCTGTTGCCTCAGGAAAGGCAGGACCTGGCTCCGGGGGATGATTTTAGTTTGTTCTTGTTTCCCTGGGTGGCCTGTCATTGCTGGTCCTGTGGCCTTTCTCATGGTAGTTTTCTGGATCCTTTGTCAGAATGTCTGTCCTGAAGTTGCTAAGTGCCATGTGGGTGTGTTTGCAGCATCTTACCCTGTGGTCTGGACTCCACTGTAATGTTCCTTTGCCACTTGGTATTCAGTTGGCCAGCTCTGAGGCGTGCTTAGGCGCATGCCCACTCTGGGCTCAGCGTTGTATTGAAGCCTTTAGATGCCCCCACCGTTGGTCTCCACCGGTCACTTTTGATGCCCCGCTGTCAGTCCTGTTCCTCTTCTCTCTCAGCCCCTCCTCCTCCCACCAGGCCACCATACTGAGGCTCAGCCACGCTGCTCTCCTGGTGACGACGTGGTTTCTCAGGTCTGTCTCCTACACCATGCTTGCGGAGAAAGTGTACGTTGCCAAGAAAGTGGAGGAGACACCGTTCCGTTTCTCTCTGTGCTCTCTGCTGAGGCCTGGCTTCTGCTGGGGGCTCTGGCTTTGTGTCCTAGCGTCCTAGCTCCTTCGGGGAGAATTTTTCTGTTCTACGCTATTGATGCACGGGGTGTGTGTGTGTGTGTGTGTGTGTGTCCCTGCCGGTTGGTAAATGCTGTTTTGATAATAGAGACTGTAGAAGCATGGCTGGGAAACTATTTAGGCAAGGGTTCAGAGAGCTGAGCAGCTGCTAATATACCCCGAGTGCCCACTATACCTCTCATACCCTGTAGAAAGAGTCATAAAGGGTCACTGTATTTCTGACCTCGGACAGTCTCCTGCGTCTAGGCCTTCACTGTGCCTTTTCCAGCTGGGTGCTGTCCCTTGCTTCCTTGCTTCAGACCTGGCCTGGTGGGTACCGTGAAGTCCCTGCTCTGAGGGCCAGGGTGGTATAGGCTTGGGAAGCTGGTGCGTGCGGTTAGCTTAGGAAGGTTGTGCTGTAGGAGCCTGGGAAGTCATGAACGTACCTTCTAGTCACTGTAGGACTCTTCCACCTCACTCCTGGACTCTGCCGTTGCCTCCACATACGTCCTTCCGTCTTTCCCAGAGCCCCACTTGCTGTCCCTGAAACCTAAACGGGGCATGATCTGTCATCGCTCTCTCCGTTAGCTCTCCCTCAGGACCGTTTGCCTCCCCTCCCTTTGGCACAACACATCTGATTTCTCCAGCTGTCCCCTCTCCTGGGGCATGGTCAGGGTCCTCGTCTCTATGTCCCCAGCAGCTCGCTCCAGAGTGGTGATCCGACCATCTGTAAAGGAAGGAATTTCTGACAGGCCTCCTCTCCTTGCTGGTCCCTGGAGCTGGATCTTCTGCTGGCAATGTTGAGACTGGCCAGGAGATGGCGCCAGAGAGCCGGAGAAGGATTCAACTATTGGAGGCAGGTCCCTGGCCTCAGGCATCAAGGTTGGGGAGGGGGTGAGGTTCCAGGGGAAGCCTCGCCTCATGTCTCATTATCCTGAGTAAAGTTAGGGGTCACATACTGGGGGGCGGGGGGGGCGAGAGAGAGTGAAGCAGGGCTTTGTGGGCACCTCCAGAGTTTGGGTCTAAAGCATGCCACGTGTAACTAAACTCCCTCTTGGCCAACATCTTCTACATGTTGCTTTTCTGTCTTTTTTTCTTTGTCTATTTACTTGATTTGCTTAAGACAGATTTTTATTTTTTGTTGTCGTTGTTTTGTTTTAAGTTGTGCTAACTTTGTATACAAGTAATGATTTTTAAAAAATACTTTGTATAGTTCAATAATTTTTGGAAACAATAATAATTCTCAAGTGAGGGTCTGCATTGGGGATTATAATCTTGCCTTTGGCTTTGACTGTGGGTTTGATTAAATGGCTTTAAGTCAGGTTAGAGGCTGTTAGATTTCTGTCCCCAGGGCATTCTTTTGAGAGGACACTGCCTGTTTAAATGAGCTGTCAGTAAGACTGACAACTGTGGGGACACACAGGGATGATGGGTGTCCTGGCTCCCCGTCCCTGGACCGCAGGGTGTGCGTAGGGGTTTGGGGAGGGGTTCTGATTGGTGCCATCTGAATAGAAGCCTAGAGGAAGGAAAAGGCTAAGGCCTGAAGGTGTAGAAGGCTACTGTCCCAGGCCTGGCCATGGCATGTAGGAAGCAGTTCAGGAGCAGGAGCCTGTAAAGGTCTTTAGCATCACGTGTCTCCATATCCCCAACGATGCATGTTCGAGCTGTGTAGTCAGAGTCCTGTACACGAATCGTCTCATGTCTTCTGCGCATGTGCAGTAGCATCTGTCTGCGGTGCCCTTCCGGCTCCTTTGAGATTCTTTTCACCCTTCAGAACCTGGGCCTCAGGGGCGGAGGGCTGAGCTGGTGACGTCTGAGTGGCTCTGTTCATCTTTGCTTGTACGTCGTGAGCCGGTTTGACGCTGCAGTATTTGCTCCTCCTCCTTCCGTGACATCACCAGTAGCTAGCACGCTTTGCCCTTGTCTTGTTCCAAGTGTCCAGTGCGCGGTACATAATAGTTACAATAACTCAGTGGTGAAACACTAGTTTAGCATGCTTGTGACGTGGACTTGATGCCCCACCCTGCCGGGAGGGCTCGAAAGAGAAAATGGGGTGAGCAAGGCCACCTGGTGAGGTTCGTATGTGTGACTATTTTTACATTCTTAGTACCTAAAATCCAAAGTATGATCTCTTAGAAGCCTTTAATTCTAATTTCTTAAAGATTTATTTATTTATTTACTTACTTACTTATTTACTGTGTCTCTTAGAATGACAGGAAGGAACTGTAAACGCTTAAACACTTCTCCCAACTTAACATGACTTTGAAAACTGCCCTTAGGAATGGATAGCAAGTGGACCATGGTGGTCCTATCTGTTTAGGCTGTCCTCAAGCAGCTGCCTTGACTGTGTGAATACAGGCCCAGGAGAAGGTTCCTTTGTAAAACAGGAAATTAAAAAAAACAATACATATGCAGCACATAAACAGGAACCGAAACATGCATGAGTTTGTGTGTGTGCATGTATGTATGTGTGTGTACATGTGTGCATGGGTGTATATGTGCTTATGTATGTATATGCATGTGTACATGTGAGTATGTGTATATATTTATATGTATGAATATGTGTATGTGTATACGTGTGTGCGTGCGTGCGTGTGTGTGAGGGGGGTTAGGAAGCCCGTTTATGAAAGGAAACTGTAATATTAAATGGCATTTCTGTGAAGGACTCTGGACTTGGGACATCTGAAACTGTTAGGGAGACAGGGCTCCCAGGCTTGTCACGAACTGGGCAGCAGGGTCTAGAAGCTTCTTCAGTTGTTGCAATTGATTTGAAAAGCTCATGACCAGTGTAGCATGTGATCTGAGACAGCAATCTTTACCCACACCAGGAACATGGACTTTTAGACATTTTCTGACCGTGTGTGTCTTATAAAGTCCTGGTGGTTCTAGGGGTGACTTGGGGATGGGGAGAGCTGGAGAAAGGTGGTGGAGACGCGGGGCCCCTGTCTCTGCAGGTGATGCATCTAAGGAAGACATCGATACAGCAATGAAACTGGGAGCTGGGTATCCCATGGGTCCATTCGAGCTTCTTGACTATGTTGGACTGGATACTACAAAGTTCATCTTAGATGGTAGGTTTTAATCCTTCTCTTTGTTTTTCCCACTTGGCTGAATTGTAGACCTGTCAGTTGTAATGTCAATTAAGAAACAATTACATAAAATCTTAAGACTTTTCAAAATCCTGCCTAACCTAGTCTATCTCATGTTACTGTGACCAAATGCCTGAGGAAGGATACTTTATAAAGGAAAAAAAAAAAAAAAGAGTTGTGTGTCTCTTGGTTCTGATATCTAGAGATGCTCCAAATGGCAGGGTGATACTCCTGGCTTGTCACAACGTGGCAGAGAGGCAAAGCAGCCAAATAGAGAAGGGTCTTAGGTGTGGGTATGGGATGCCCCTGGTTTGTAACTGTCTACCCTCTCAAAAGCAACTAGATTTAACCCACCCCTGAGAACATTACGGGTCCTCTTCTGTGGGTAGAATCCTGGAAGTACCTTTTCAGGCCTCAACTCTTGAAGAAGGATCCACTCTTTTCTATACTGCTACACTGAGAATCAAGATTTCAGCTCACCAGCCTTTGGGGCACACAGCAAACCCAGCCATGGTGGCAGGCTAGAGATTCACACTGATGGACGGCTGAGAAGGAGCGCTTAGCAGGACATCTGTTTTTCATTTGGACCCTACTATAGATCCATAGGTGTTTCTAATGTAACTCGGGTCCTGTGCTTCCTTTCGGTTCCCCTCCAATAGGTGTATCTTGAACAACCACAGTGCAAATCAAAAGTCAGGATCTGGACAGTGGTGCACTGTGTCACATCATCGTGAGCCAACATGTTACCTCCATTGCAGTCAAACTTATTGTTTTAAGCACAGTGGTTTTGAAGACAGCACAAATACAATGGTTAAGCTGGAATTCCGGAGTCATTTGTATTCTACTATATACTAAATACTGTAGCATTTCACCAAAAACCTTTAAATATTAGGGAGGAGAGGGCTTTAGTTGACTTAGGAAATTTGAAATTATATGAGGCTGCAGAAATACCTTTGGGAACAATCCAGGATTTAACATGGATCTGGGAAACGACCTTTGTAGTTTCTATTTGTGCTCTTGGGCCTTTGCCTTGGTTTGCAGGAAGTCCTGGGTAGCAAGGGGCCCTGCAATGGAGCTAGGCTTCTAGCAGCATGGGCAAAAGTGGCTTGCGCACTACAGGGTCAGCGTTGGCTGCACCAGTGAAGTTTGCTGGTTCACTGCATGGGTTCTGTGCCCCAGGCATGCCCTGAAAATGTCAAAACCAACGTGAACCTATGTTCTTCCTCTCAACAGGGTGGCATGAAATGGATCCAGAGAACCCCTTATTTCAGCCCAGTCCTTCCATGAATAATCTGGTGGCCCAGAAGAAGCTGGGCAAGAAGACTGGGGAAGGATTTTACAAATACAAGTGATTCCCTCAGCAGCACCTCCACCAGCCACGGGACAAGGATGAGCACGCTCTGGGCTGTGGTTTCTAGGCTTGCCGTGGGCTGCTCAGTGGGCCCTTTGCAGTCTCTCTGAAGTAATCTTTTGACAAGTTGCAGTAATGGGGTTCTTCCACTGAGTTCTAATTCTCTAGTTTAGTCTGTTCTCTTTGAATTTTTCTGAAAAGCATTATACCCTTAGTGCCTTGGAGCAAACATCTTTTTCCTGAACCTTGCCACTTTTTTGTAATAAGCTCCCATTAGTATCATCCACTCATGTCTTCTGAAAATAAGTATGCTGTGTTCATCAGTGTTGAATCCCAGGGACAGGAGCCATCCTGCCCACAGATGCACCCAAGGGCAGCAGCCAGTAACACCTTGCCTGCCTGGGAACATTTGCAGCCTGCAGCCTTGAGCCTTAGCCTACATTCTGAGCATGACAGTAAATGTTCTGTCTTTACCCGTCATCAGGACAGGACTCCTGGAGTGGTGGGCAGATACCTGTGAGCTTGGTTCTTGGGGAAAGGGCCATCTTGGGGGCCCGTTCACATCTTAACCATCGCTGTCTGTCTCTCTTGTTTCTTCAGGAGAAATCAGTGCCTATAAATTGACTCTACTAAAGTGCAACCTTTTAATCTGTAAACATTGGAGATGGGGATAAATAAACTCATATAACTTAAAATCATAAAACGCTTAAGTAATTATAAACACGGGCCCATCTTCTCTGACCTCTGGCTAGTACTGAAGTAACCACACAGGAGGGAGTGGTGGGGAACATGTGAGACCAGTCTGTGTCTGGCCCTTCCACGTTTCTTACCAGTCAGATGGTAAGAAGGGCACAGAGCAGTTTTTAAGAACATCTGTTTCTTCTTTGCCAACAAAGCCAACTAACGTAACATAAGATTCTTTTAATCACTGGGTTGACAGAGTGTCTTCTATGATAGGATGTGGAGTTGGAATGACATCAGAGGCCCTGAGGGGCAGTGGCTTCGTTAGCAAAGAGCTTGAGGGATGTGCCCAAGGTCATCCGATATTTACTAATAGGTTCCGAATCAGATCTAGATTTTTGATGATCAAGTGTAAAGAATGAATCTGAACATGTCAAATCTCAACTTTCAGATAGTCTATCCGCAGAACTGGTACGTAGGACGTAAGTTTTATCAGGATATTTTGGGTTTTCTTTTTCCTATTTTATGTGTGCTAAGAGAGAATTTATGAAGTTTTAATGCTTTGTGTTTATGGCAGAGTGAGAAAGTGCACACCTAATGCTTTGTGTGTATGGCAGAGTGAGAAAGTGCACACCTAATGCTTTGTGTGTATGGCAGAGTGAGAAAGTGCACACCTAATGCTTTGTGTGTATGGCAGAGTGAGAAAGTGCACACCTAATGCTTTGTATGGCAGAGTGAGAAAGTGCACACCTAATGCTTTGTGTGTATGGCAGAGTGAGAAAGTGCACACCTAATGCTTTGTGTGTATGGCAGAGTGAGAAAGTGCACACCTATATGCTTTGTGTGTATGGCAGAGTGAGAAAGTGCACACCTAATGCTTTGTGTGTATGGCAGAGTGAGAAAGTGCACACCTAATGCTTTGTATGGCAGAGTGAGAAAGTGCACACCTAATGCTTTGTGTGTATGGCAGAGTGAGAAAGTGCACACCTATATGCTTTGTGTGTATGGCAGAGTGAGAAAGTGCACACCTAATGCTTTGTGTGTATGGCAGAGTGAGAAAGTGCACACCTAATGCTTTGTGTGTATGGCAGAGTGAGAAAGTGCACACCTATATGCTTTGTGTGTATGGCAGAGTGAGAAAGTGCACACCTATATGCATTTCTGCCTCAGCAGCACCTGGCTGATGATTGGCTGATGATACTCTTACGTAGTGCCTGGTCCCGGGAGGGAGGCTCTGTGGGGGACTCTGCCCCACTGTTTCTGGGTCACCTGTGGTCTCACAGCTCTGCTTGTTCTCAGGCTAGCTCTTAACCTTTGCTGTGACCCCCGGCCCACAGGTGTCAGTTTGTCACCCTCTAACCAGAGTCTACAGAGGATGTGGGCACTCATCCTGAAAATGGCCACGCTGTTTCTTAACCACTAAGTTTCAGGGAAGAGAGTGCCCTCGGTAGTGTAACCGTCGACTCCCAGGGTGGAGAGAGACAGAGCACTGTGTCTAGATGGATTATTAAATGTACTTTGACCCTTCCAGATGCTCAGAATGCTCAGCCTCTGAACTCCTTTGCTATTGTATAATATCTTTCCCACAAATTCTGTTCTTGGGGTGTGACCAAGTGGAACCTGGAACCTTCTCTGAGTTAGCACTTGGAGAATAGGCTCCTGTGCCCTTCCATGGCTCTGCCTGAAAATCAGACCTTAGTAGGACCCCCATCCCTGAGCTTTTTTGCCTTGCTTTTGGTCACCCTTGTTGGGGATGAGCCTGGTTCTCAGCTCCTAAAGTTGCCTTCTGTTAGCAGTATGAATCTTTTATAGCATTTGGAAGTCAATACCAGGTTTTAGGTAAAAGACAAGAACAACAAACAAGGAAACAAGCCATGCTCCTTCCACAGACCTCCCGGTGACATTAATTCCTCTGACAGATGGGGTAATTTCAAAGGAAATTCTTTGGTTATTTTGCAAACACGTTACAGAACAAAATCTTTTCAAGATTTAAGATTTATTGTTATGGTTAACAACAGCGACTGAGGGGGAAACATTGTTTAACTTGCTGACACCAGGTCTGAGGTCTTTTTTTTAGGAACTGTTGATTGATGTAGCAGGAGGTCACAGGGAAGCTGGTGTTAGCCCAGTGTGGGGGGTGGCACTTGCCTGTAACCCCTGTACCTGGGGGGTGGAGACAGGATGATTGTGAGTTCAAGACTGATGTGGGCAAACCTACATCTTGCAAAGTCATTCAAAACCTTTTCTAAAACTGAACACTGCCAGGTGGTTAAGTTTGGCTAAGGCCAGCTTCCAGGAACTCCTTTGAGATTGGGCTGTTTGCAGCTGAAGAAAGTAAAACCGGTATGTGCCGGTTGACTTACACAGCTGCACACACGGCTGGTGCCCGCTCTAGGTGAGTTAAACTGTTCCTACAGGAGACATGGGCTTTTGTCTTGTCCCGCCTTAACTTTAATCTCCTTAACATTTCAACCTAAGTAACTAAGTCTATTAAGAATACATGGTGTGGCTACAATTCCATGGGGGAAATTTTCTTGCTAACAAGCCTTGGGGTAACAAAAGTCATCTAGAAACACTTGCACGATGGCATCGTTGTTATGGTCCCTCTTACCCCCCACCTGGAGACAGCGTCATGTGTCCCAAGCTGGTCTCAAACCTCATACAGAGCCCAGGATAACCCTGAACCTTGATCCTACCGCCCCGCCCTGCCCCTTTGAGTGCTGGGAACCGAACCCAGGACATACTTTGTGCCTCGAAAGCACTCTGCCAACTGAGCTATAGCTTCAGCCCCATCACCATGCTTTGAAAGAACCCATTTGGTCATGTCCTTTTTTTTTTTTTTTAAATGTAGTCACCATGATCGTGGGTTTTTTCCATCGGTTTTGTCACCTTTTCTTAGTTACCCTGTTGAGATGACAAAGCCGAGTTTCACCACTGAAGATAGACCGCTGTCTGTGGCACTGATGCTGGGTTTTATTTCCAACCACCAGTTGGAGCTGCTGTTGGGTTGCCTGTTCTCTTCATACCCTGGGTTGTGGTCTTTGGCGGGTTGTGGTCTTTGGCGGGTTGTGGTCTTTGGCGGGTTGTGGTCTTTGGCTGCACTTTGCCTGAGTAACACAGAGGGGTTCATGTCTCGTATCTGGTAAGGTGGACACGGTGCTGGAGCCTTTCCTTGGGTTGCTGATGATCAGATCTCCAGGGGTGATACATATCTTATGTCCGAGAGAGCCACACTGGAGAGGAAGCCATGGGGTTACCACAGCCCTGAGTACTTTATACCTAGGCCTCCTTTATACTACTGGGCCTCCTGGTTCCTACATTTCCACGGCTACCAGGGAAGGGCTGGAGAAAAAAAGGAGTGGCTGTCACATTGGGAAAGGTGGCATGCAAATACGGTAGTAAGTTATCTTACCGTTTTGTGGTTTTATTTACATTCTTCTATTTTGTGTGTGTTGTCTACATATGTCTCTGCTTTGCTTGTGTGCTGTGCCTTTCGAGGCAGGAAGAGGGCATCATTACCCTGCATGTGGATTTACAGATGCTTGGGAGCCACCATACCATGTTGGTGCCCAGAATCAACCTCTGGTCTTCTGCAGGAGCCAGTGCTCTTAACCACAGAGTGGTCTCTCCTCCTCTTCACACACCATTGATTTCTTGGATTATATTGGATGAGCTGCTAAGGATTTCATGGGGACAGAACTGTGGGCGGAGTCCCCAGTAGGGAGGGAAAGCAGGATTGTCCACACTAAGGCTGATGTTGACTTATATTTTAGGGGGATTTGATACCATAACTGCCTGAAATAGAAGTCTATGTGTGGAAGGGAAACCTCAGGTTAGAGTACTGGTTAAAGCCTTTGGGGTCCTCAGACTGTGGGGTCTAGATGCTGTCTTCAGGTCTTGGTAAGATGCCTCGACCTCATTTTTGTAGGTGACTTTGCTGGAATGTTTGCCAAAGTCATGTCCTGTTCTTGGGTGGACAGGCATTATGGGAAACCCTCCAGTAACTGCCCCTGCTGGCCTCACAGGAGCAGTCGTTGACTCAGAATTACCAGGTGGAGATTCTGAAACAAAATAAAACCGGGAGAAAACCCAGAAAACTGAGTTTTCTACGTAGGGAGGTTTCGGTGAGTGGACTGTCCTGCCTCATTCGGGATCCATCAGTTCTGAGAAGACAGCAGAGAAGCTCTTGCCCAGGGTCACAGTCCCTGCTGCAGGGAGAGCCTTTAGGTTCTGCACACACTTCCTGTGGCATGGTGGATCTTTGGTATTATGTCTGCAAGAATCACAGGCCTAAGGGAAAGTTGTTAATACAACTTTTGCGTTACTTGCTTATGAGATGGAGTCTTCCCATGTAGCCCTGGCTGGCCTTAATCCCACTATGTAGATGAGGTTAGCCCACTTTGGGCAGTCTTAAGTCTTGGGTGAGCACACTTGTGTTAGGGATGGTTTTGTTGAAAGAGCAATGCTTGGCACCCTTGTAATTAGAATCAAAAGGATTCCGAGTTTGGAGGTCTGAGGGGCAACAGCTCATGGATGTGATCTGTAATTAGCAGCTCCCTCCTCTCCTGAGACTCTGTATCCCACAGTTTCTGGTAACACTTGACATTCCACATCTCCACTGGCTGAAGACCTTATCATCCAGTCTGAGATGCTAGTCTATAAAGGGGAGGGTGGGGAAGAAGGGAGGGAAGGGAGTGGGGAGGGGGGGAAGGGAGAGGGTACAGTGGTTTAAGCACATGCATTCTTGCAGAGGATCCATCTTGGTTCCTAGTCAGACCACTCACAGCTGCCTGTAACACCAGCTCTTGAGGATGCCATCTACTGGCCATTGAGCATTGCATGCATGGGTACAAATTCACACACAGCCAGGCATAATTTTAAAACAAAAACAAATAACCCCAAACCTTTAAAGTAGGTGGAGCTGCAAGGTGACTCACGGAGCATGAAGCAACGTGACATTTGCAAGGGTCATCTGGTGCATGTGAATGCTTTAGGTCAGAAACGGAGAGGGAGACTCTGCTAACTGGAACCCAAGGAAGGGAGCTGATATAATCTCCATTCCAGATGCCAGCAAGGGTCAAGAAAATTAGATCACTCACAGTTTACCTGTGGACGTGCTTAAGCTCCCCAAAGTAAACACCACACAGACCTCGTCTTGGGAGTTATACAAGTTGGGCAAGCCAGACCTGGGAACCCTTGTTCAACAGCATCAAATGAAGGAAAGCCTACAGTGCTGAGAGATGGCCTGGTGGTTAGGAGCACTAGCTGCTCTAACAGAGGACCAAGGGTTGGTTCCTATGACTCACAACCCGCCGTAATTCTAGTTCGTAGAACTCTGACTTTCGAGAGCACCAGGCATACACATGGTACATGCGTGCATGCATGCACACACCTGTACATACATGCAGGCAAAACACATATATAGGACTCCCATAAAATAGTAATTTAAAAAAAAAGCCTTAAGGACCAGTGGCAACAATAACTAGGCTAGTTTGTGGGGCGTTCTATTCAGTTGCCTCATATGCCCTTTTCCTTTCATGGAGATGACATCACAACAAAATATAATTCAACAATACCACTGACTTCAGATTCTGTGAGAAAGGTAGAAAATGCCCGCTCCTCCAATTCTGCCGTGATGGCAAAGACACACCGGAGATGACCTGGGGCCACATCTGCAATTCACGCGGGCTATTCTCCTTCCCATCTGGCACGTGTGTTTGATGCCAGTATCTCCCACACATCTAATCCGGAGATAAATTGATTTCGCCATTAACATCTCAAGCTAGACTCAGCAGAATATTTCATCTGTAACCTCAGCATTGGAGAGGTAGAGGCAGGAGGATTGTGAGTTTGAGGCCAACTTGGGAGCACCTAGTAAGATCCTGCTTAAACTATATGCTAGAGATCACAAGACGGCTCAGTGTGTAGAGTGCCAAGCGTGACGACCAGAATTTAGTGCCCTGGATCCACATGGTGGAAGGTGAAAGTTTTTACACGTTGTCCTCTGGTACCTCCCCTTGACAAAGTGCTATACCGTTCTTGAGTTCAAAACAGGCTGGTTAAGGCTCCCTTAATACTATACCCTGAACAAAACCGCACCAGCATTTTATGACTCAGGCTATACAGACAGGGCATTTTTACAGTGGACCGAAACATTTTTTCTAACAAACTATATGCCAAGAAGAAGTCCATCTCACATACTGTGGCGTAGTTAGGAAGTGCTCTGGGCTCTGTCTACGCGCTGTCTACATGCCTGGCTGGTCACCTCGGGACATCCTCATAGTGACTGATAGATGGTAATGAATATTGAAGCATCATTTCTTCAATAAAGAGAAACAAGCCACCCCCTTTTCGACTTGGGTTCTTGAGCGTATAAATTAAAGTTCTGTGTTGTTATTGCCTGTCGTTCGCACATCATGCCCCTTCTTCATCCTCTCTGAGGACGATTAAGTTTGTTCATTAAGCAGCAGCAGGAGATTAAAGCGGCGGCTTTAATACTGGAGAAAGCCAGACACCTTTATCATTAGAGATGTACGATCTCGTTCTTCTGGTAGCACTGAGATGCTTAGCTACTCACAACTCCTACCTGAAAGCAGTTCAGGCTAGTGAGTGAAGCGTTCAAGGGGCAGCTCTTAAAACTCCCTGGCACCTGGAATAGCCGTGTCCCATAGAGGTCCCAAGTTTAACTAGCACTCAATAATTTTGTATTTGCATAGTCTTTTCCTGTGGTATGGGAGGTTTGTGACATCGTTGCTATGTCCTGTGAAGTTTGCATTTCCCCTCTGTTGGGGTTATCCGTTCTTACTCCTGCTAAAGGAAAGCCACACAAACATCTTACCTCTGCTCCCCAGAGGTTTCAACATTGTTGCAGCCTTAGACCCAGCTGTGGGAGGAACATTGTTCGCATTTGGACAGCCACAGTCATGAAACAGTTGGAAGGTCCCTCCCCACTGGACAGGTAATCCTGGCAACCAAGTCAACTGAAACAGGAGGGAACACCCATTTCTAAGGATAGCTGTGCCAACTGTGACCTCAGGTAAGGTGAGGCTCCCAGAAAGGCTGTGCTTTGTGTTAGCTGCAGGGCAGGGAGACACATCACTTTTAAGATCAAACAGAAGTGGCCAGAAGAAGCTCTCCAGCCATGGGCAACTTTTGTAATGTCTCTTGGAGCATTGTCCTTTGCTAGGACAAATGCCTCCTGAAAGCAGGTTGGCAGATGGCTGGAAATGAGCCTTACCCTTAGCTGTATCTTTGATGAACATATTTTCCAGACTTGTAAACTCCACCCCATAACTACCTGGCAGTAGCCAGGCATGCTCTGCCCCAGTTGCCAGGCACTATATATGTATAAAAGGGGCTGCTTGCCCCCTCCTCAGTTTCTTGTTCTCCTCTTTACCTCTTCGTCCCCCCATTCACATGCTCATGGCCGGCCTCTACTTCTCTTCTGCCTCTGCCCCCACTACCCTCTTTACTCCCCTCCCCATGCCCTGAATAAACTTTATTCTATACTAGTGTGGCTGGTCCCTCAGGGGGAAGAAATACCTCAACATGGGCTGTCCAGAGGCACCTCCTTGTCCCCCACACCTCACCACACCTCCACAGAACATATCTCCTCTACTCTTTTTCCTAACATTGGTGCTGAAGCCCAGGACATATCTTTTATCTTTTTATAAACACATCAAGAAGAGATTCCATCTCTCTCTTGCAGAAAAGTAGTCCACCATATTTGCTCTCGAGGCTAACTCCCCAAGTAATCACCATGGCAGAGTCAAACAGAGCGATCCCTGAATGAATAGCTGAATATTAAACCTTTAGAACAAGTAGGACCCCAGAACAGTACGGTTTTTCCTGGTCTGGGTTTAGGATTGAATGGAGAGGAGTTGGAAGGGTTCCAGAGGATGGTAATGAAAATGATTAAAGGGCTGATGATGAAAGCCACAAGGACTCGGGATTACTTAGCCTGGAGAAGGGAAATCTGAGGGGTGATTTAGTGGCAATCTTCAAGTGCAGTATGCGGAGGGTTATTACAAGTATGGGAGCCAGCTGTTCCCCAGCTGTGTCCTCAGTTGAAAGAAGAGAACTAGGTTTCAGCGGGGATTTCAGTTAGCCCACCAGACTCAAGAGTCAAAGACCAGCATTTGAATACACGCAGTTCCTGCTCTAGTTTACGGGGGTGGGGTGGGGGGTATGGGCTGTCACTAAACACTGAGAACATAGATCCAGTGAGTTCCGACACGCACTGACGGTGAGCCTCTCCACACCGTGCTGGCGCCCCTGGTGTGTGGGGAGAAAGCCACTACCCTGTGGCTCTGGTGTCTCCCTTCTGACCACGCTCCGACTCTGTGCCTGACACTGACACAAGAGGAGACTCTGGAGTCGGCAGGTTGTACACTCAGAGCACCTTTCTGACAGGCAGCTGCTCCTGTGCCCACCAAGTCCTGGCCTTGGGCCCAGTTCACTGCCAACTTGCAATTATTAGCAACTTTATTCTTAATAAAATGACACTTTTAAAAAAATGTTTTATTACAAAGCTTCTTTTTAAAAATTGCTCAGCACGTTAACTCAAACCGGAATGACAAACGTTAAGATGACAGTTTGGGGACAGAGGCTGTGCCTTGTTGTTTGAAAAATAACAGGTACATCAATGCTCATTTTAACAACTGGCATAAATTCCCACTAATCGGCTAATAAAAACAGATACAAATACAGAACATTTAAAGTAAGAACAATTCAAATGCTGGGCTTTTTACAGGAGTGAAAGGAAAGAAAAAATTCCATTGCAAATGGGTTCGCTCCAAGGAGATGTTAAGGTTTGTTGTTATTAAAAAAAAAAAAAAAAGAAAAAAGAAAAGAAAACTTAAATGAGACGCATTGCCAAACGTGGCCTCTAACAAGAGTAGGTTTGGCTCTCTGTTTACCTTTATCAGACACATCACAGGGCAGAGGCCACCGTGTATCAGAGAAGCCACATACTGAACAAAATCTCTCAGAAAAAAAAAAAAGGCTTCTTTTCATCCTGTTTTTATTTCAAACTCTTCCAGACCTATGAATTTCATTTAAAAGCTCAGAGCTAGCAAAAAAATATACAAGGAAAATAAAAATTTTTTAAAAAAGGAAATTTAAAAATTCAAGTTAAAAAAAAAAAACGAAGCAAACACAAACTTGATCCTTGTGTACTGTTAAATAAAGACTTGAAGAGAGGAAAATGAAGACAGGAACAAGAGGAGTCTTCCACAACTCTCACGCCAGGATGCTGGTGCCTGCTCTGGTCGCTGGCTCTAGACGCACGTGACAAGGCAAACACAGCCAAGGTACTGTCTGTCCTTGCTGGAGGGTGACAGGTCTGCGCAGGAGATGCTCGAGAAGCGTACGGGGACCGGAAGCAATGCCACTCAGTGGGCACGGCCTGCTGGCATTCCCACGGGCTTTTTATTCTATTTTTTTTTCCTTTTTCAGAAACCACCATTTTCGGCTTTCTTTTGGAAGTCAGCGCTTGCAGTAGATAGAGGGGAGGGCTGGCAGTGACTGTGTCTGTGGGTCAGCGCTAGCAGTGACCTCAGGGTAAAGTTGCTGTCAGTGCTCCTTGGGGTCAGCCGGGCAAGCTGTGGAGACAGTCTGGGTTTTCAACAAGCTTCCATCTCCAGAAGAGGGCCTGGGGTCGCTGCCTTGGCTTTGCATGTTGGAAATGAGCCTCGTTTACCACCTCAGGAAGAAACAGATGAGATGCCATTAGTGTGAAGTTACCACAGGCCTTTAAAAGACTGTACCATCTAGACATGTTTACATTATCCATTTCCTTAAGTTCATGATGGCCAAAATGGATTGCTGGGTACTGACCAAAAAAACCCCAAATACATCCCAGGAGAGGTATTTTTACTTGGCTTTGTATAGGCATGTGCAGAGTTACGACATGGATTTAGAGTTGGGTCTTAGTTGAACAAACAAATGAAACCATGTTGGATAAAAAAACATCAATAGAAAGCTGGACAGGAATTGGAGAGGTGAGCAGGAGCCGGGTCAGGGTTCTACACAGGACCAGAACATTGCAAATGGTTCGAGCTTCAAACATGACAAGCCCGGCACACCCAGGAAATACAGTTTTGGTCCAAGGGGGTGGAAGCACCTCCATTTCCACATAAAAGTTCTCAAGAGGACTCCCTCCATGTAGATGAGAACTTTACTGTTAGCCTCAAATGAATTACTCTGCAAGTAATTGAAAAGAACGGATACTTTTCAAAACGAAGAACCCCTAGTCACCATAGTTTTAGCGACCAGAGATTTTACCAGGCGGTTGAAGGTTAAATGAAAGAAACACCGTGACAAACAGAGGCAGGGGAAATCAAAGTCAGTTCCTTCAACCCAGGATGGACTGGTCTCTACAGCTTTGAATCTGAGGCAGAGGGGCAGAAGCCCTGTGTCCCACCTGGAACCTGTGACACTCTCAGATGAACTCTCTGTGTTTGTGGTTGTTATAGACCTTTACAAGTAGACTATTCCTCTAAAAGATTAATTCTAAGCGGATGGCTCCTTCTGCTTTCACTGAAGAGGAAAGGGAGGCAGATCAGGCAACCAATAGAAAACCGTGATCATAAACACCTGATCCAAACTGAAGTGCCTATATCCCCTCTCAGCTACAGAGAAAAAAACGGAAGAAACCACCACAATACTAGAATAGTGAAGTCTCCAAAGATTTAAAATTCCTTCTCTGCAGAGCTAGGCTTTCCCTAGGTAACAGAGGAGCACACTGATCAGGTTGCAGATCTTTGTTATGAACCAAGCAAGCTGTCAGTCCTTCATACGGGAGGATCAAAGCTTTGAGAGAGGCAAGGCCTTTCTAAAGAGAGGAACAGGACTGGAGTCTGGCATGGGTGTGGGCCCCAGAGGCCCCTGTTTACTTTGTGCTTTTGCATGAAGGTTGTTCAAAGGCTCTGTCCAAGTTGCTCTTCCTGGGCGGTTTTCCTATGAGTCTGTGACAGGAAAATATTGTTTCCTAAGAAGGTACGGCCTTCAAGTCCCAGGCTGTTGGCCCAAACCAGGTTGTTGGGGGTAGATCTGACTGACACAGGGCGCTGGGGATGTCTTCTACCACAGGAGACAACTGTCTGTCTGCTGGGGTACAGAACTCTCTCTTGGACCCTAATTCTAGAGCAAAGCCACACCCCTTTCCTGCCTGCCTGCCTCACCTACAAGCTCTGCTCTTCCTCAAGTTTGGAGTTGGTCTCAGTCATAACAGAGATAGCATGGCTGCCTAGGGCATCATGGTCCTCATGGGCAGAATCCCCCCATCTCCCAATAGTCATTTCCCTACGCGCACATGGTTTGGCTGCCTTTGCTTCACTATTGTGTTGCCCTGAAACTGCCCCTGACAGGTTGGCTGTCCTCAAGAGGTCCCCTGAAAGGCAGCTTACCACCCTGGGGTTGCATTCCTGATGGAAAACTGTCCTAAAAAGTGTCAAGGAGCCATCATGACTGTCCTTGGCCACCCTGTTAAAAAAGAAGACCAACTCTTATTCCCCACTGGAGAAACGGGGCCATGAGTGTGTTGTCTCACAGATGTAAGTGGGTCAAATCAAGATCCGTTTGAAGAAACCAAGATCCAGAGATGGAGACTTGCTATGGTCTGCAGTGGGGATGGGTTGCTTGTTCAAGAGGGACAGTGCTCTACCCACTGAAGCCTTGCTGGAAAAGCAAAGCAGCACTTACCCAGCCCCCACCATCAAAGGGAGCTAGTAGCTCTCTTACAGATGTTAAGACCAGTGCCCTGCCATAGGCCACTTGTGCAGGACAGACACAAGCACAAAGTACAGATCCCTGCACACCCTGACTGTGACTTCCTTAAACCTCCAATCTGACTCACCACCTCTCTACTTAAGTGGAACCAAGACCTCATCTGGCTTATGAGGCACCTGAATGCAAAGGGCAGACCTTGAAGGCTCCTCCTGGCACATGAGAACTGGTCACTTCTGTAATGACCCCCACAGACCGCGTCTATGGTACAAAACTGAAGGGGTGGAGGGGAGGGGTAGGCAGGAGGAGGCCCTAACTCTATGAAAACCTCTGGAATTCTAGTAAAGGCCTGGAAATGTGGTCCTGGCCACCTATGCACGCTAGCAAGGAGGTTCTCTAGGAGCAAAATGCAAACTCTCATATTCTTTACAACAGGTTCAGAACTGGTACGCAACCAAAGGCACTGAATCGAGATCCCCTCCCCAACTCTCCCCATTCCCCCACCCCACCCCTGTCTAAATGATACCAGGCATTTCCTCGGGATGTAAGACCTAAATGATATGTCAGCTATGACATCATCTTCGGGGAGAGGGAATTAGAAATTAGTTTTGTGAGGGATGAGAAGTTTTAACTGCAAGAATTGCCTTGTGACAATACGTCACACCCCTGGTGCCAACTGTGTATTCTCTGCCTCTTATGTCAGGGCGTGGATTCCTGTGTTGTGTGCACCATCTGATGTGTGTGGATGTTGGCTGTGGAGGATTCCAGGGCAGGAGGCAAGCATGGCAGAGCCGTCTAGCCACATCTTTCTGCACAGAAGACTGAGGCAGATGGTGACAGGACAGGGCCAAAGGTGACCCCTCTAGCCAATCCCCAAGCATTCTGCTTCTATCGCCTTCGCCTAATAGTTGTCAAGGTGACTGCGCCTGTCGGAACCTGGCACTGGGAAAAACTTTACACATCAATTTCGTACTGCTGAGACCATGCTGGGGGTTCTCACTCATTGTAGGAGATCAAGATCACCAGGGAGGTGAAGAACTTACCTAACGTCACCCAGGCCACGATGGGGGACACTGCTGAGCTCAACACACACTCTTACCACCACGCTTTGCAATGATTTTATCATTTTATTCTTCCTACCTTCTCTCTGCCCATCACTAGGCAACCGCACCTTTCTCCTGACAATGTGCTTCAAATCTAGAATACTGTGGCTTTGCCTAACCCAAGATGCCGTGTGGTTTGCGAGCAAACCAGTAAAGAGGCTTGATGAAAAAAAAAATTTCATTTCATCACCCAATAAAGAAATCCCAGCCCCCTCTGAGCCTGGCTGTGGGTCCTTGGTAGTGAGACAACCTGGGCTTTGGGAAAAGGAAAAATGGAAATATGTGGTCAGCGAGCTTGACGCTGAGTTTTGTTTCTGCAGCTGAGTTAGTCCTGAGTTTCACTCTTAGGACTACTGTATTCCTGACCACAGAGTTGTGGGAGGGAGTCAGGAAGAGCCCTGGCTTTGGACTCAGATTGGTTCCAGGCAGGGTCGCAGTGTATAGCCTTCTCCTTATGTTAGCCAACTGTGACCAGCTAAATAATACTTTGTATCAAAGTGACTGACACAAGCCTGGGACTTGGACAGTAATGGCTGCAGGGCACTCTGCCTTCAATCTATACGTACAGAGGACACACACATCTTGTGGGAAGGCTGCAGCTCCAGTGACTGCTGGACCGATAACCTGCAGACACACTTAGGACAAGTTCTCTATCGGTGGTTATAAACCTTCCTCAGGCTGTGACCCTTTAGTACAGTTCCCTGTGTTGTGGTGACCCCCCCATAAAGTTATTGCTGCCACTTTGTAACTGTAAATTTACTGCTGTTATGAATTGTGACGTAAATACCTGATACACAGGGTATCTGATATTCGACCCCTATGACAGGGCCTTTTGATCCCAGAGAGGTCAGGACACAGATTGAGAACCAATGCTCCAGAGAAAGGTTATGAATTAAGAGAACATCAAAGCCCCGTTTCATTCCTGTAGCCAGAAGCCCACCTTTAAATTCTCTACCTAGTCCACATTTCTCTCATCTTGACAGAAGTTCTCCCAGAGAGGAAGAGACTAACTTCTCCTTATAAAAACGAGGCAACCAGATCCATGTGTGCTTCCTTTGTACTTTTACACTGGCTTGTGAATCAGTGTGAGTACATGGAGTGCGGAGAAGAGATGGTACACGTGGACTAAGACCCCACCCCCCTACCCCCGCCGAATACACAGGCCTGAGTCAGGCTGCGATCCAGGCCTTGAAATCATGATCTTCCTTTTTTCAGGAAGTCAGCGGTGTGCCCCAGACCCCAGTTCCTCCTCTGCAAGAGGCAGGTGCAGCCTGCTCTGGCTCCCAGTGCGTGGAGGGCGCCCTCGGGACAGCTAGCCTCGGCCACTGCCCTGGGATTGAAAGTGCATGTGTGAACACCACCACGTTACCCAGCAGGCACTGTGCGAGGGTCACAACCTCACACCCCAACACCACCCGCCAAAGGCTAAGGATGTGGGGTACCTAGGCTGTGAACACTAAGACAGAGGATCCGCAGGCTGACCGACAGACAGAGAACCAAGGCCAAGCAGCGAGGAAGCAAGATTTACGGAATAAAGAACAACGGGATTTCTGGATGTTTTCTAAAAAGACAACGGCTGAGAAGGCTGAGGCAGAACTGAAGTGTTCCAGACACGCAGAATATACCTAAAAACTCACGGACTATCAAGCCAGAGCTGAATTAAAATCCAAACTGTGAGCGATCTTGCTTTGGACTTTTCTATCACACGATGTTCGAAGGAACGATGTCTCCCTGCTAAAGCTTTGGGCACCCAGGCAGGAGAGCCCAGTGACAGCGCAGCTTCCAGGATGGAGAGCAGTGGGGAGGTGCTATCACAAGAAGCCACAGTGATGCCATGAAATCCATGCACAAACCCATCACATGTTGTATCTACACGGCACCCCAGCACCTCTAAGTCGGGGGGGGGGCCCTTTACTTTTGACTCTTACTATCAACAAAATTCACTTTTTGATTCCTCAACTCCCACTCCATATTGCAAGGAAGGTAACAGAAAATCAGAGACAGCAATTTAAACATTTCTATGTTCCTTGGAGTCATTCACAGTAATGCTGAGCCGTCGTACTCCATGTGGGACATACACTCTGGAGAATGACGGTGTGAAGTGCTGAGAAATGTCAGTGAGCCACGGTGAAAGCAAGACTATACTTACTGATTTCAAAACATATATTTTCTGTGTATGGGTGTCTGACTGCATTCGTGTCCCCTGGAGCATGACAAAGGCTAGAAGAAGCCCGATCCCCAAGGACTGGATCTGGTGTTTGCGAGCTGCTCTGTAGACTCTGAGAATCGAACTCAGCTCCCCTGGGTAACCAGGGCTCTTAACTGATGGACTATCTCCCCAGCCTCAAATCCCTTCTAAAATGTCCAAGGGAACCTCTCACAGCAGTGGAGCCTATTGTCTTTTGAGTTTTTGTTGATGTGATAAAACACTATGACCAAAAAGCAACCTGGGGAGGAAAGGGTTAATTTCATTGTCCACTGCCCAGGCCTAGTCCACCATCAGGGGATGTGAGGCAAGGGGCTGATGCAGATGACAGAAGCTCTGCTTAGCAGCTTGCTCCTCCTGCCCAGGGGAGGAACCACCCATGACCGGCTCGGCCCTCCCTCCTACATTAATCACTAATTAGGACAATGTTCCGCAGGCTTGCCGACAGCCGGTCTTGTGGAAGCCTCTTCTCAGTTATCTCTTGTGTCAAATTGACAAAGAACAACCAACCAACCAACCAAACCAACCAACCAACCAACCAAACCAACCAACCAACCAACCAAACCAAAAGCAACAACAACAACAACAAAAAAACCCACCAACTAACCAGGCTACCTAGAGCACACCAGGTCCAAGTTCTAGTCTTAGTACCACACACACACACACACACACACACACACACACACACACACACACAAAACGGTTTGCATGTTTTGAGTCTCCAGGTGTCTGAAAACTCTGATACTCAGGAGGTGGCATTTGCCATAGCTTCAGGTGCCCCAGGGAGAAAAGGATTCTACCAAAATGTGTCTAAAGCAATTCCTTATTAGATAGTGTTTCAGTGCTGAGGTGAAACTGCAACTCAATCCGTAAACACCGGGGCAACTCCAGATATAGAATAGCACAGGGGCGGTGGGGCGAGTGCCCTGTGCATCTTTTCATGCCCAGTTAAATATACTCTAAATGTTAATTTCTAATACTCTGCCTGTGTGTGTGTGTGTGTGTGTGTGTGTGTGTGTGTGTGTGTGTGTGTGTGTACCTGGTGCTTTAGAGGCAGGAGATGGACGGCGGTTCTGGGATCTGAACTTGATCTCTGGGCCTCTGGAAGGGCAGCTGGTGGTCTTAGCCACGGAGCCGTCTCCTCTGTCTCCTTGGTTAGGGTTTCCCCGACCTGACCAGTGGTTGCTAGCTGAGTTCTACTTCCTAAGATCCCAGCACTAAGGTCGCCGCTGGCTCCGCCAGATGGTTACGTAAGTCAGACACAGGCTGATCCAGTACAGTTGCCCCTTGGTATCCATGAAGGGTCCTTTGCAGTCATACACACAATGGCACATATCTGCACATGAATGTCCTTCCTGTGCTTCAAACCATCTCCTGATTGCTTCTGATCCCGAAAGCAAATAACACGCAACGGTTGTTCCTCTGCATTGCTTAGGGGACTGCATGTCAGGGTGAAATGGCATGCAACATGTCTGCTGCAAACACGACTGTCACAGGTTCAGCTCTACCGGGCACAGGCAAGAGAGAAGGATGATGTTCAAGAAGGTTGGAGAGGCCCACTGCAGGACAGCCCTACCAGACATCACAGAGCGAGCACAGCGCTAAACGTGCCACAAGCCAAGATTTGATGTTTTGGAACTTCCTGAAATTTGCCTCCAGAGTCTATAATCTACAGTTTTCTCCCACCACCGTGGATGCCAAGACCTGGAGATCTGACCGAGCCTTTCAATATGCAAAAGCACCCATCACAAGAAGACTATGGTGGTTTAAGGGAGAAAAGTCTTCCGTAGTCTCAGCATCTAAACTCTTAGTCCTCACTTGGTGTGGCTGGGGAGGCTTAGGGGGTCTGGTATTGTTGGAGGAAGTATGTCACTGGGGGCGAGCTTTCAGGTAGGCGTTTCTAGGTCACTCGGCTTCATACTTGGGGTTCAAGATGTGAGCCCTTGGCTTTCTGCCATGCGTCCCTGCCATGGCAGAACCACCATGAGCCCAGATAAACTCTTCTATAAGTTGCTATGGTTATAGTGTTTTATTATAGCAACAGAAAGTAGCTGAGATGCTGGCCACAGGCATCCTGGACATGGGGTCCGACTATGAAAACCTATCGTTACACAGCAGCAGCTTCAACCACATTGTTAATTACGTGACCATGTCTGTGACCAAGACTGTCTGAGGTCCAAACTTCCTGAGGAACACGACAGTCAAGAGTGCTGAATTTAAAAGTCTCTAAGAGGTTTCTACCCTTCTGTGACAGCCATTTGGACAAGAGGAAAGTCACAGGTAGGCCATTCCTTCAGAATGGACAAGTCAGGGACAGAAGCCATGGAAGAGAGTCCCTACAGGGCAAGATCTCCAGCTTCAAGAAAAGTGAGCCAGGGATCTCAGGCAAGACAGATGCAGCCCGCAGCCTCTTTCTTGTCTAAGATCTGAACTGTGTTATGAGGGGGGCAGAAGGTGGCCTCCGCTAGGGGGCGCTGCTGAGCACACAGCAACTGTGTGCCTGGGAGATGCTAACCCCAGCTGGGTGTGTAGTACAGACACTTGGCCTGTCTAACCTGCCTGCTACTCCTCTCCAGGCTTCTTTCCCAGAGTCTTTAACTCCCTCCCTTGTAACAACCCTTATCAGTGCTTCCTGTGTGTGTCACAGGATGAAAACGGAGACCTCGGCTCAATGTTTCCACTTTCTAGGTACAGGCAAGAAGAGTCTTCCCTGCTTTGGGACTCTGAACAAGTCGTAGGGTTTCTCAAGCTGTCTTTAATTCCCCTCTAATTTCACCATTTCAAAAAAGAAAAAAGGAATAAAGTCTGGCTTTGTTTTCTAACTGAACACCAACCCAGAGGACACCCAGAGGCTTAGACACCTAATGAGGTTGGCTTCATGTATACTTGTGGAGAGAAGGAGGAACAAAGATTAGGAAAAAGGCTCAAAGATGCCGGGATGAGCCTCAAACTATACAGGAAGCAAATGCTTTTTAAAAAGACTATGAAGAACGTTTGACCACCTCGAAGAGGGCAGGGTGGAAGGGGCTGCGTACCGGCTCTCCCAGACCCTTAGCTTCTGCCTTCTTGTTCTGTAGCTGGGGGGTTCTGTGGGAGGAATCACAGGACCCGGGAGCCTTGAGCGTTTAAATGCCATCATCAAACAGAAGCCAGAAACATGTTTTTTTTTTTTTGTTTTTTGCTTTCAACATAAATCCAAGCGCTGCACAATTAACTCCTGCAGCCTGAACTGTGCTGGCAATTACTTCTCCCACACAGCTCCTGGGCCCAGGGCAGTGAAGGCTGAAGGTTCTACTTGGTGATAAACACACTTCTTCATTTAGTCAGCAAGCCTCTGAGATAAGGATTAGGTCGAAGCCAAAATGGGGATGGGGTGGGTGGGGTGGGGGTGAGGGTAAGGGGGGGGTTCGTGGGCATCTGTGTCCTTAGGTGGGCGCTTCTGTGCCTTTAGCCAGAGGAGTTGTCTACCTCTGCAGCTAAATTAGTTTGTGGATACTATATAATCAGAGAGGCACTACATCCAAACCGTATCTCGGTGTAATTTTGGCTTTGGGGTTTGTTTTACTACACTAAACATTAATAAATTTGTTTACAGGGCTGGTTTTTAATTAATGAGCTCCAGTGATCCGTTTTCCTGATGTTTCAAAAGTTCTGATTCTTTGCTTACTTTCTTATGAGTCCTGACTGAGCCAGGAAGAAAGAAGAGTCAAACCTTTGATAATAATGTCTGACTACCTGCTGAGGTGTTGCAGGTTTCCAAATCAAACCCATGCCAAAGCCCTAAAACCTCCCAGGAAAATGGTCAACATGCTTCGGAACCTAGGGACCTCCTTGCCAATCCACAGCCCACCAACAAGAGTTTCAGAGTGAATTTGCATATGGAATGTTCGCATATATTCATTTTGGTTGGCTCACCTTCTCCTCCCCAACTTCTACACGGGGCTCGAGGAGGTCACAGAACAACTCCCTCCCGTGCCGCCTCCCAAAACACAGAAGCATAAAATAAAACTCATGCACTTTAAGGAGTAGAAACACAGTGTTTAAAGAACATTTTAGCATCTGAGCTGTATATTTAGCTGTTTAACAGGAATTGAAGCAGTCTGCGTTAGCACTGACTGACCAATGAAATGGAAGAGAGGACAGAAACAAACCCATGAACCCACAGACCACTGACTCTTGACAAAGACTCCATAAATGTATGCTGAAGACAACTACTTTAAGAAATGTCGGAGGGAAAAGTGAATACACACATCTCAAAAGGCTGGAACTTGACACCTAAGTCTTATACTATATGGAAAAAAAAGCATAATGTAAGGCCTGAAACTTTGAAACCACTAAAGGAAACAAACATAAAGAAAATGCTTCAAGAGATTGGCACACACACTGATTTCAGGACCAGGACTGCAGGACACAGAGAGTAAACAACTGTACACTGTAGCTCACTGAATTAAGGAAGCCTTTGCAATGGAGGTGACCTACAGGACAGAGGAAAAAATCTTTTCCAACTAAAACCTGATGGCGGTTAACATTCACAATATATCAAGAACAAACAAGGAGACCCTCTGGGGTCTGGAGATTGGGGCACAGTAGGTTAAGAGCATATACTACTTTTACAGAGGATCTGAGCTGGGTTTTCAGCACCCACATCAGGTGGCTCACACCTGGCTCTAACTCTTGCTTAAGGGGACTCAGCGCCCTCTTCTGGTATTCCCAAGCACTGCACTCATGCACATAACCCAAGTCATTTAAGAGCAAACAAAAACCCTCAAAAACCATAACGACAATGAAGAAGCAACACAATCGATAATTTACATGGGAAAATTATCCAAACAGATACTTGAGAAAATGTCCAATATCTTTAGCTATGTGTGTGTGTATGTGTGTGTGTGTGTGTGTGTGCGCGCACACACACACACACACACACACACACACACACACACACACACGCATGCGGGCAAATTAAGATACCCTGAGAGTCTATCTCACCTAGGTCAGGATGGCTAGACACACTAGTCACGACACATCCATGCAGGATGGGAATTCTTGCATATTGTCGGTGGTGATGTAAGTCAGAATGACCATACAGAGGCCAGTTTATTAAAATAGACACACTGTGTAATCTGGCTTCTGGGTACATGCCCAGAGTCAGCATACCACAGACATGCTGCCCACACCCATGATTCCAGAGGGAATGTTCACAATGGCCAGAAGCAGCCCAGGCGCTTGGCAACAAATGAATTAGATAAAGAAACCATGGTGGACAGACATACCCAATGGAGTACTATTTAGCTATAAAGAATAATGAAATTGAGTCATTTCTAGAAAAAAAAATAGAATAAGCTAGGAATGATAATGGTAGGCAAAATAATCCAGACCCAGACAGAACATGAATTTTCTCTCAAATGTGGAAGCTAGAAGTTGCAAATAGCACATGTATATCAAAGTATCACAACAGTGGTGGGGCAGGGTATCATCCAAAGTGAAATATCAAAATTCCATATGGAAACCCACTACTTTGTGAGCTAATTTAACAATAAAAATGAATCAGTTTTAAAAGAAAATTCTATAACAAACTTCATTATTTTGTGTACTAACCCAAAAAGTTAACTAATTTTTCCCTTAAAAATAAAAGAAAGAAGATCCTGAAAATTCAGGGGATCTACTAGAAAAAACAAAACAAAAACAAAGTAGAGGAGTTAAGGTGGGAGGTAGGAATGAGCAGGGTGTGTGTGTACTGGAGTGTCACTGTGAAGCCGTGAGTGTGGAGTTAGCTGTATGACTAAGGCCTCCTGGAGGCAGAGCCTCTGCCCGCTTCCTGCTCAGGCCCCTGTGGGTGGGTTAGGGGATCCGTCCACTCTGAACTGAAAAATGGCTGTGGGGATTCCACATCTCTTTCGAGGAGTGGCTCTCAACCTTCCTGATGCTGGGGCCTTTTAATATCGCTCCCCATGTTGTCTGTTGTCCCCCAGCCATAAAATTACTTCTATGGCTACTTCGTAACTGTAATCTTGCTACTGTTGCAAATTGTAGTGTGAATTTGGAGATAGAGGTTTTCCAGAGGGGGTCGTGACCCACAGGTTGAGAACCACTGCTCTACATAGAGTGTGAGTTCTAATCAAGTACTCCATCTGTCCTGGGCTTGCTTCCGAGGTGAAATTGCTCAAGCAAGACATGACCTTCCTACACCATGGGAGAAACCAAACCCACGTAATCAGCAGTACTTCTGAGTACCTGTGGGCACCAGAAAACCACTCCAGGGAGGGGAAGAGGCTTCAGAGGTGATCTGCGCAGGAAGTGACAACCGACTGTTACACAGAAACTATCAGGGTGGTGGCGAGTTAGGGAAGGGGGACCAAAGGGTGCCTGTGGCAGCACCATGAGGCAGTGCAGACCAGAAGTTAGATGAACTAGAGGCCGTGGCTTCTCTTCCTTTTCTCTCACCCTGTGCTGCCCCAAGACCAGAGACTATGAGGGGGTGAGGGGGTGCTCTATGCTCTGCTCCTCCCACAGGGCCTGTGAGAGACCTGGGTAGCCCAATTCCTGGTTTCTCGGTTTCGGTTCTTCCAGTGGAACTAGTGATTGTCACAGGGCCCTCCTGAGTACTTTCCTGAGGGCCAAGGACACTTTATTTTTATTTCAGCATTAGGTTTCTTGGTAAGACTCCTACATCAAGTGCCCTTGAGTGTCACATGACAGCGGGGCCCTTCTCTGTTCCTTGCAATGCCTTGCAATTCCAGGTCTTATAAAAACCTGGCTCACAGCAAAGGAAGGGGAGAGGTGTGGAGAGCAAGAATTCCACCATCACTAACTCACCGGGCTCTTTCTGGATGGCAGCCTGGGTGTCTGCTCTGTACCTATCTTGTGGCTCTCAGTTTTTCTCTGCACAAAAGGACTGGGATGTGTGTTTGTGTGTGTGTGTGTGTGTGTGTGTGTGTGTGTGTGTGTTTGTGAGCGCGCAAGCGCGTGTATACACATGTGTATATGCTTTGATGAGGTCCTCTTGCTTGGTCCAGGGCATCCATATGGCAGGCCATTCTAAGGGATGCTGCCCGGGTCGGCCTGTTCAGAGTGAGCAGACTTTCCAAGCACTGACACTGGCATAGATGGTGCCTCCACCTACTTGTGGAACTGCTTGCTAATTTTATCTGGACAGAGCACATAGGCCTCACACCGGCCAGTTTGGAAGTGAGAAGAAACCTTGAACAACTGACCTGAGGCACGAACACAGGACAGACAAGGCAGTGGCAGATCTCTACTAGGAGATGTGACTGTACCCTTCCAGCAGTAAGAACTGGATGGCTTTACGAAGCAACATCATTCATTCGTGTTTCAGGACTGTTTAAGGAAAGTCTGTGGCCATAACACAGTCCCAGTGGCTACAAATAGTAGTAATGTAAAAGAGTCACGGGTTGGATGGTCCAGAAAAGGCGAGAGGTAAAGAGGAACCAACGGGAGCCCCAAGGGCTGGGTGACTGACAGCACAGGGTTCTAGAGAAGGGACAAAGCAGATTCCAAAGTAACTGTTGTGGAGAACGGCTGTGCCCTGACAATTCAAACTTAACACCCAGCCTCATTTCTGAAGCCACTTTCCTGGGTCATGCGGTTAGAAATCAGAGACTTAGCATAAACATGACTGAGTTAGGTTTTATTTACAGATCCTAGGGTAAGGTCTAGCAATGGTTAGCCATGCAGAAAAACTCTCAGTAGGTGATACTTTAAGATAGAAAAAAAGCACATAAATCTTTCTCCCGACAAACTGTCCACACATCACTTCAACCGAGTCTTTACCATGTACCATGGCTACAGAGCTGACCCCCAGACTCATCCCCGCCGGTGGTGGAGAATGTAAGGCTGCTTCCTATTTTTTTTTTTAAAAGGCTGTTTTTTCACTGTTTAGTAAGAAATACCTGAGTAAAATACACATTGAGGGCAAGAGATCAGAGAAACAGCAGTGCAAAAGGTGTAGTAGAGGTGAAGGCACACTGTGTTGCAAACACAGCCAGGATAACAACTGTGAACGCGTCAACAGCATTAGACTGATTTGGGTGACGTTCTCCTCTTTCGGGAACGATGCTGAGCGGGGAGATCGGCAAGCCAGTGCCTCTTGCTAAGAGCTAAGTCAGCAGCAGGGGCCAAGAGAGTTGATCTTACCATGTTTCAGATGTAGGCAGCTGTCATTCGGGGACCTGTACCTGCAGAAAATTGTTCCTTTAACAAATTTTTATGGAGAGGTTTCCGTACATTGCAAACACGTAGTAGCTACAACATCATGTGGTCCTGCTCACTTTGCCCTTTTTGGTTCTCATGGTTTCTGTTTGTGCGGTGCATGTGGTGGCCCATTAATGGGAAGGAAAAGGGACCAACGTGGGCTCTCACTGTCTCCTGCCACACACAAGCCCTGGCACCGTGTTGTTTAGTATTAAAAACCCCAAACGCATGAAAGATTCTCAAGGGAATACGAGGTAGCATTCAGGGGTATGCAAACAGAGCGGACAGAAGCAAAAGAGAAAAGACAGCAGACGGGGAGGGGGGATCAACCACACCTCACAACTATGACTCCAGGGCACAGGGATGGGAAAGGAGTCTCTACAGGCACCTTAGCATTTAAAAGAAGAGTCTTTTTGAGACGTTAAAGAATCAGGAAAGAAAGCAGTAAGTTATGGGATCACACGTGACAGTCACAGAAGGCAGCAGCGTCTAGGAAGATGCGGACTATTTACCACGGGTCTGCCAGAAGCAGAAAGCAGCGCCAACAGAGGGCCACACGATACCTACCTGACGTAGATTCCTGGAGCTTCTCCCTCTTCCTCTTCTTCTTCTTGCCCTGGAAGGACAGAGACACGAGTCAAGTCAGAGGGTGAACGGGGGCATGCAAGGGTGCCCAGACAGAAGGAGGAGGCCAGCCAGAGAGGCACTGGCTCTCCCTTTCCTCACCACCACCTGTGTGTAAACACTGCTCGTGCATGTGTGTGACTGCCACGCTCAGATCCCAGCTCTGCTGGTGCCAAGCATGAAGCCCACTGTGAGATCCACGGCACCGTATTTCACGTCTGTGGTGTCAACTGAGTGTCCAGCCCCCAGTGGCAAAAAAAAAAAAAAAAAAAGAAACAAAAAAAAAAAAAAACCAAAAAAAACAAACAAACAAACAAACAAAAAAAACAACAACAAAAAAAAAAACAAACAAAAACACCACATGGTATCATAAGCAAGGAGAAAGGCAGAGGAGGAGGTGGAAGCTGAGAAACTGAGGCTGCTGCTTCAGACAGACATGGCACCAATACAGGAGCAACATTAAAAAGATCTCAATGACACGGTTAGAAAGAAATTGGTCATATTTTAAGTGACTTAAATTTTTCATTTCTCCTCGAAAACTCCCGTCTCTGCCCCACCTCCCCTTTTCTTTCTTTCACCTTGAAAAGCACTTCCATAGGGCTACAACCAGGGCCTACTCAAGCGGTTAGCCTGTAACAGGTATTTTCAGCTGAACCAACAGAACTTTCTTTGGAGCCTAAACACAAAAGCAAACAGCCTGGATCGGCGACCATCAAAAACCACCATCTTCAGTGTGACCAGAGGTCCTCCGGGAAGGGAGCAAACGGAAGAGCCTCCTATAGTCACCAAGAAGTCTCTAAAAAGACTTCCTGCAGTTCCTGTGAGGCAGTCTCACATTAGAACCTTCTGCACCCTGTTCTCTTGGCTCCTATTTGCATGGGTCCAAAGTGACCTCTCTTTCAAGAAATTCCATAGACTATATTTATTATCTTGGGAGGTAGGACACCTTCCTTCAAGAGAACGAATGTGCTGTTGCTCCACAAAAGCTTCATATGTTAGCCCAACTAACAGAAGTAACCTTCAACTGCAACGACGAGAGTGAACGGGCCGTTTGAACGCTGAGCCTGGATGTACGTGGAAAGGTCTCGGCAGAGCAGGAGGCATCCTCACTGCACATCCTGCTGCTGATGCTAAAGTCTGGTCAGCAATACTGTTAGTTAGCAAGGGTGCTCTCCCCGCACAACAACAAAACAGGACAGTATGAACAAAGCTGGGGTTTCCCTTCATTCAAGCTAAGCATTCACAAAACGATTTCCTGTACCAGTCCTGGAGAGCAAGATCTTTAAGGATAAACTCACAACCCATCAGCTTTCCTCAAAACTACTTTTTTTTTTCATGTGCGGGGGGAGCAAAAAACATGGAATAAGAAAGAGGAGAAAGGGAACACATGCCGGTATCTTGTGAAAAAGTTCTAAGACATCCGGCAAGCAGTGCTATGTATGTATAGAGACATAGCTTGGCACAGCTCTTTCGTGGGTCAGAGTCAAAGTCAGTGGTGTCCTAACAGGAAAGACACAGCCAAACAGGTGTGCGAGGCGGGATGAGAAGAGGACACTGCGAACCCCTTTAGGAGGGACTGAGCAACCCCCTTAAAGGGCGTGGCAAAGGCTGGGGCATGCACACGGTAATTACTGTTTAGGGAACAGTAAACAGGGAGCTAATCCTCAGGAGAAAAGCCTTGCAGAACATCAAGTCAATATTATGTGGGTTTAAATTGCAGTGTAGCGACCTTTTCCATGGCTGGGGACAAATTACCTAACCTCCCCGACCTCACACGCCCTGAGAGGCAATGACGCTGGCTGTCCAGTCCTGAGGATTAGAAAGCAACAAAAAGAGTGGAAAGCACTTTCTACAGTCGGCATATGGCTGTTATTAAAACAACCAAAATAACACCGTGGGAGAAGACTGTACCGTTGCTTCCAAGTAGCTGCCCACAGAACTCTATTTCCTGTGTCAAAATTATATCTGATACATAAACTCCAAATTCTGAACAGTAAAGTGGCATTTTCAGTAGAGTATAAACCACTACAGAGTGCACCATATTATAGAGGGGGAAACAATGTTCAACACATTCCCAGAAAGATGCATATGTGTTTAACTGCTGTAATGTCTGTTACGGGACATGTGACCTTAGACCCAACTTCTCATTGTCTCTATGGCAACAGAAGCTTCTACAGCAAACGCCATTGATAAACTGTACACTGGTTCATGGTTTCCCATGTGGTTGAAGGGACAGCTCGTATATATCAAGACTGGCCTGGAGGACATTTCTGCTGCTGGTCTCCTACTAGACCAATGTGTGTCCCCCACATCTCCTCCTGCTACCCTCCAGAGCGTGCTGGAATAAGGTGGAGCCTTGGGAGGTGGGCATAGACCCTATGAATAGACTTGTCCTTGGGCAAAGTGTAGCCAAATGCTTGGGAGTGGCCCTTAGACACCAAGAAGCTGGTGCCCTTGGTCTCAGGTATCTGAGCCACTAGAAGAGTGAGCAGTAACTTTTGCTTTTCCTAAGCCACCTGTTGTAGCGATCTGAGCTAAGAATAATTTTCAACGTATTCTAGTAGGAATCTAAGCAATCAAAAAATTAGCACTTTATACAAAATGGCAGAATTTTCTTAATAAAGAGTTACAGACAATGTGGGAAAGATATCCAAACTCTCCAGTAAGAGAGCTGGCAATGAGGGAGACCTTGAACAATAAAGCCAGTACACTTTAGGACTTGGCAATCCCTACTCTGCTTTTGGTCAAAGGACATAGAATATGAGATTAAAAAAACAAAAAACAAAACAAAAATCCCAAGTAGTTCTAAAACTGTGTCAAAGACATGGGGTAAGATTTGTAAAGCAAGTGTCACCTGGAAAGAAAGCTGACATGTTCCAAGAAGAGGCTAAAATGGTTTATTCTCTTACCATCCTCTTACTATGAATCTACCCTGGAGAGATGATGGATGGCACAGGGGAAAACCCCTATTTTGCACAGACATTTCCAATGCAGGGTGATTATGTCTCTGAAGGGGGGGGAAAAAAACCACCAAAAATATCAAATCAGGAGAACTCAGGAAACTGAGACATTCACTTAGTAGAATAGGGACATAAATACCACTTCAGAGAAGAAAAGTACATTTCTAGACAAGAACAGGAAACGTGATAAAAGATATATATATATATATATATATATATATATATATATATATACATACACATATACATACACACTTATATTTTACCTATATGCAAAACTGAAGCCACACAGAGAACACAGCAGAAAGGAATATGAGCAGTTGGCAAGATTAGTGATAACTATTTAATAGCTAATCTTGCCTTTACATGGTGAGGTTATAGAGGGATTTTTGTTATTTTTTTTAATCTTTTTTTCCTAGTATTTATTAACAATGATTTACGTTTTGAACTGCAAAAAAGCTTCATTTTACAAAGAAATTATTACTCATAGCCACAAAACAAAAAAAGCTTCAAGTTTTTGGAATGTAACATACTCATGAAATCTTTATTATACAGTTCGCTAATTCCCCAAAACAGGAAACAGTACCAACACATGCATCCTCCAAACATCCCTTCTGAGATGGAGAGCGGGGTAAGGACGAGGGATAGAGAAGGGTCTTACATAATTGTCTCTCGCTGACCAGCCTGGGTAGAGCTGCATATGTAGCTGTCTTTCTTTCCGTGCTAATTCATAATATTTGGCCTGCTCTTCCCGGGAGAGGGCGTGCCACTAAAACAAAAAAGGAAACGGGCAGAGAGAAAAGGTAAATGGGTTTGACGTAAGCAGTTAAACTCAGACTCCCGGCTTACTAACGGGGAGCAGCCCTGGCGCGCAGAAACCTGCCTGGAGTCTGCTGGCTGGAGTGACACTTACACTTTGGTTTCTCTGCCCTGTGGTCCTTTATCTTGTGCAACACATCAAAGCATTAGGAGTATAAGGATCTGTCACCCACCCTTCCCTTTTGCCAATATAAATAGGAAAAAACAAACAAACAAAGCACCTCTCACAGGTGAACTCTGATATCTAGCTTTCCGCTTTTATTATATGGAACTTACACTGATAACAGAGTCCAAACATCTCGCTTATTTATGCAAAATGTGATCATTTCCTGATGCCTTTTAGGACAAACCAATCTCCCCTTTCTACCCAGACTCTCTCCTGTCGTTCGAAGTCTGGGACCCGAATCACGTGACCAGAAGCCAGCCCGTCTCCTCAGACTTACATACATCTCCACGCCTACAGAGAACTGATAACATCGCTCACACAGCACACTCTGACTGTGCTTAGCTTCCGGCCAGTAGAAAGCAAGAAGCCACATCTAAATTTGTTTGTCATGAGACTGGGGTTTCTGATACAGAACACATCGCTGCTGACAACCTTTGAGGTTCCCCTCTCTCGACTTTTGAATGTAACCACCAATTAACAAAATTGTTATTCTGGAAGCAAGGTATCCATTTGGGATTGTGAGGACTTTACATCTTACATTTCTTTGCAAATATTTGTAAACCTCTTTCCTGGGTCCCCAGAAGATGGTTTTCTAGTATTTCCCCCAAATCTCCAGTGTCAGATCCACGAAGATGTGGACACCGCCTAACTGTGAGGTGACCACACTAAAATAATGTGGCCAGGAGTAAAAAGAGCCCTTCCCCCAAAAGGTCTGAGGTAGCTGGGAGCCTCTGCCTCCTCCGTTTCTGCACCAGGCTGTCTGGTACATTGATTCTAATTCTAGTACCTACTCCCTTTTCTTCCCCACAAAAATTAAAAAAGGAAGAAAAATGGAGGTGTAAGTGTCTGAGGTGAGGGAAGAAGGAAAAAGCTGCCGAGAGAAGCTCCCACCAGCGTGGCCTTGGACTCGAAGATCTGACTCAGCAGTTTTCCGCAGGAAACAGGAATGCCTGTTCTGTGTAATAAGAGAAGCAGGGAGCCATCTCAAGGGGCTCCTGGCTCCTTCCTGCCAGGCCAGCAGAGCCCACGGGCCAGGCAGCCACACTCATGGCTTTTGAAAACCCACTTGAAGCCAGCCTCGGGGCTGGGTCAGGAGATGCGTGTTTTTAATTATATTAGACGTGCATTCAAAGTTAAGGAACATGGCACACGGGTGACTTGATGTGAGCAGAAAGCCAAGGCAGGTCATACATATGCATACATATCCATACATATGTATGTACACGTGTATGGAATGCACACACATATGCACACATCATTGATATTTACTAACACTTGTAATAAATGTGACCAGTGAAATGCAAAATGTCACTAAGCTGTGTGAAGAGAGGAAAAGTCAAGAGACAAGACGTCTGCCACCTTTAAATCTGTGCCTCTACTCATCTGCCAGGACCTGTGCCCTGTCTCACCTTTGACAACAAGAGGGTGTTGGCCTAACTGTATATAGCTTATGGAGGGATAAGCTGAGAAAATAATGTAGAACGGCAGGTTAAAAACGAAGTCCGAAAGATGCAAATCGAATCTGCATCTTCCATCCAAACTGCCAGCGTTTACTCTGCAGGGCAATCAACGGGGAAAGAAAACAGGGTGTCCGACTGGCGTTCACAAGTGACTCATGTCCCTGATAATCTCTAATGCACAAAGCACCAACTCGGGCTCCACGGCAGAGGTCATTTAGATACTAACAGGGTAGGTTCTACAGCTGTATTGGAATTTGGCATTGAAGACAAACTTTTTTTTTAAACTAGAGAGATGGCCTTATTTCGGGGGTTTCTGAAACATAGAAAGGAAACTAAGACTCAGAAAGCATTTTTCTAACTCCTCGGTTACTGAAAAATATACTTTAAAGAGATCAATTTTCATTATTAAAAATTGCCTAGTTGTAGGGGGAAGCATTTGTTTACTTTTAAGAAACTGCTAAGACATTCTAACCATCAAGCTGTAAAGCAGGCCCCTGGCAATAGTTTGTTTTAAAATAAGATTTGTGCCATGTCTATTTATGATGTATATTAAAAATATTTGATTCATTCATATGAATGGTCATTTCAATTCTAGAGACAGTAAAGATGCATTTTTTTTTTTAAATAAAAAGATAAAATGTTCCAGGATGGATTTAAGATCCACTTTCAAGCAGTCTAATCACGCTAGTGTAAAACTTCATGATTTTTAAAGACAGAACTTTAAAGAGCCAGTAAGCAGGGCTCCGCCAGAGGGGAGCTCAAAGGGCAGAAAACCTGATCTTAATCAAAGATCCAGAGGCCTATAAATAGAAACAGGTGTCTAAATCAAAGACAGAGAGAGACCCCCAAATGAGAACCATCCGTTGGGACACATATGCTTGGATCTGGGGACCGTTCAGGGAGCCGAGAAAGTAGCAATTGTTGGAGATGTGCATTAAAAATAGGAAGCATACCTCAAAGATCACATTCTCGCTCTCTTGAGCAGGAAAATAATCCCTGCTGCGGGGCCAGGGGGCATCTGACTCAAAGATGAGAAAAGGAAAAGAACTAAGAGAGGTATTCCAACTTTGAAAAAAGGAAAGAAAAGGCATCAACCCCTCTTGGCCTCCGCTGTCTTCCTTTACAGAGTCAGAGAGAGTGGTCAGCAGCCTTTGGGCTTGTTAATGTGGAGCCCTTCAAAGCTGAGATCTGGCTTGGGAATCACTGTAATTATCATTATTAAGTGTTTAAGAACCCATAGGGAGATAGGCCATCACACTCAGAACAGAGACTATAATCTGTCCCTGTGCCCTGCCCTTGAGAGCTTGGCGTCTCAAAGATTGGAGCTGGCACCGGGTTGAGGCTCTGCAGTGGGAATCGATGACCCAAGGCCCGCTTCTGTGTTCTGCGCTGGCTGAAGGCCTTGATTGTCTTCTGAATGCTCCAGGGTCCCGAGCTGGGAGCCTGATGGGGAGGGTCATTGATGGAACCTAACACAGAACCCTCACTGCGCTTCTCCAGGGTGGGTAGAGAATCTCCACCTCAGCTGAACTTAAAAAGAAAGAAAAGCCAAACCCCATATATAGATGTCATGAACCAAGAAAACTGCCTCACACACCCTGTGAGCACCAGCGTGTAGAGATGACGCATTCCTAATAAACCACAGTGCAGCATCAGTAAAAGTGTAACCTTTGAGCTCACACTACAGTTTTACAGACATCAAGCTAAGACCACATTGATCCTGTGGGCAAGCATCTGGGAGAAATGGCTAGTCGTTAAGAAAGACGTCGAAGAAGGAATTTGAAGAGTTCCCATAGCCTGATTATAGTCTAGGACCACTGTCTATGACAGACAAGAGCTACATAAATGTACCAACGTGGGTTAAAGGAGGGAGTCGAGGGAGAAGGACAACCCAGAAACAGCACATGTGAGCTTTGAGCTGTACAGTGCATCTCCTCTAGATCCTAACAGAGCAGGGTAATTCTGCTTCTGCTTGAGAAGGCGTGGCTTCCTCTCTGCTCGTCTCCCAGAAGCCTTGCTGTAGCTCAGATTTAGAGAGCCCTCTCCCAATCCACAGTCCCAGCCGGACTCGGGCTGTGGAAATCCACCCAACCAACTGCTACTGGTCTTCCCTCTGCTGGCCCCTGCTGTTCCTTCTTACATAACCTTGCTAATTACACCCACAGTACTTACTGTAAATCTTAAGTTTTGTAGCTCACTGACTGGAGGGGAGGGGGTGCTCTTGTCTATATCTGGTCACGAACCATCATACTCCAGGAAGGTAAGGGCCTTGGCCGATTTATTCAATAATTAATGCCAAGCATCATGACAGACAAATAAAGACACTTGGTAACTATCGTTTAAAAAATGGCTCCAAGCAGAGTCGACACTGTTTACAACACACACTGCACACACCGGATCTCGTGTACCACAATGCACAGGTGTGAATGAATGTAGGCAGGCACATCTACGAGTGTGCAGGGTACACACACACCACCTGACAGGTAACTAAATCTCAGCATATTTTAAGGAGGCCATAAACACCAGCCGCACGCCGTTACTTACCCTTCTGCCCAGGATCTGGTTGATAGCTGCACTCTCCTTTAGCGTGCACTCGGCTACCACATTCGCTCTCATTTCTTTCATGTATAACATAAAAGCATTCAGAGGCTTCTTAATGTGAGGTCTTTTTGGCTCCTGCTCCTTTCTCTGTTCATGCTGAGGCTTCCTAAAGGGTGGTGGTGGTTAGGGAAGGGGGCAGGAGGCGTTGGGAAGGGAAGGGAGAGAAAACCTGTAGGCATTGCTAGATTCCATGTGAGGATGACCGCACCCCCCCCACCGGCTCTTTGCAAGCCTGCGACAGCATCAACCCGGAAGAGCCTGTGTCTCACCCAGTGAAACCCAAAGTTGCAAACAACCCAACCACAGGATTTCTTCATTTACACAGCGACACTGGGAATCAGGTTCCTTCGCTAAGACAAAGATCCATTTAGGGCCCCAAAGATGATTCCTTTAGTCATCTCCAAAGAAGCTGGACACAAATTCTGGGTGGTCATTCCTCTTCTCGGGCAACGGAGGCTTAGTTTTGGGGCAGAGATTAAGGGATGCTTTCTTTGCAAAGCAAACAAGCTCGCACTCCCCTCCCTCCCCCACCCCTCTCTCCCTCTCTCTGGGTCAAAGCTTGGGTGTTTATCCTCAGTTGACATCAGTCTTGGCTGTTCAGAAAGTTTACAAAGCCCGGGGCCAGGCTATCTGGTCAGCAGATCCTAGGGTCCTCTCGTCTCTGCCTCCCTACTGGTGGGATTACAGGTATTGGCCGCCACACCTAGCTTTTCTTACACCAAACTCAAGTCCTCATTAGTACAACACAAAGCTCTTTACTGACCATGCTCCCTAGACCTGATGAGATTTTGACCTTTCTCACCAACAAATACATATCTTCTTTCAATATATTTTTTGGAAGCCTTATAGGTTGTCAGAGCTGCTTGGCCCAACCTTCTCAAGCATAAATTCTAAATAAGGGGCCCTTCCTCCCTCCCTCCTTCCCTCCTTCCTTCCTTCCTTCCTCCCTCCCTCCTTCCTTCCTTCCTTCCTCCCTCCCTCCTTCCTTCCTTCCTTGGACTTATTTATATGTATATAAATGCTCTATCTGCAAGTACACCTGCAGGCCAGAAGAGGGCATCACACCCCATTACAGATGGTTGTGAGCCACCCTGTGGTTGCTGGGAATTGAACTCTGAACGAGCGGCCAGTGTTCTGGTTGCTCTCCAGCACTGAGACACCATTGCTCACTGTTCCACAACAAGGTAAGATAGTCTGGCTCTAAAACTTTCAATCAAGGCTGACCCGGTAGGGAATCCATGCCAGTGGCCACTACTTGAATTCTGTGCTGCAGGACTCCAGCGTGGGTAACTACACTTGAACATCCATGTGCACTGAGCTTGCCCCGGCTTCAGCTCCCTGACCAAAAGTCTGGCATGGTGAGTGCTCTACATTTCAAGATTCCTCGAAGCTATGTGCAGAACCCTGCTCGTTGTAGTGAGTGCCCATGAAATGTTAATCCCCTGGCCTTTTCATGTCTCAGGATTAAGCCCCTGTCTCAGGGACAGAGCCTTCCAGGCAGAGCCTCACGGAATTTTACAACAGAAGGAAGAGGGGGCTCAGAAACAGCAGGATTGGGGGCTCTACTTACACGTGCATTAGGTCACTGTCCGTGTGGGGGTGCTCCTGTTTGACCTGAGGTGTTACAATAGCTGGATGAGGGATGCCGGTTGTGTGGGGGCCAGGGGGACCAGGAATCATATGATGAGAAAACCTGTACAGAGAGATGAAAAGGCCATTATGTCCAAATCTAGACAGCACTACAAGACAACTCCCTAACTTCGACTGGCTATGCGTGAAACCCTACCTGCACACACCCTAGAATTGACTATACTCTGGAATAACAACTGGTTTTTCCCCCCTTTCTGTATTCAGCTGGGAAATATAATTACTCCCTATATTTTTTTCAAGTGGCGTTTCTCCTCAGGAGGGCAGCAGGCACAGATAAGGGAAGCTGGATCAGTTTCCTTGCAAAGCAATTTTCCAACAAAAATTTCAATTTCATTTTAAGAGAAGTTACCGGAAAACACAAACCTTCACTCAGATCCCACCAAAGACACCACATTTCAGCAATGGGACACAGAGAGTGTTCTCACACCGCTGGCTGTTGGCGTCAGAAGACGCTGTTTCTAAGGTTTCCTTCTCATTATCCTTCTCATCATCTACATGGCAGCAGCGGTTGAGAGGTGGGGCCGAGGGTTAGCTGACTGGATTTAATGGGAGGTGGGCCCGAGGGTTAGCTGACTGGATTTAATGGGAGGTGGGCCCGAGGGTTAGCTGACTGGATTTAAGGGCGAAGGTTGAACTAAAGGAAGGGAGAGCATGCACCTGGGCAGCATCCCTCCCAGCTTTTCTCCTGGGCATAGGTATGTAGCATTAAACAGTCTACCCACCAGCAGCCATTGCAAAGGAAGAAACCTGCCCTGCTGGGAAAAGAGATGGTGCATCCCAGCAAACACTGAGTAACGTTGGACGTGCCTTACGGAGTTGTTTTTCTTCCCAATTTGCTTTAGGGAAAAAGCTTCAAACATTCTTCCGTTTTTTCACTTGAGCCCTTTGTCGGGAAGGGAGAAAGAGACCTTTGCTAGGGTGCCTAGTGTCTCAGAAACAAATGCCCTAAGGGACAAAAATACAAATATTTGACCAAATAATGATGCCCTTCCTGCTAAACAGAAAGATGCTTGATGCTGGTTATGTGTCTGTAAGGAAATCTTTGTCTTTAGTTCTCAGTGTTGAAAACTATAAAAATGAAGATTATTAACCAAATCTAGTCTTCTAGATTTACATATCACTGAATGGGTGTGTGTGTGTGTGTGTATGAAATCTGAAATTTACCACACAAACTATAAACATCAAACCCACATCAAAAAAACAAACAAAAAATAAAAGACAGATGTACAACCAGTTGATAGCTCAGTGACTTCCAGCACAGTGACACACTGGCTTCCTCGAGAAAGCCACACGGGACACACAGATGACACAGCACAAAGCTGTGTGTACAGCAAGTTCATCAAGCACAGGGCACAGCATCCCTTCCAGAAGCAGAAGCGACACACAGAGCAGCCCCAGAGAGCTTCACTTGCGGAGACGGAGACATGTCCACACAGGGCCTGATTCACACACTAAGATGTACACCCACTAGACAGCCTGTGAGTACCATCCTCTCTTCCCCCAAAAGCCTCGGGCCAGTTGAGGACGGATCTGGGCTATGGGGTGTTTTCAAGTGCTGCTTCATTAAACTTCGTTAAGTTTCCAACAAAGGAAGCAATTGTAGAACTCAGACCCAGCTTGTTTTCAGGGCTCCCACTCAGCCCACCCACCCCCAGCACCATCTAAATGAAAACATCTGAAATCTCTCCTAAAGTCCACTTTGGAGGTGTTTGACCTCCCTTGGTAGGTGGTAGTAAATTCTGGTACAATGTTTCCTGGTGTGGCTGGTGCCCTGTGACACCTAGTGTGGGAGCCAGGCACACTGTACAGACACACGCGGGGCTGGGTTATGGGGCTCCTAGCCAGCCAGCCCAGAGGCAAGCGGGGCGGGGTGCGCACAACAAGAGCAGAGGAGCAACCTGGGCGGTCCACCTCCACCTACCTGGACATGGAAGTGTCGCCTGACAGTGAGGATGGGTAGGGTTGCCTGAATCCACCCGTGATGGGATAAACAGGCTGACCTTGCCTGAGGTCACAGAAGAGAGGAACCCATCAATGACAAAACACGAGTTACCAGCTAGAAGTAAGAGTTGGGTGACAGGACCGAGGGGTGTTGGAAGGCTGCCACCCCCAGCATTTTTACAACACTGTTTCCCTTCCTCACCCTCCCACATCTCAACCATCAAAGCACCGCGGGGCCTCAAAGAACCCCCTACCCAGTTCTCAGCACAGGCTCAGCTCATCAATGGTTCCTTTATCCTTTTCCCTCACCCAACACCTTTAATGGAAAGAAGGACTTAGGAAAAACACTTATAGAATATAAGGCAGCCCACAGAATGGCAAACCATCCCTTCAGTGAAGCAGCTTAGCTAACTCTTTATCCAAACCTTTGAGAATTTAGAAATAGAAAGGGCATCAACTGTTCTATTTACATAAAGTAAATAAACATTTCAGGGATACTGCCCCCCCCTCCCCCTTCTACACGCCAGATTCTCTGCAGCTGCTTTTCTCCTCTCTGAGAGTTCCCTGTCTCATGGTCCACTTTTTTATTTTACACTCCTTATTCCCAGCTGCCAGTGACAGCATAGGTACATTGCTCTGGAGGAGCAGAGTACAGACAGAAAAATTGAGCCAGGGCTCAAATATACACATAATCAATTAAACTCTCAGATGTTAGAAGGGGAGGGGGTGGCGCTTGCTGGAGAAAAATGTCAGGATGTCTGGTGTAGTGAAAAAGCCATGATCTTGGGAGCTGCGGGGACAGCAGGCTCAACAGAGAACCAGGAGAGAGATATCTGCAGGACCATTGTAGTGAGGGGGGAGGAGGCACGGAGCTAAAGGAGAGAAGCTGTGTTAGGACAGCCACACTGCAAAAATCATTCTGCTCGGCACGGATTTCCTTTACCTTCATAAAAACAATTAACAAGGTGGCAGCAGCAGGATTGTCCCTGGAAAAATAACCAGTACAGAAAACAGATCGGCATTCGAAGTCTGACGGCAATCATGCGCCTAAAGACGCTTCCTGCTGCCCCAAAATGAGCTTGGGTGCTTGCCTATTAACATCTGGAAGATGCTTTCGTTCAGGAAATTTCTCTTTTAGGCTTGCTATTTGTCTCAGTTGGTCACTTAGAAGCAAAAGTTGCTAACTAGCGAGTCTAAGTTCGCGTTTAAAAATATGAGTTGTTTAAAAAAAGAAAAAGAAAAAAGAAAAGGAAAAAAAAAAACTGGAAAAGCCACACTGAGCCTCAGCCTCACAGGACATAGCCAATGCCCAAAGCCACAAATTGAATCCATAAAACTATAAGCTTGAAAGCACACGCTGCGTAGTCATTTTCTACACGTATTAGTGGACAGATCCAATCTATTTCAAAGTCTGTACTTTTTAAAAATAATCTTTCAAATTGAAATGAAACAAAGTTAGCACCTTGCTTGTTGCTGGAAAATGTCCTGCGTTCCACAAGTGTGACCACACATGGAGCCCATTTCCACGAATGGGCAGTGGAAAGACACGTGTTCACTCAGCTGAAAGTTACAGGAAGGCTCTTACCAGCCAAGGGGTGGGGTGATCTGTCCAACGCTGCCCGGAGACAGAGGGTAGAAGGTGGGGATTTCAGGAGCTGGAGGGTGTCTGGACATGCCTGTTGAAAGGAACAGAAAGGCATGGTGGTTATAGTGGAGGGACAATCAAACGGAAGAGCGAGAGAAAACGCAGTAAAAAGCTTCGTGTCACTAGCAATTTTGGTATAGAAACCGTCTATCAGATCGGGTGAGTGGACGTACGTGCATCTTAGGATTTCAACATCTGAACACAAACAGGGTCTTCAGATGGACAGCTGCAGCTTAAGAAGTCCAAGCGGGAATGTATGCTCGGCGGGACACAGCCATCCGGACAGTCCCTGGATGATTTACCCGAGTCTCACTATTTCGCTTGGAGAAAGTGGTAGACAACTCTTTCTGTGTGGAATGGCAAGTGACAGCCCTTCCTAAGAAGGTGGCCAGCCATGGGGCTCAAAGATTAGGGAAATTGCCATTTTCATTGGTTCCCTTATGGACATCTAGATTGGGGAAATATGATGCCTCAGAGGATCGGAGATTAATTAGGAATCCTCTTCAGCCTGTGGTGGCCACAGTTGATATGATTCATTTGTTCCCTGCTGCCATTTGAGCTCCCTCTAAGCTCTTCATCAACGCTGGTCCTCTGGGCTCCAAGGTCACACTGTTCTGGATTAGCTGTATTCTCCAGCAAAGGAGAATGCCACCAAATTGGTCCTCCTGCTTGAGCTCTCCTGGGAGCCCAGTGTCCTGCAACCATGAAACATACCTAATCCTAGTCCCAGATGACATCCTGTTTTAGACCTTACCTTAGGCATAGAGAACAAAACTGGCAAGACAAATTAACAATATGAAAATGTGAAATTAAATTACTGGGAGTTTTTTTTTTTTTTTCCTTCTGAAAAGTGCTAGGTAGAAGACCACGGCTTCAAAAGACCATTTCCATAAAGACCAATGGTTCTCAACATGTGGGCTGTGATCCCCCCCTCGGGGGTCACATATCAGATATCCTGCACGTCTGATATTTATATTACAATTCACAACAGGAGCAAAATTAAAGTTATGAAGTAGCAACAAAGTAATTTTATGGTTGAGGGTCACCACAGTATGAGGACCTGTGTTAAAGGGTTGTCCAGTTAGGAAGGCTGAGAACCTCTGATATATGCTATAAGCACACCAATGACTATAAATACATTGGTTATTACGTGGAAAGAGATGTGCACATGAGAGAGGCCCTTTAAATAGCATGAGGTTGGACTGTCTAATCTGCCCATGGACTTCATGTGGATCTTAAGTTGCCGAAGGACCGGAACATGAGAGAAAGATGAATGTGCCACCTTGAATGTTGGTATTACTTGTGTACTGAGGACAAACCTCCTCTCCACTCTTACAAAGAGGAACAGATGAGAATGGTCTCCATGCCCCACTCAGCAGGGCTCCTCCCTCACGCCAATGCTCAGTTTGCTGGTTTCAAAATCACTTGAACTCTCCTGTAATTTCTTTTCAGTATTTCCTAGACACACTAATTTCCTTTGATCACATCCAAGAGGGTCCCCAAATTTGTTCTTTGAGGTATATTTCTTGTTTTTGGAAAAGGGCAGGGGTGAGCTGAGGTTGATGCTTCAGGACCTTTGGTGAGATTTTCAACGTATTGCTTGCTCTCTGACCCTAAGATGTTCAAATCCTCAAATCTCAGGGTCTTCTGGGAGGCTCAAGTTAAAAACAAACTAACAACACTCACCCTGCACTAAAGACAGCCAAGAGCATCACAGAACATTAGAAACGTGAATCTTACTATTTATAAGAATGTTTTCAAAGACAGTTTCTATTTTCTAGATATTTCTCCCTAGGGCTACTGTATGGACATAATGCCGTTGTCCCCCCATGAGACAAAGCTGAGTGTCCTACTGGGAACACTGACATTGCTGGCTCTGGTCTTTAGCCGAGCTAGAATTAGTCTGTCCAAGAATGACATTATATAAACTTAATATTCTGTAAGTGAAGACTTTCAAAGCAGAAGTACATAATGATGAAGCTCAGGACAAACATAATTAAAACCAGGATATCCACATAAAAACAACTAGGAGTAGTTATAATAGTCACAATTTAAAAAAAAAAAAAAAAAAAAGGCTAAAGAAAGCAGAGAACTAACTGCTCACATCACTAGTAGGGTCTCTAAATGTGCCCAGAGAAGTAATAAAATAAGTTAGCTATACAAAGCAAGGGAGGATAGTGGCAGCCCAGTCAACACAGGGGAAACCAAACGTATTTAGTAGGCTATAAACTGCTGTTCAAAACTAAACTGTCCTAGAATTCTTCAGAGAAAAACCACTTAACAGCAGTGCTGTTTTCTTAAATGGTGACTGTTTCAAAGTGCTCAAGCAAAACACAGAACACGCCTTTTCATCAAAAAATTAAATAAAAGTAATAACATGCATTTGGTGGTTTTTTTTTTTTTTAAGCTGAGAATTTTTTTAAAAGACTTATTCATTTTATTTATGTGAGCACACTGCCATTGTCTTCAGACACACCAGAAAAGGACATTATATATCATTAGGGATGGTTAAGAACCACCATATTGTTGCTGGGAATTGAATTCAGGACCTCTGGAAGAGCAGTCAGTGCTCTTAACCGCTGAGAGCTGAGAATTTTAAATCTCCAGTTTTATCACTCAACAGCACAGTCTGCAGACATGTATTCTAGCTCAGAGCTGCTCTGACATTGCAACCCACACTGGACAGCAATCCACACTGGACAGCTTACATCATCATGGCCCCTCTAGAGATAGCCCAAGGACACTCCAGGTCATCGTGGAGAATTCCATACTGGCCTTGATTTTTGGTTTGTCTCATCCCCAGCACTAACAACAAATAAAACAACCTAAACTAAAACACCAGGATCTCACAAGTTCTGAAAATTTTCTGTCACCAAGCTACATGCCCAGTTCCCAGGCCAGTACTCTCACCTTTTCTGCAGAGACTTGAGCTCTCCTCAAGCCCAAGTCTGACAGGAAGGCTTCTATTTAACCTAAGGATCTGAGACCGCTGGAGAGCGACTGCTAAGTGGTCAGTAGTGAAAAGCAAGCGGACTCAGACACTCTTTTCATGTCAATAGAGGACATCCACAGAGGGTCAGAGGGCAGAAGGCATGCGTTGGCTTTCTTGTCTTTTATTGAGCCTTCCATTTTGGTTTTCCAAAGCCCAGTTGAATGCCAACCTCGCTTGTGCAAGGCAAGACTGACAAGCTATGCTGAGAGGACGGGCCCCAGGCTGAGGGAACCAGAGAACAGTCTGTCCACCCCACCCCCCATTACCACAGGCAAAACCCAAGCATTTCAATTTTGTTCAGACCTCACACAATGTGCTCTTCTGCAGATGAAGAACAAGTGGAGCTTGTCATTAATGTGGAGAAGCCAAACGGAGCTGTGCTGACTCTAAGCAGAGATGGGTTTGCGCTTCATTTACACTATCTAAGCTGCGGATGGGGACACGGGATTATAACAGAATAAAGAAACCAAGAGGCTGAAAACAAAACTCTTGGAGAAAAAAAAAATCCCTGCTTCAACCCCCCCATCTCTGTCTCTGCCCCCCCCCCCTGTGTGTGTGTGACTATCAACAGTGGCTAGAGATGTACCTCAGTGTTGGGGTGTTTAACTAGTATGTGTAAGACCCCAAGTTTGATCCTCAGCACTGCCAAAAGTTAATCAAAAGCTGTAAAGCCACTAACATCTTACATGGTAATCACCCCCACCCCAGCCATGGCTCTGTTCTCCATGGCCGGCTGAAGTCTAAAGTAATACATGGCAAATATTCAGAAACAAATAATTTTACACCCTTTAAGCTAAGTGCATAATGAAGTTGTTGGCTTCTTGTTGCCTGCGTAGGATACACACATTATCCCTCGGCCCACACCCACACCGCATACACCGTCCCCATGATTCAGGTGTTGTCTGGGGAATCATGTCAATTGATCTTCTCTCCGAGCGTTACAGTGTCTGAATAACCCTGATGATATTTAAAAATGACCCCCAGGGCACAAGCAGCTACCCCGGTAAAGTCGATATGCCAAGAGCAATCTGTAAAGTTCCTCCTTTCAATGGAAAGGGACTGTTCTGGACTTAATGCGGAGGTGCAAGACATCGTGTTTCTGGCTGGAGAGATGGCTCAGTGGTTAAGAGCACTGACTGCTCTTCCAGAGGTCCTGAGTTCAGTTCTCAGCAACCACATGGTGGCCCACAGCCACCTGTAACGAGATCTGGCGCCCTCTTCTGGTGTGTCTGAAGACAGAGACAGTGTACTCATATACATGAAATAAATAAATAAATAAAAATGTTTTGATTTCTCAGATCTGGGAGAAGAAGCAATTTCCTACCTGGAGAGAGAAATCTTCGTTAGCATGCTGTTCTTCCTCAGACCACAGACTTATGGTTCTCATTTGTTTGCAAAGATTTAGTGACGGATTAAGTTTGGGGTCCACATTTATTCAGTGGGCACCGGGACCTGGGAGTTGAAAACTATCCCCGTGTGGATACTGTAGCGAGTTAATGGAAGGGACGAAGCTTCCACTGTTTGCTGCCCAACCTACTGGTCTGTACTGTGGATCGTACGGGCTTTTTGAAATCTGTCCCTTGGATCATGACAGCATTGTGCTGCTTATCTGCCATTGTTGCTGGTTTGGGGTGTGTGTGTGTGCGCGTGTGTGTGTGTGTGTGTGTGTGTGTGTGTGTGTGTGTGCGCGCGCGCGCGCGCGCGCGCGAGCGCGAGTGTGCACTTGTTTTTGTGAAAAATTAAAGCAATAACAATTTGTATGGTTTCCGGAAGAATTGCCAACCAACTGTGGGAACCTGCAGGTCTATTTTCAGCTCACGCGGGGCAGATGCCTGTGGACCTGGAATGGTACCAGGCCTGGGGTGGGAGGGACTTACCTTGTTTGGAGTTGACATCTGACGGGATGTGTGACGGGTGTGATCCTGGAGAAAAGTGCTCGTCGCTGTACGTGATGAGGGGGGTAAGAGGGTGGACCGCGTGTGAGGGCTGCACCACCGGCACTTTGTTTGACTGCAAAGTAACCACAAGGCCAAAGGTCAATATGGCCTCCTGACTCTCCCTTGTCCCCTCCTCTCCCCAAGGAAAAATAGTCACGCAGGGACAGTAGGCAGTCATTAAGGGAACACAGGACCCGTGTGGGCAAAGTTACCAGTGTTTTCACGCAAATACTGGAGTTCAGGAATATTCCACAAGGGGGCTTCATTAGTCACAGTGCTCCATGTGACCCGAACCTCTGGACACACATGTTACATACATGCCCTTGCCATCCTCTCCTTCTTTCTTTCTGATAAAAAACTGCTAGATCCAACCCCATGGACTGTAACTCTCCACACCGTGTATCTAGCTGGAAAACACCATCCGATGAAAACTGTGTCCTTTGCACAGATCTCGGAGTAAGTACTGCCTACCTGAGCAACGCAGTCGGCACAGATTGATAATTTACAACTCCGAAATGCTTCAGCACTCTGACAATTTTGTCACACTTTGCTGTTGTGTCAGATGTGACCGCTCGCTTTTGCTGCTCGGCTGTCCCCTGCTCCTCTGGCAGCCACACAGAATTCCCAACTTTGCATTTCCCAACCCAACTATAACAGTTCGAAGCAACACTTTAGGTTGCTAGCCTCATGCACTGTAACGCACTTCGGCGGGGATGTGGCTCGTGCCTGTAGCCCCAAGTGCTCAAGAGGCTGGGGGCAGAAAGAATGTGTGCTGGGGCCAGCCTGGGCTACATATCAAAAACAAACAAATTTAAAACAACAACAATAGGGTTGGGAAGGTGGCTCAGTGGGTGACATTAATGGCTGTATAAACAAAGCACCCTCTTAAGTCTGGTTCCTCATAACTCCCTAGTGTAGTGGAGCCCGCCTGCAACCCCAGCTCTGCAAGAAAGGAAATAGCTAGATGGAGCTTGCTGGCCAGCTAGTCCAGCCAAAATGGTGCGTTCCGTGTTCCCTGAAAGCATAGGCACATGTAAAAACAAACATGCCCATACTTTATGAATCATGTGATGTATGACATATCCATGTGTATAAATCATATACAGATATGTACACACACATGTATAAAGCTATTTAACAGTACATGTTTTAAAGGATTCATATAATCTAACTGTATGACATTTATTTAAACTCTGCCATCATTTTGACTGTAGCAAAGGAGTCGTCTCTCTCCACCCAAGCCGGGTGTGGTGGCACATCCCTTTCCCCCCAGCCTTTGAGAGGCAGAAGCAGGTGGGTTCAGTGAGTTCAAGCCGGTGTGCTCTCTGTAACAACTTCCAGGCCAGCCAGGGTTACATGTTAACTGCATCTCAAAAATAAAAAATTAACAAGTTTTCCTTGTTCAAGGAAGTGTGTGTTTACAAAATTAATCAGTAGGGTAATGAAGAGAGAGGCTCAGCATAAGGATGACCACTTTTAAAGAAGCCCTATCTAGTGGAGAGGGGGTGGGGTGGGGGGATGAACAGAGTATGAGATCAAAGGATGCACTGACTGACTGTGTAGACCAGGATGTCCTATGTCCTCTTGCTCCAGGCCAAGCTTAGTAGACTGTACCACCATGCCCCATCCCTAGTATGTTGTTTTCCTGAAAACCTGCTGAGAGGATGTTAACTTTCATAAAGGAATTCAGATGTTAATTAACCGGATTTAACCATTCCAGGGCAAACCATGCTATGTAAGCACATACAATTTTTTTTTCCAAATAAGAACAACAGCAATGAATATAGAAAACAAACAAGCAAACAAAAAGCTTCCTGATTCTCCCAAAGGAAGGAAACGTAACACACGGAAGAGGTGGCTATGATTTAAACCCTGTGTTAATTACAGCAGCCTCGGGAAGATGCCGGTGTAGAAACTGTGGGGTAAGGAGGGACTCAGATTTAAGAGGAACGGTATGAAATGAACTCGCTAGCTCAGGCATGCCCTCCCCGTAATTAGTTTGAATTAGTGACATTTTACTGCACTATGCCAGGCTAAGATTAATGGGAAATGCGTTTCTCAAGAAGTAAATAATCATATTAAAAAGAAATCCGGGAAGTGGCCTGACGTGTGTCCCAATATGAACTGTTCAAATGCATGGCCATGTCTGGACAGTGAAGGACTCCACCGCCGGATGGGGGGTGGGGTGGGGGGGTAAAGGGTGGGGATGACGGGTGGCACCTATGGTGCCGCTCACATTAAACTTGATGCTTTTTTTAACCAGTTAAGCACCAGAAGGATGTGGTCTAATGTGAAGGTTACCCTCAGGAAAATTAAGAGCAATCATCCTGGTGATCTTTAATGGTCTTAATGACTGTCATGGCAACCGCTGACCCCCAAAAGAAACTCATGTGGCCCCAAAATTGGCGGTGGCACAAAGTCACATTTTGGACAAGGATAGGATTTCTATAGCGCTTACTATAACAACCCTAAAAAGAAAATCTTTGTAGATTGTTGGGTAATTATGTCTCTGCTCGGTAATTACCGGTTCCTCTCTAATTTACCCTTGTGTGGCTCATATAGCCCTTGGCCTTTATTAAGCAGAGCATCATTATCAAAGCCATGCAAGCTTTCTCTACATATATTAACACAAACATCTATGCATATGAGTGTGTAAAAGGCTTAAAAATACTCTAATGATTTTCAAATCCTAATGATGCCATTTACTAAATGTATAAGAAGGCCCTTGGAAACACAAGGAGTCCAAAATGCCGGAGAAGGTGGGTGCGCCGTGGGGGCCAAAAATCACAAATTATTTTTTAAGGTGGAATAACAAAAACCTTTTGCTTCCCAAACTGGAAAAAGTGTACATGTCTGCTCTAGCTTAGAATAACTACTCTGACCCTTAGATTGAAAATCTCAAAATTGGTGTGATTGCCAAGTAATCAACAAAGATATTTTCTTAGGTGTTGTCATCATTGGCGTGGAGATCTTCTGGAAGGATCTCTACATTTCGCATGCCTTCCTCGTTTCTAGAGCAGCACCCTAAGGAACGGGTTGGCAGGCAGCACTTCTTAATGTCTGACCTGTCCCTCCAGCCATACGGCTCAGACTCCGGTGCCATGAATTTTTGCTAAATTATGCTATCCTCGCTCTCCCCGTAATTTTACGGTTTTCAACACAGATTTGCTTTCCTGTAGGAAGGAGATAAGAGGCTGAGCATTTTTAATTTAAGCTCTGGCCTTGTCTTATATTTTGCAAGATGGATACATCAAGTGGCGCCGGTGGGTGTGGCAAAGCCAGCGTGGATTATGGCCATTTTTGTGGCCAAAAATAAAGGTCACATTAAGTCCCAGTACTATGTGTGAGCCGAATTCTAAGGGACCATCGCCATGATGTCTATGAATGAGGCAATGTGTATTCAAGCTACACGGAACTTGTCTGCCACTGTGGTCCTCTGGCTGCTGTCCTCAGTTCTATGTGTGTAACACGATGTATACATGTACACACACACACACACACACACACACACACACACACACACACACATACACACACACAGTCAGAACAGGGGTCCTGTCACTTGGGTTAAATTCCAAGACAGAAAACAATTATTACAATTCTGAATTCTGCTCTTTTCATCTGCAAATAGCGTGGTGTGTTTTCTGGCGAGAAGCAGATGAGGGGAGACTCTTAGACCCACCGCATTAAGTCTGGGAGACAGAATTCCACGGCGACATCATATGCAGTGACGTACATATGTGGGTGCAGGTGTGCCCATTTATTAAGTGCCTGAGAATTTCCCAAGCACCATCCTAGCATCGATAACATGGATGCAGGCTCTGTTATCACACAACTTATCTCCCAGGGGCCTGGAGGTGGAGACAGCCAGCATAGTGGGGAGTGTGTGCCGGAGACAGACAATGTTTCAAATAACAGAATCAAGCCAGGTCAAGTGATCTGAAGCAGGCAGTGGGGGAGGCAGTATGGCGTCTCTGCGCCTTCACATCACTGTCAAGTTGCAAGAAACCTAAAGAACAATTATAGTCCTGACATAGTAAAAGGCAGGTAACAGAAACAGATGTCACCAGGGAGTGGGTAGTGAAGCCAGGACCTCTAGCAACAGCGTGAGGGTACAGTCCTGCCCACCACTCAGTTCTAGTAAACACAGCCTCAACAGGGCCCAGGACTGTCCCGCAGGCATGCTGTGACGTTCTCTCTGTGTTGAGTACTGAGCACACCAGTACTCTGTGTGGCAGCTTTCTCTCGTCTGCTGTAGGGGAGGGAGTGGGAGGCCAGGCTGACGTTTGCTGTTTCTTCACTCAGGTAGTAAATCTTACTTTCCAGCAAAGAACCAGCAGATGTTCCCAAAATGTCTTCCCAATTTCTTTGTCCCCAATGGCTGCCATACGCAATCACTCTCTTTCCAAGACACCCCAGAAGCTCTTTGTCACCCCAGTCTATTGCTTGGAGATGTTTAATTAAACGTCCTAAGGTCCACAAGGCAACGTGCGGCAGGGTGAGACCAAAATCGGATCCTAAATGTACATGGTGGGTGAGCAAGGGTCCTGTGGGACAGCAGAGACTGAAAGAAGGACTGGGGTGGGTGGTGGCAGTGGTTCACACCCCCCTTGAGGGTGGGGGAGAGGGGCAGGAAGATTGCTGAGTTCAAGGTTAGCCTGATCCGTAGACCAGCGCAAGAGAGCGAGGGATAAGTAGAGAACCCATCTCGAAAAACAAAAACAAACAAAACCAAAACCAAGACAGACTGCATGGAGGGCAGGGACTGAGAACGGCTGTCCTGCCTGTGCTCAGCACTCATACGTGGTTATTTAGAAAAAATGGCGGACGCCTCGAAGGCTCAGCACTGGGCCACGTTGAACAGAACAGTCATGGCAACAAATGCTGACCAATTGCTCACTGTTTACCAGCGCTTTGTCTGCAAGCCCCTCTGGCGCAGGTGTGATTATTTGGCACTTATAGATGAGACAGTTTCATGGGGGCCTTAATTTCCCAGGAGCATGCAGCTAGTGTGGCAAAGTCTACTGAGTCTAGCTCTGGAAGCCAAGATCATTTCCAGCATATTACGCAGCCTTGGACTCTGACCATCCCGGTCATAGCTGACAGCGTGTGACATCTATGTGCTGACTGTGTGGTTGCTGTCCCGGGCATAGGAATTGCCTCAGACAAAGAGGCACCTCAGCAGAGGTGGCCAGAGCAACACAGACTCAACAGCCACATTTCTCCCCACAGCTGGAAAGCATCCCAAGGCAGCAGGCTGGCTGCCGCCCAGGCTGGACCCTGCAGGTAGGAACCGCTTTGGCATCACAGCCAATAAAACCCACACCTCCTGTGGATATGAAGTGGGTGCCACTTAGGGATCTGAGAGCTGTCTCCAAAGCCAGGTTCCCAGAAATGACCCACTCACCACTGGCTGGCACTGGGGTGTCCTGAAAGTCGTCATTCTCGGATCGTGTGGTCTGGGGAGGGCAGAGTGTGGTTCACCTCCCTCCCAGCTGAGGCCCTGGGACTGCTGGGGAATGGGAGAGCTGGGTGAATGGCTGCCCGACCTGGTCATCTATCTCCAGATTTCAGCTAAGCTCACAGGTCTATCTCCAGATTTTGCCTAAGCTCACAGCTTGGGACCTAGCCGTGCACAGAATTGGTACAGGCCATTAGGGCAGCCTGTGCATTTTATCAGCCATGTTGCCAATCATAACTTGAATAAACACACTACCAGCTTACCAAGGTGAGAAATGGGACCTGGCCTCAACCAACGGTGAAATTTTGCTTTTGAAAGAAGTTCGGTGCTCCCTAAATGCAGTTGTGTGATGGTTTCTTCTGTACTCTAAGAGCAAGAGGGACAAGTTAACCTACGCCCGGGGAACACTGAGTTCCTCATCAACTAGATAATATTTTTTTTCTACAACACTTGTAACCATCCTCCTAGACTGAGTGTTAGGGGCAGGCCGATGTGGTTTTTCATATCTGAGAGCATCCCTACTGTGAGACGGGGGCCTCTTCCAGGTAAGGAGGGGGGGGTCACAGATTCTTACTATTGCATTCTCTCCAATTCTTGCCAATTCTCCCCAGCTCTGGAACAAAGGGAGAGTCTAGAGACCTTCCTCAGCACCAGACAGGGAGGTTTTTTTCTTCTCTTCTTCAGAGAGGAGGGAATGAGGATGCCCTGGATGCCCTGTGGGTACCTGCCACTACAGGAATGCTTTCAGATAGGCTCTGGCACGCCTCCACCCAAGTGGCTATCATTACCAGGAATTTACAGATGAAGGGGCGGAGCCCTTTTGAGCACTGAGCTAAGTAATAATTAGTGGACAGATGAGCTGTACCGGTGTTGGTTTGATACCAAAATCCTGGCTCTTCCTACACCAGACTGCTGGGTTTTCAGCTCCTCTCTGTCTCTCCTCTAAGCCAGTTGAGGGTAGACTGCTGTGCGTCGAGAATGCTTCTAGTTTAATAAAAATATCACAATAGAAACAAACAGCAGCTTGGAGAAAGATGGTACCCCACACCCCGCCCCCAAGGCAGATCTCCAACAGACTAGTGGACACGCTGCTTTTAGACAAAGGAAAGGGGGGGGGGCAGGAAGTAACCAGGATTCTTCAAGTTGTCAGGAGCTGATAGCACATGGTCTGTTACATGATTCAAGGCAGCTTTGTGTGAGGTGCTAAGATTCCTGTTTCGCAGAGATCATTGATGTACAGTTGATTACACAGAACCTTATGCTGCAAGGTAGAATTTGAGCCCAGATTGGTGTGACTCCAAAGTCCACAGCTTGTGCACACCAGGAGTCAAGCCCAGGTAGCCCTGGCATTCTCTGGCTGGCACGTGCCAGTAACAACACAGCTTATTAAGACACGGAGGAACCGGGGCAGAGTTCAAATCCCGGCGTGCAAGTGCGAGCCGGTTCTTACACTTGGTAATCCACTTAGTTCTCCTCATTTGCAAACACCAGCAGATACTAGCTCACGGGATTACAGCGAGGATTCATGAGCAGCACAGATAAAGTTCTGCCACATCTGCCCAGGAAGTGTTCTGCAGAGCGGGTAAAGGAAAAGAGACCTATAAATAAATCTGTATGCTCCAAACCTCCAACCACACATCTCTGAGACAATCTACCATGGGCTTTAGAATTCAACTTTTTTTTCAAGCGAATTCCCATAATAAACTTTCTTTATCTGCTCTGAAATACTTTTAATTTGCACCTAAGTTTCAAGAATTTTCCTCTGATCACCGCTGGCTGATCCTCGCCCATCGTGTAGGACCAATGGTGTCCTATGCGTGCAGCCATAAACAACCCCACGGTTGGCTCTGGGTCTCACTTCTGTGTGCAGGAACACAGTGGTCACTGGTCACTGTACTTGCCTTCTTCCAAAGCACAGATCCCATCTGTACTTAGCTTACAGGCCTTTTCCAACTGTTTTTATGTGGGTAACCTTTACACTCTTAAAAAAACCACACGAGGCCAGCGAGCCTTTGCTTATGCAGATTTATCCAGAGGCAGCCGTCATATTCAAAATTGTAAGAAGAGTGTCGTTGTCTGCCTTAATAAAAGACATGGATGTTCACTGTGGTTTTAAGATTCTGACTTGTGATATGATATTTCAGCCCAACTGGACAGATATACTATTATACACTGGAAGCTTTTCCAGACAACTGTGGACCGCCTCTTCTGATACTAGATCAAACCTGACAGGTGGCAGAGGCTCTCCTGGGGGTTAGTCAGGATGCACATCGCAACTGATGATGACGTAGCTGCCTCCTCCTACTCTCTGAAGTCACCCACGCATGATCGATACAGAGCAGTGGTCGTTTGGATAAGGAACACGTTAGGACATCACCAGATCGAAACATGTACTTACACAGTATGAAAGCCCCATGCACTAACGATCCGATCCCAGTGCGAAAGCCTTAAGGTCAGAGCGCCGACACCGAGCTCACGGTAGTGAGCATCAGTTTTCAAAATTCTAACTTTTGTTCGAAAGCTCCACTTCTTCATCACCGGTAGTACACGGTGCCAGTCATTTTCACTGACGTGACAGCTGCACTCTGCTCATCTCAAGAAAATATCCGCCAGACACCAACGTCAGCAGAACCCTAGCTGTCCTTCAACTACACACCTGGAGGTCAAAGGTTAATTAGGTTGGTCATCTTAACTGACTTATATCAGTGACATTTGTCCTTCCTGGCAGCATAGTGCAGAATGAAGCAACTAAACATCCAATTAGCAGCTGTTTTATCCACCCTTGCTTTTGCGTCAGCACTGTAAACTCCCACACAAAAATAGAGACTGGAGTGGAGCTGGGGGTGGGCATACGCATGGGGGTTCTGTTGCCATGACAACTTTGACTCACGGACCCTTGACTTAGGGCACACTTTGGTAACCAACGTCTTGCCAACAGGAAGCAGCGACTTTGTGGTTTACATATCCAGAAAGGTTTGGATAGGGTTAGGATCCTATATATTACACCTTGTGCTGTTGCTACGCACTCGGGTAGCTGCTTTTTCTCCATAGAAGGAGGCTGTAATCAAGTCGTGTATCCCTGACATCTAACTCAGGTTCTGGCAAACCCAAGACTGTCCATGTCTGCACTGGGATCATCTGAGCTGGTTCTCGAATGCTGTCAGCTCCTTTTAAAGACTTAGTTCATACCTTTATATTGCAAACAAGGATTTCCATCTCTATTCTTTTTCTATGTTGCTTGAAACATTAGAATGCCGTTATCTGTCTGCAGTTCCCCAGGAGAACTCAGCCAGTTTGATCAGGTCCTCTGCCCCGGATCTCACAAGGGCCAAATTTTGGCACTGGCCAGCCTGAGTTCTGTGGCTATTAGAATTCAGTTCACAGTTCTTTATTGGATGTTTGTGGGAGGAGACGGGGGTGGGTGGTGGGGGCCACTACAACATTTCTTGACAGGGTTCTCTCTGTCAGAAAGCCAGCAGTGGTCAGATCTTTCAGGTTTTTCATCTCTAACTTTTTTCTGCGGGACCAAAGAAATCTCCAGGGGACTCTCCCTGGGTTTTCTGGAGGACAAAAGGAAAATGGCAGCCACACCCAGACCAATAAAAGGCAGTCTGGGGAGATGGTACTGTGGGTAAGGCGCCTTGCTACTGCTCATGCTTGGGGCATGCAGCTCAGAGCCTCAGCATGTGTGTAAATGCTGGTGGGTACGGTGGCCCAGCTGTAATCCAGCAAGCAGAGGAAAGAAACAAGATCCCGGGAGCAATCAGGTTAGCTAGCCAAAACTAGCTCCTCCTCAATAGTTAACATAGACAGCAACCGAGGAAGACACATTGGCACATGTGCACACACATGCACACACGTTCACCCCCCACACAGAGAAAACATCATTTCCCACCCCACCCCCGTTATCCTCCTTTGCAGGTGAAGATGAAGCGTTGTTACACACCATTTGATGCTGTAATCATTCTGATGACTCTAGGAAGTTCTGAGCTCACCTAGTTTTCCCTGTTTGTCTTTGTTTACCCAGAGGCTTCAGGTGTGGGCTACTCACTCTTACCAAGGCCATGCCTCAGAAAGAAGGGACAAGAGGTAGGAGGTGCATGCCCTCTTCTTCCCATATCCGGAAAATATGGCAGAACTATGTGCAGGGGCCTTCCACATGAACTGCAAAGTCAGGGCTCAAGGGATTTGTGAGGAGGGTATCTGCATACATACTGTTTCTCTCTCTCTCTCTCTCTCTCTCTCTCTCTCTCTCTCTCTCTCTCTCTCTCTCTCTCTCTCTCTCTCTCTCCCCCCACCCCCTCCCTCTCATATTAAGAATACAGTTAAAAGAAAACAACAAAAGCTTATTTAGAAGAAAATTGAGAAAAACTTTAGCATCTCTTTGGCTTCTTTTAAACAGCATTTAAGGCTCCTGTTTGCCCTCTAGGAAAGGTGATGTCAGAATTTAAGCTTTAATGTAAATGACCTGACCCCTGTAGGGTAGCGGTTCTCAACCTGTGGGTCTCAACCCCTTTGCATCGGGAAATCTGCATGTTTGCATTATAATTCATAGCAATAGCAAAATTACAGTTATGAAGAAGTGATGAGCTAAATTCATGGTTTCAGGTCACCTAAGGGTATGGAACTTGTATTAAAGGGTCAAGGCCTTGGGAAAGCTGAGAACCACTGCTCTAGGGTAACTGGAAAGACACAGAATTGTGCTTCCTTCTGTAAGAGAGGAAGTGTGGGGAGGAGTTAAAGCCTACTGGATTGTTAAAGTCCCTTCTCTTTAGGGAGCAGTGCGCCCAGTGTGAGCAACATATGCTCTGGAGAAGACAGGCTGTGCGAGTCACCTAGGAGGGATCAGCTCATACGCTAAGGTGTCTGTTGTTCCAGATCATTAGCCCACTTGCACTCTGGGACTGCCTTATTTATTTACTCATTCTCCTAATGAGCTGTCTTTATTGTAACCACCACTGTGCTCCCCCACCCACAGCAAATACAAACACAGTGCAAGATGATTACTTAATCGCCTCTACAAACCCAAGCATGCTTCCATCCATGAGCAGGTAAGGAAGCCCAGGCTCATGAGGACAAAGCTCAGCTGAGATCGCATCTGCTCTGTGCCACTAACTGAAGGAAAGGAGGGATAACTAGAGAAAAATATTCACACTGAGGGCCCTTTTCAGTGACTGGGGTCTCTGAACCAAGAGACTGGGGTGAAAACTCTCAATCATCAAACTGGTCTCCCAGCCCAACACACCCCTAATCCTCTGAGCACATGATAGTTTTCATGTTAAAGACTATCCTTTGAAAACAAGGGAACCAGAGCAACCAAGATAAACAGCCAGAGACAAACCTAAACAAACCTGAGGTTTACTGTGCTAGAGGCAAAGCAGTATAGGTAAGGTGACAAAGTGGCTCATTCTGAGGCCAGGTAAAGAGATTAGGCATCACAGATGAAAGGCTGGCCAACATCTTAGGAGACAAGATCACCAGGAGGATGCATGTAGGTAGAAAATTGTCTATGGAGGAAGAATGGGGACACAGCGAAATATCAAAGGGTCACACACGTTCTAGATCATGGATACTGGAAACCTCATTTAATCACAGATCTGTGGGTTGGATTTGGGGGGTGGGCAGCTGCAGTTTGCTTAAGGGTGGACAGGGAACAGAAAGGCCCACAGGCCCTTGATAAAAAAGAAACTTTATCCAGGGAGAGAAGTGCTTAGCTCTCCACCGCATAGTAAGCCACCAAGTACTGACATGCTCAACTTTAGTCAGTTCGATGACAACGGTATTTGTAGCAAACTCGAGTCACCACTGCCTCCTTCAGACTGGCCTATGGGGCATTTTCATGAGTAACAAATGGTTGTGAGAAGGCCCAGGCCACTGTGGGTAGTGCCACCCCGGCCAGCAGTCCTGGTAGTGTTTGAAAGCAAGTTGAGCAAGCAAGCCTCTCTTGTCTCCCCTTGAGTTTCTTGGTTTCCCACCATGACGAACTGTAACCCGAAAGACAAACAAGCCCTTTCCTCTCCACACTGATTTGGTTACGAAGGTTCATCACAGCAACAGAAAGTAGCTAATACAGAAGACCAGGGGGGAAATGGTGATAAAGAAGCCAGTGGTGGCTTAGGGGAGAACTGTGGATGAGAACTCCTCCTGGGCCCATGTAGGGCTCTCTGTGCAAAGGCAGCGGGCTGTATTTTTCTTTGCAATCCAGGGATCACGTCTCATGATGCTGGGTGACGGGGAAAGACACTGCTCTGGGTGGAGTGCTCACAACTGCAACAAGTTCTTCTCAGTGTAGATCCAGTCAGATCCTGTCAAAAGTTTAAAAAAAAAAAAAAAACCAAAAACTATCCCTCTACCACCAAGGATAGGTGACCTCGGAGAGGGTCTGAAATCCTCTTCCCTGCTTCTGACATTCAGAGGGTACTAGACCTCTGTGTGGCATTCGGAATACCCACAGGGAAAGGAAGCATGTTCCAAGCCCGAGAGAGGACTATAGATCCCCTGAGGTGGGGCAGCCAGCTGGAGCTTACACAGGGTCAAGGTCAGAGAAACCCCACAACTGTGCACGTGGGGTTTACACACCAGTGTATTTATGCTTCACCTGCAGGTGCATGGTGCAAAATTCCTCAGGGGAGAGGCCAGCCGACTTACACCTAATTATGTCACAGCGAGAAGGGCCCTCCCCACCGGCTGAAACTATACCAAGACCTTGCTTTTTACTCTAATTGGTTTGTGTCTTCAAGTCAGGTGTGAGATGCTGGCGTGAGGGACGCTTATGTAAGAATGCGTCATTGAACCTTCGTGACTTCGCTGAATGTGACTGGGTCTCAAGTCACCTCTGCTTGTCACCAGGTGCTCACGAGGGGAAAGGGTCAGGCTTAAGTCTGGCTTGAGTCTTTTTTGTGGAGAAGTTGCTCAAGAGCCTTTGACAATCAAAAGGAAAAAAAGCCTCACAGATTACTTCATCCAAAGGTCCAGTGGAAAAGTGTATCTGTGAGCTAACACAGGGAAACAGAAGACATTTCCTAAGAACAGACAGATGTGCTGTTGACCCTGGAAGACTGTCACTGAGACTCTGACTGACCCTCACTAACCAGTTAAATCACTGGCTGGGGTTTGTGATCTGCAGCGAGTTGAGAGGTGTTGTTTGTATAAAATATACAAGTTTCAAACAATGCTGAGGTTGCATTCTTTTTCTTTAAAAATATTTTTTTGGGTGGTGGTGGTTGTGCTAAGGATTAAACCTAGGGTCTAGCCCATGGCGGGTAAGTATTCTACCATTGAACCACACAGTCAGCTTTATTATTTTTAATATAGTGTATTAACTAAAATCATTACTCATGTCAGTTTTTATTTGTCTATGGTTACACTTTTGGTGTGGCTATGGAAGAATTAAAAACGAGAGCTATACAGTGTATCTGTAACATTAATGTAAATATACCGGACATTTTCTTTCCATGAGGAGGACCCCTCATGATCTGAGTATATCTGAGGAAACAGCTCCTTTTGCCTCATGATCTCCAATTTGAGTTCTAAAAAGTAATTGTGTAGGGGCCAGAGAGACGGCTCAGTGGTTAACAGCACCCATGTGGCAGTTCACAACCATAGGTAACTTCAGTTCCAGAATAGCTACACCCTCTCCTGGCCTCTGTGGGCACTGCACGTAGACACAGGCAAAACTTAAACATTAAATAAGTACAGGAAGGAAGGAAGGAAGGAAGGGGGGGGAGAAAGGGAGTGAGGGAAGAGAGAGAGAAAGAAAGAAAAAAGGGGGAGGGAGGAAGAAAGTGAGGGAGGAAGAAAAAAGGAGGAGGGGGGAAGGGAGGAAGAAAAAAAGGTAGATAGATGGATAGATGAATAGATAGCATTTAAATAACTATTGTCTGGGTTTCTCTTTGATGGAAAAGAAAAATTATGGATAAAGAACTGAAAAATCAGCAGAACGTGGCATCGCATGCCCATGTGTGACCCAAACACTTGGAGACTGAGGAGGAGGTCTGAGAGTTTGAGGCCAAGCTGGGTCCCACAGAAAGACTCTTGTCTCAACATAAACACAAACAGCAAAGGAAAATTTTACCAAAGGATAAATGAATGAATAAAAAGGAGTGAGGGGCTGGTGGGAGAGGAGGGAAGGGGGAGGAGAGAAGGGGAGAGAAAGAAGAAGCCCGAGCAATGTCACTCTAAACTTAGGTTTCAAGTCTTCTCTTAAGGAGCAGTTCAGAGAAAAGCTAATTATGTAACAAGCAGCACAAAGTTCTACACCATTTTCTGTGGGCTATGAAGAGAGCATGCGCCCCACGGAAGCAGTCCTGTGCAGTTCCAATGGCCCCCAGGAAGGACTGCTGTGGGCTCTGGAGGATCCTGGACTAAGGTGCAATGGGATTCAGTACTGAAGCCCCTCCCCTTTTCCATCACCCACTCTACCTGCACAGACAAAGGTGGTTTGCCGTGAGTAAAATTGACGCTGTGACGTCACTACTTTTAGGATGCACTTATGAGTCAAGGAAAAAAGGCGCCTTTGCTTTTGGATTTAAGAAAACAGGATCCTGAAATGAGTTAGAAACAGAGGCTGAGCAGATCCCAACAAGCATGTTCTATATAATTCTGCACATTCTGAGTCATTTTCAATGCCCAAAGAAGTCAAGCCAAAGCACGCTTCTCAAAAGAGTGGGGGAAGGGGTTAGGAGGTAGGTAGGTAGGTAGGGGGAGTGTGAGAGAGGGTGTGCGTGTCTTTTAAAAGACTTTCAATTCTATTTATATATTTTCAGAAAAGAGTCTATTTTCCACACACAAAAACCCTACAGTAGCAAAGATGACACGCTGCTGTGACCACAGAATCAAAGTCAAGTCGAATCTGTGTCACTCAGCATCAATGGGAAATGTCTGTCCATCCTGACCTCACACTGGGGTTCTGTCTCTTTTAGGTGCACATTTTAAGAATTCAGAGCAACACTGAAGGCCCAGTGCACGGATCTTTTTTAAGGACAATCTACACAGCTCTGGATATGTGGTTGTGTCCTAGAGACAGTGCTGGCTTGTTCTCCAGTAAGGAAAGTGATCGCTGGACTTCCAGGAATTTTAAGGGCTTGTTACTGTGCAGACTGGAGCAGGTCTGCAAGGTTATCTGCACTCCGGGGGGCCTGGGAAACACGCAGCACGCCCTTCGCAGGAGATATCAGCTGCTAAACACTGAGCCCCACAATAGTTCTTAGGTCACCCTCTTCCTCAGCTTATTTCTCTTGGTGACAAGCATCGAAAACAAAATCTTGACTCTTGTCTAAAATATTTAAGAACAGAGAATCACAAAGGTGATCTTTCGATTCTTTATATTTTCAGAAAACAATCTACTTTCTACACACAAAACCGTTCAGCGTGTGGTATGCAGGTATACATGCAGATAAAATGTCCGTGTGTGTGTGTGTGTGTGTGTGTGTGTGTGTGAGCGCGCGTGCGCGCCGCCAGTCCTTCCCTTGCTGTTGGAGCTGAGAGTGCAGGGGTTGGTAGAAGCTCTCATGCACTACAATAAGAAAAGATTTGAAGGTTTATGGGCAGTTTCTTCCCTCATTTTTAAAAAGATTTATCAAAGGAATAAATGTAGACCAAACCCAATGAAAAGCACTTGCAAATCAGAGACAGGATCACAGCCCAGCAATTGGAAAAAAAATACCCATGATTCATGAGCCTAGCATGCCATGATAGATGCCCAGAACCACTGGGGTACAAACGAATAGACTCCTGAAGACTGTCCTTTGATCCTCACAAGTATGCTGTGCCATGTGTGCCCCTCCTACGAATGTGCACACACACACACACACACACACACACACACACACACACACACACACACACATTTTGTCTGCATGTCAGAAGGGTGTGTTGTATGTGTTACATACCCTGTAACTTGAGTTCCAGATAATTGTGGGCTTCCTTATGGGTGCTGGGAATAGAGCCTGGGTCCTTCGGAACAAGAGTCAGTGATCTTAACCACCTAGTAACTCTTAGTAACTGGGCTAGCTCTCTGGCCCGATAATATACATATTTTAAAGTTATCTAAAGGAATAAGGTTTAGTGCTTTGGAGATGAGCTGGGAAAGTGCTTGCCACGGTATCAGGAGACAGAGTACCCATAAGAACGTCTGGACAGGGTATCTGTAGTGCTGGAGTACGGACACAGAAGGAATGGCTCCTTGGTGGGCGGCCTAACCACACATCAGTGAGTGATCTTGTCTCAAAAACCCTTGACATCAACCTCTGGTCTCCACACGCTCATCTGCACACACGTGCACTCATGTGTGCATGTACACACCTCCGCATATGAAGAAAGGGAGATGAGTTTCACATAAAAATGCAAAATGATGACTATTTTGCTTGGGCACTCAATGGATGAACATGACGTTAAACCTGGTGGGTGGGGTGCAGGTTCGTGCATCAGAGCAGCTGCCCAGGCCAAAGGCACAGGGGCTGGTGTTGGTTAGGGAATGTTAGAGAGAGCTGGAAAGCTGTTGCTTTGCACCATGCAGACCCCAAATAAATACTCTCTCCAGGGATCAGGGCAGTTGGCTTAGAGAGTTTTAAGACTCTCAAAGGTTGTATCTTGGTGCGAGAGACAAGATGAACAAACTTAATCTGGGGCCGGAGACTGAGGGTGGAGGGCAAGAACCCTCTTGGTTCTGCCTGGTATTGTGTGTTACGGCCCAGTCAATGACTTCTTACCCTTCTGTGTTTCACCTTCGCTGCTGAGGGAGGGGGACACTTTTCCCACGCTGAGTTTATATTAGGATCAAGGGAGAGCCCATTGAGAAAGCACATTGCAAGAACGAGAAAATGGTATCCATTCCATTCTGGTTTACCGGAAAGCCTTAAGGTCGCTTCCTACCTTGAGAACACTTGACTATAGCCAGCCAACATGTATGGTCTCAATGAACAGCAAGTAAATCTCACTTTGGGTTTTGGAGTGTTTACAATGACCTCAGAAGATCATGTCGGTCTCTGTGCCTCACTGCCCACTGGCAGCCTACAGGAAATCTCCGCTTTCTTAGAAAGACAGCGTTGTGTTTTCTGTAGAACAATATGGTCCATCTACCTCAAGCTATGCCGATTTATCACATTGCCCCATATGTGGGGGTCCATTTGAATGCCATGTCTTAAAGGCACCTGAATTGATGACTAGCCAAATAAGTTCAATCAGAAGGTGAAGAAGGCACAACACTGAGATAAGTCGTGAACATAACAGCTTGCAAGAAAGACATGCACTGGAGGGAAAGCAGCACTTTCCATCCTGTTGACAACGGAAATAATTTAATGTAAGACCTTGAGTGTGATATCTGTGGCCACGGCTGGAGAAAGCTGAGTTCCTAAAGAAATGGTAACATGTAGGTACTGATCATTCCCCCCAGGCTCTTACTAGCTCCAGTGGCCCCATGAACACCAGCTGAAAAACTCAGCCTTCCAACCCTCTGATAGTTTGTAGTTTGTCTCCACACCCAGAAGTGACTCTGCAAGGAAGAAAAGATGCTTTTTGATGGGCGGTGTCTTCAGAACTGGGAATATTAAAAACCGATTTTAAGACAGATCTCTGCCACCAGGTGGACCATGAGTTGATGGCAGGGAGAAGTGACAATCTAAAGAAGCACAGTGGATTTCACAGAACAGATGTGATTGTCATTAAATTATTTCCATTGTCAATAGAATGAGAAGTCCAATTTCTTCCAGTAGAAAAACTCACTAGGTTGTGTTTATCCTAAAGGCTGAGGGACAGGACCTCCAGATGTGATGCATTCATCCTGCCCTGCCAGGATCCAACAAGAACCACCACAGACAGAATCCCCGGATCCTCCTATACCCTGAATCTACTCAGATTCGAACCTAACCTCCCACAAACCCAGCTGACAGGTCTATAGAGGGACTGGGGAGGGAAACGTGACTGTGACACTCAGAGCTAGCAGCGACAGCAGTTCTCTCCAGTGATAAGGGTGGCTGAGCTGAGGCACAGGGCTTATAAACTCCTTGACTTGAATGCTTGCAGGGCACTGTGAGTTCTAGAAGTAACTGTGGATGGAGAGTCTCCACCACAGTCCACGAATCTAGCCTACAGGTCTTGAGACCTTCATTTGGAAGTGCTATGAGCAAGATCCTATCTCAAAAAGCTAAAAATTAAAATCAACAGAACAGCCATTTGTGCTGCACAAAAAATTGGGCCAGAGCTGGAAAGGAATCACAACACCACCTCCAGATGTACAGCAGGACAAAGAGATTCACCCCTGTTGGGTAGCAATTTCCTCAGAATGTTCCATTCCAAGAGGAGACACTAAGACTTTGGAATAAACAACTTACAAGTCTTAGAAATCCCTGAGATTACAAGATTCACAAGCCCTTCCCTTCCCAGTTTTATATCAACAGTAAAGACAGCTAGAGAACTCAGATAAACTGTATCCTTTGCTGCCTCCAAGTTGTGCAAAGAGCCCCAGGGGCAGGGATGCTGCTTGTGTGAGACTCACCCAGGACCTTTTAGATGATGCCGCTGCTGTTGATGTTCTGTTAAATAACCTCTCAACCACATTCCCTTAAGTACCTCAGTGCATACATTCCAGCAGGTTGTACTTTGTGGGAAATTGTTGCTTGGGTCAAATACTGGTTCTGTTTGGGGTGAAAAGATCTGTTGACGGTCTGCCAAAGGAAAAGTCACCAACACTGTCTCATTTAGATCTCACAATCTCTCAGTAAGGAAGGTGTTTAGAGCTCCACGTCTCAGAGAAGAAAGTCCCAAAGTCCCCAAATTCCACAGAATGCACAGGACTTGACTAATTCCAGTTTCTTTTCAAACTGTGTCAAAGCCTGCTGCCTGTCACCCAGGGGCAGTAGCTCTTCTCAAGCACTGGGGTCTCCCTAGGACAGCTGCAGGGGCATGGGGCCTCAGCAGCTCAAACAGCAACCATGGTACCATCCTTCCTCAGACATGCCACTGTCCTCTGTATGTATTCCCCAGAAATGGTTGTGCAAGGTCACCGGAAGGCACCAACCCCCAGGATCACCATTCAATAAGTCACTCTCAAGTCCCACGCTTGAGCCAAGCTCACATGTGAACATCAAGAAGGGCTGTTCTGTTTAGAAAATGTCACATGAAGCAGTGCCATTAAGAAACGTCCTGTCTCCCCTTCATTGTCCAGTTCATGCTGAGAACGACTGTCTATTCATCAGACTTTCAATGGAAGTGGTGTTCTAGGCTCCTGGTCAACTGTATAACTGTAGGTTTTTAAAATAATTCAACATTTACGTCCAAAGGCTATGTCCAAAGAAATTTTGGGGACACGTTTTCCTACATTTGAATCCAGTGTCAGTCTTTAGGTGTGAACATATTGTTAGACAACAGTGAAGAGTCTCCTGTTTGACTGACATGCCTTGAGTATGCTGGGCTATCTCTAGAGCAATGCGCTTCTTCAATCCTCACCTCTTTAATTGGTTGATGTCTAAAGCTTTAAAAATATTTAAAACAGAGGGGAGAACTATTTTACAGTTCCTCAGTAAGTTATACATGAGTTACATTACTCAACAAATTTATTCTTAAGATTCAAGAGAGCTGAAAGCATTTATTCACACAAATATTGGTATATAAATATTCATACTCAGGGGGCTGGAGAGATGGCTCTGCGCATAAGAGCACACTGTCTGCTCTTCCAGAGGACCTGGACTCAAGTCTCAGCAACCACATGGCAGCTCACACCTACCTGTAACTGCAGTTCCAGTAAACACCCTCACTCAGATAGACATACAGGGCAAAACACAGATGCAGAGAAAAAATCTTTATAAAGATACATTTGCAGCACTGCATGTAACAGCCATAAAGTCCAAACAACCCCAAAGACCCAGACACAATCGCAGACTGAGATGTATATGCAAAGAAATATTACTCAGCCATAAAAAGGAATAAAGAACCAATATATGGTTGATGAGCCCAAAAGCATGATAGGTGAAATATATCAGATGCAAAAAAGAGGCACAGCTCGCATGAGTTCCTTTACATATGTGCTCAGAATGAGCAGTTCCTGAGGAGGTGGTGAGCAGGCTGGCCAATGAAAACAGTCTGAAACGAGACGGCATTGACCACACACATTCTAACGACACCTACTGAACTGTGTACTTCAAAAATTATGGCTGAATCTAAAAAAATACAAAGGATAAAAATGGATTTGCATAAAAGGGCTTATTTTCCTGTATTTGTAGGCAGAAAGCCAAGATTTTGTATGCATATTGACTCTCTGAACCTTGTAATTTTACATGCGCTGATGATAAGATAGTCTTAGGACAAAAATGGTATGTACGTGTACACACACACACACACACACACACACACACACAGAGAGAGAGAGAGAGAGAGAGAGAGAGAGAGAGAGAGTCTCACAGGCATGGTGGCACCCACATTATCATACAAAGGACATGTCTAGACGCCATTCTTACTTCCTGAACCTATCTTAGGATGACATAAAAGCTCCCTGGTCCCCTTAGACCCCGACTGCCTGGATGCTAACACGAACAAATGGGAAAGGCAATGGGGGACTGCCTCAGACACCCCCTCCCATCTACTGCGGGGCAGCACTGCGCACACCTTGTTTGCGGCCAGGTGGATAGATGGGAGCATGATTTCCAGATTCTGATACCCAGGTTACAGGAAAGGCAAACTCAGGCCAGATACACGTCGTCTACATCAACCCTGAAACCATACACTCTCAACTGAGGACTTAGAAATATCACTTACCCTCCCCACATTTGGTCACAAGAACATTTTTCAACTGAGAAGAGCTCGAGTTCACGTGGATGCAATTCCCACCCTCTAAGACAACTACAGACCCCAACATGTAGGAATTTTAAATAACATTAACGACTTCACTTTCACTCACATTTTCCAAATTAACTGCAGTACTGTCCCGAGTCATGCTTTCCAGCCTCTTGGGCACGAATGGGATTTAAAGTCTTCATCTTCTTCTTTTCTACAGTTTCTGGCCAAGTTCTTCTGGCCGAGACCTTCTGACGGAGCCATGGCTAAGATCACATGTCCCCTGATCTGAAATCTCAAGGCCCTCCTTAACTGCCTGTCTTGGGATGTATGCAGAGACCTGTGAGGCTGGTATAAGCTGTCCAAGTATTTGCTATGAAAGGGCCAACCCTGCCCCTTCAAACTGAAGAAGTATAAGGTAGTTTGCCGATGGAAGGTTCTAGAGCTTGGGAGAGTCCATGCTGGGGTCGAGAGCTGCATCAGGGACTCTCAGCTACTGCCTGACCCTATTGTAACTGTGCAGAGGCGAGCCCGGTCCAGTCAACACAGCTTGCTTCCCTGCGGCTCTGTGAACACGGAATCGGACACCTGTGTGTGTCAAAAATCTGTGCCAGGGGAGGAAAGAAGGGACAAGGTGATAAGATGAGCACAATGTCCCTGCTATGCCCAAGGACTGAGTCTCTACCTGGAGACAGATGATGGCGTGCAGGAATGTACACAAAAGTCTGGGGAACGGCAAGGACACTTACGGACCTACACGGGCTGGCATGAGGGGTGATGGGTAAGGATGAATGGTCTGATGGCAGTAGCAGAAGGAAGAAGTCACACTGGTGTGACATCCATGTGCTGAGTATTGGATGTTCATCAGTGCTTTCTGCAACCAGATGATCCAGGCGACTGGCATGAGTCACTAGACTACGAAAGCACAGCCACAGGCCAAATGAGACTTCCTGTTCCAGGACCACCCTAAGCCTCCAAAATGCTGTCTAGCCCAGATGCCTTTCAAAGATGAGTTGCAGAGGCATAGATTCTGTTTCTAAACCACAGTGGATTTGGTAAAAATGGAAGAATATATGACAGCAGCAGGGCCTGAAACTTTGGTGATTCTGGAGAAACTTTGTATCAGAGTCAAAAGGTATGTGGATATATCTCATTGGTAAACCTTTACCAGGATGCATAGCCCTATGGTCCCATTAAAACAACAATTTTTTTTTAAAGTCACATTACATGGTCATTTTAATTCTTCACTGTGCTGATAAAGGAGTGTCACAGTCAGGGAAGAGAACATGTTACAGGTACACACTGAGATTGGTGGCGGGGTAGTATGTGATTGTTTTAAAGAGAGGGTCTCACTACATGACCCAAACTTGCAATCCTCCTCCTCAGCCCCTGGGATTATAAGTAAATGAATCCATTCTCAACTAAGTTTTAGGTTGGAGGAGGGAAAAGATGGACTAGCACTAACTCCAACACTCCGGCTGTTCCCCCATCTGCCACCCTGCTGCCTTCTGCTGCCACTGTGTGACTGGGACAGAAACCTGCATGGATAGGGACACAACTGTAGGGACAACTTCAAGATTCTTGAAGTGGAAGCCAGCAGCGAGGAGTCAGGAGCAAGGGCAGCTCTCCCCTCCTGGACAGCAGAGATGGACACCCACAGACAGAGTCATGGCTGCTGAGCCAGTGACAGGTGCCTGAAGAAGGGGACACTCAGGCACAACCACCCACTCTGGCTTTGGGAAAAGCAAAGGAGCCACACCACAGACTTCCGCAGGTTCTGAGGGTGTGGCCATGGCCTGCCGGTCTTCTTCACTGACCAGATTTCCCATGCCAGTCATCAGAAGCTGTACAAGGAATGACTCTACCAGGAGAGAGGCTATCTGTCACGTCTGTCCTGGTGCCTTACTTTTAGATTCTTCCAGGTCTCCCTCCCTCCCTGTAAATCCTCTCTTCTTGGAGCTTTGACCCAGGTTAACAGGATAACTGAGGTCAGTTTTCTTTTCTGGACTTGGATTTTCCTATCCATATAAAAGCATGAGGCAAACTCCTGTTTCCCTTCCTTATGTGTTCAACACTACACACACACACACACACACACACACACACACACACACACACACACACCAGCCCAGAGCAAGAACAAGCGGGATCAGGAAGCCCTGAGCTGTGAGGTAAAATGCCCTGGCCCATCCGACAAATCTTTCCCAAGCAGCAGACAGGATGACGAGCAACACCGATGCAAAGTCCAACCTCCTCGGGTCTCTTGCTTATTGGGACGCTCACTTTGGCTTAGGATGAACAGTTAAACGTGAGCCTTTAAAAATAAACCGAAAAGATGCAAACAAGCCCTTCCCCGTCACACTTCAGGTTCCCCCTCCACTCCTGACACTATTAACCCCCTTAATTACATCAGAAAGAATCTGCAGTGAGATCTTACACATAATTAGGGTTGACTGGTATGTGTTTTCCATTTCTCTATTTGCAACTGAGAATAAGGGGCCGGGGACGGGAACCAGGCCAACTGTGGAACTCGGTAAGGCCTCTTTCCAGTCCCAGGTTTAACGCGCAGACCCGGGTGTCTGAAATCTTGACATTTCTATCTATGTATTCTGGCTTGTTAACAAAGGCACTTGGCAGACAGAGGGACAACTTGTTAATTCTGTTTATCTCCATCTAAGCAGCCTTTAGGTGCATCTGCCTGAGCACCTGTGTGGAAGAGCCAATTAAACACAAAGCAGGACTGAGCCCAGGCAGGAGGCCTTGGCACTGGAACCTCGGGAACTCTTCTGGTTCCATTTGTCCCCGTGGGTAACAGGAGGGAAGTGCTGACTTACACCCTGGCTACCAGGACAGTAAGCATGATGTCCCCTCTGCCCGGACTGTGAGGCCACTGCTGCCACCCACCAGCAGGGTGTCCACTGGAGAGTCATTCCACTATTGTTCTCCCTCATTTGGACAATAGTAGGGAGACCTGGAACAGCCCCAGGAGGTCCCCGTGAAGTGCTCCTGGTAATGCAGCTGAACCTTATGCTGCTGGCTGTCAGCGATAATGCAAAGGTGTGTGAAATGTTGAGACCCAGGGCCAGCAGGCACCAAATGTCCCAACTATTCTCAACTGGTACACACTAGAAACTAAAACTCACACCTTCAAAGCATTTGAAGACACTCTTTGTTGTTACAACCATGGCTTCCTGTTGTTCCATACAGGATTTGGAAAAAACAGGGAAGCCCTGTTTTTTTTTTTTTCTTTTTTTCTGCCCCCCCCCCCCCAATTGCAGGCTCTTGGCTTGGATGGGGGCAGGTACCACAGTCCTCAAGTCCCCATAATTATACAGAAAGCCACCAATGGCCAACACCACTCCTTTTGAGATTTAGCAGCGTTTTACCAATACAAATTACTTGCCACCAGTCTTTCAAGCAATTATCACTTTTAAAGGCTGGAGGGGGAGGGGTGTGAACGCAAAAGTAATGAGGATTCCCGAGGACAAGGTTCTTCCTTCCCAGGCTTCTCCTCAGCAAGGGCCAGCAGCTCCCACAGGCGAGGGAAGGAGAGGAACAGTGTAGCTCTGTTGGCTAACCAGTAGTCCAGGTAGAAACTTAACAACCGCCAAACAATACTTCCTATGTATGAACCTGTGTGTGTGTGTGTGTGTGTGTGTGTGTGTGTGTGTGTGTGTGTGTGTGTGAAAGAGAGAGAGAGTATGTGCATGTATACCTGAGTGTTATATGTGAATATGTATGTGCCTGTGTGTGAGGGAGTATGTGAGTGTATGTGCATGTATATCTGAGTGTTGTATGTGAATGTGTGTGTTGTGAATGTGCCTGTGTGTACATGTGTGTGCTGTTGTTCCTCGTTAGTACAGACACACGGAAGCTGCTCAGCATTGAAGTCCTTATCTCTGCACGCTTTCACTTTCTAAAAGTAATGCCCCTCCTGATTTTATTCTGATTTCTCTGAAGCTGAAGTCTTCTTTAAGCACCGTATATACTAGACACACTGCCCCCAGTATATACTAGTCACTTGGCCCCCAGTGGTACAATTACTGTCTGCTGTCTAAAAGATTGCTAAAAAGGATAATTGTCTTTGAGATGGAACTTGTGTCGCCGAGATGAACGACACAAACACTATTTCCTCAGCCTCCTGAATCAGTTCTCAGCCTTTGGCCACTGTCCCCCAGCTTCTGTGCCCTTCTTCAGTGGCTTAACTCTGCTTCTAACGACAATAGTACTAACGACCATAAACTCACATTAGTGCTTGGGGCAGAGACAGTAGAATGCTGTGAGTTCAAGGCCAGCTTGGTCATCATAAGTGAGTTTCGGGTTAGTCGGTGCTATTTAGCGAGACTGTTTCTAAAAAAGCAAGCATGTAAATAAATCAATAAATGCAAAAACAAGTACTCATAACATTCACAGCCCTTAGTCACTACTCAGTAATGACATGGCCACATATACTGGTGAGTTTTTATTGTCAACACAAACTACAGTCACCTTGGGACCATGAAATCTCAATTAAGAAATTGCTTCCATCTGATTGGCTGTGGGCATGTCTCTGGGGGCATTTTCTTGGTTAGTGAATGATGTGGGAGGGGCCGGTCTAGTGTGGGAGGGGCCATCCCTGAGCAAGTGGTGGTCCTGGGTTGTAATGAGAGAGCAGACTGAGCAAACATCAGAGAGCCAGCCAGCAGTGCTCCCTTGTGTGGCCTCTGCTTTTGTTTCTTCCTTGAGTTCCCGGCTCCCTTCAGTAATGGACCCTATCTGGTAAAATGGAATAAACCCTTTCCTCCCCTGGCTGGATTGAGTCAAATGTTTTATTATCCCAGCAACAGAAACAAAGAAGGACTATCCTTTGTATGACTGACCACTTGGGTGGGTCCTATCCCCTCGGCATCTTTGAGATTTGTCCAGATTCTTAGTAGCAATTTGTTTTATGATGTTTCAGTGACTTTGAAAGATCAGCTTCACGGGAAAGACCGTAGATCTTCATGGAGAAAAATGGCCTACAAGTCAGATCAAATTAGGAACAGCAACCTTTTTGGGGCACTTTAGAATCTAAGGGATAATCAACTCCCATCCCCTACCTCCAAAGGGACCAACAGAACTTAAGAACCAAAAGTGCCAGAGGCAGCAAGGAACTTTCTTTCTCCTGAGTGACGTGTCCAGGATGAGATATCCACCTCTGTTTTCTGTCCCCCGATTTTCCTCCTGGATGTGTCTAAAGCTGTTTAATTCCTAATGGTTTAGACTCATTTATCTTGATTTTCAGGGGCCGATATTTGAGAACAACGCTTGCTGGGTATTTCATAGACCCAGCCTTTGACTACTCAGGTGGTTGAGTCAGAGAGCATCAAGCAGGCCGGATGCAGCTTCACAGACCTTTTGGGAGGAGAGAGACAGAGGGAAAAGCAAGGGGTGGCCGGTTCTTCCGGTTCTCAGTTCCCACATAAACTCGGTCACCCCCAACTGTTCTTCATTCTTTACTAACAAGTGGGAGAAGAAAGAAAGGATGCTGGGGAGGCAAGAAAGATGCTGGCCTACCAGAAAAGTGGGCTTAGGCCTGTGCCTCACCGAGTTTTCAAAACATGTTTTGACAGAGACAGATGGGACCCACGTGGTGATGGCAAGAGGTGTGGCTACTGAGCATATGTTGGGGAGGAAAGCCACATGGGCCCCAGTGTGACAAGCCTATACACAAAGAAAATGGATTGGTGTAGAGGTTGAGGGAAGTGAGGAGCAGAGCTGGGGCACCCATCCTGCCACAACCACACAGCCTGCAGGCAGGCCCACCCCAAACATCCTGTTTTGCTACACATTTTGAAGGCACCCCAAACCCAAGACTGCTCCCAGGGCTGTCAAAATACCCAACACCCTCGAGTAAGCTCCTGAGAACTTTCTGGTCCAAGAACTTTCAAAGCCAAGGATCAAGCAAGGTGGCTGGGACCCCCGTTGGCAGGGCAGAGCAGGGTCAGGGTGGGGACAACAGGCTGGTGGGCAGGAAGCTCTGCACAATCTCACATGAAGCCAAGTGTCACCAGGCATTCACCAGGAACAATCACAGAGTCAAACCCAGAGAGACCCAGGTCGGAAGTCCATTTGTGTTCTATTTTCGGCTATAAAAGATTTAGCTCTGGACCCCAAACCCATTTTTTTAAAAAAAATCCCCACTCTTAAGACCAAGAATGAAAGGCAACATGTAACTTAAAAGCGATGTGAGGTTCTCTTATTCCCCCTTAGTGAGAAGTGGGGGATAAACCTAAACCTGGAAGCACAGGCGGCTCTGGGGACTCGATGGCGGACCCAGGAGCGACCCAGCTGACAGAACACAGGACAGGTAAAAGGTTTCATGTGAGTGGAGTGTCCTGATTAATCTCCAGTGTGGCTGCACATTAAAAATCAAACAACACGGGGGGGGGTGTTCCTCTAACTTCAACAGTCCCTGCTGTGCTCAGTGAGGAGAGGCAAGGGAGACTCTGGGGAAACATCAGCCTGGGGCTGAGCCCTCCCTTTGCTTCTCGAAGGTTGTGTTGCCCTAAGCTATGATCACCCCACCTTGGCTCAGTTTCTGAAGTGTGGGCAGCCACCTCACCACACAGAGCTCTGTAGAGGAATGCGAACCTAAGAACAGTGCTGGTTGGAGTGCAAGCACCCTCGGGGCATCTTGGGGAACGGTTACACACCGCAGCTCCAAACCCACAAACCCCCAAGGTGTGAGCCCGTGAGCACAGGTGTCCTCAACAGGAGACAACCCTGAGCAACTCAGTCCTGCATTCTCTTCTCTAAGAAGTGAAAACTTCCATCTGAGATAAATTGGTTTCTCTCTTTAAACCAAAAATTCAGCTGTTTCTTCTTAATTCACGTACAACACATAGAAAATCCAAATTTTAAAATTTGGGACACTGCACTGAGGTAAAACAGCTTCAGCAGAGATAACGCTTTCTGGTGTGTTAGAACTTTGTGTGTGCAATCAAACTAGCAAAGCTCTGAGCCTGGTGAGGGTGCACCCTGGCTGACCCCCTGTTTGACCTGACTTCGAAAACAGGCACTGCAATACTATTTCATAATCTGGTGTTGTGTTATACATATTTCTCCCTTGACTGTGTATTTTATCACCCGCTTTTGAGGGTCACGTTGTCTGACAGTCTGTAAAAGCTGTCATCGTCTTTCCTATAAGATTTGATTTCTGTCTTTCTTTCCAAAAGACAGAAGCATAGTACAGCTTTTGGACGGAGACCCTCCAGCTCAAGTTTCTCGGCTCAGCCCCAGTTCCTTCCTTTTCCCTAGAGCAGAGCAGCCCGCACAGAGAGGTGAGGGAGGGGCAAATCTAGCAGCCAGCTCAGGGTCACTCCAGGCACTGCGGAAAGGCCTGACCCTTCTGGGGCTTTGATCTAACAACCTCCTGCAGAGCTGTAAGTGGTGAGGGGGGAGGGAAGCTGCAAAGACAAGAGCAGGAAGAACAGGGAGGAGGGCCACACTGTGAAGGACGCTTCTCAGCATGCCCACACTAGGTCCTGGGAGGTTGACTCAGGCTGGCCGGAAATGGCCAGAAAAGGGGGAGGGGGCGGGCCTGGGGACAATGATAGCTCACCTATCAACTCCCCATGTTAGCAATCAGGCACGAAGGTTTGGGAAGACAGCAAGACCTAAGGTTCGAACTTGTGAAACACAACCTCGTATTAGGAGATAGTAAGACCTGCAATTACTGCCATGTGGGGAACCAGGAGCCAATCACCGCGCAACTAATGTTTAGTCCTTCTGACAACCCTTCTCCGTGTTTTGAGGGAGGGGGAGTAATGAGCCTTGAAAAATAAAACAAGTTGCCCGAGACCCCATGGTTAGAGACAAGTAGGGAACGGAGGCCCGTGCTCTCATCAAGCATGCGTGCGGAGGGTAATTTTCACTAGACACACTCGGCAGCCTTTACTGCCGAGTTCGGTGGCCGAGAAACCAGTGCCTTCTTTTCCTGCTCATCATCCCACGGTGCTGCAGGCTTCTGTCTGCTCAGGAGTGGCATCAGAATACTCAGCGTGTTCATCCGTCCATCTACCCTGGTCTGTCCCCCCACGCTTTGTAGGGTAGGGGTGCCAGGGACCACCAGGATGCCAGTCAATGAAAGGGGAACCGCCACAGTGTGTCCACCGCCACAGCTGAACTAACCAGCACGGAGATAAGACGACACAGCCATCCATCCGGTGAGTGTCCGTCCAGCCCTGAGAGGCCACTTGGGGTCTGGAAGGAGGCCTGGGGACTCCGTGCGTGTAATTATAATGTTCCTCTTAGGTTGATTAGCAGGTGGAAGGGGAAGATTTCAAGTAGTTTGTTTACTTACTTTTTAAAGGCTCCTTCTCAGAATGAGTCATGTGAACAGTTTAAGCAAACAGCTGTGGCAAGGCAAGAGAGGGCCACAGCCACCTGCTCTGCGGGTAGGATGCGCTCAATCTGGGAAGTTAATTAGATCAATCTTGACTCATTTTCTTTAATGAGACGCTGCAAAGCACAACATCCACCAGACCTGTTTTCTGGGTTACCTTCACCAGCTTATTTCTCCGTCCCATCTATTCCTTGAGCTTTAGTTTTGGTTGGAGCAAAAATTTGTCATTATTTTTTTTTCCAAACACAGATTTTCTGTGAAGACTTGAAACAGCTCTGGAGCCCCAACACTGACTTTCTGACCCATCATAATCCAGGGGGCAGACATTTAGAGTGGGGGAATAGGTGAATATTTGCCTTTCAGGCATGTTAGCTACATAGAATTTGCTTTTAAAGTGGCTCAATATGCTTCTTCTCCTTCCTGGAGTGTAGGAATATGCACTAAGGTGATTTTCTCTGTCTCACTGTGTTTCTGTAAGAGTCTGAGATCTGCCTTGCCCAGCAGCAGACAACTCCCTCACACAGCATAGGAGCCCAAAGCACCCACCACACACTAGGGAGATACATGCATCTCTGTGTTAGAAGTCATTGGTTAAATTTGTGCTTTGAGCCAAGATTTTTCTTGGTGAGAACGGCATCCTTTAGAGCCAAAGTCTCTATTCACTTAGTTTTGATAAGAAAGTCTACCAGACAACTGAATACCCATATTCAACCTGTCAATCACTTTTAATAAAGAAAGAAAGATAGATGGATGGATGACATTAGGTCCAGGTGTGTGTTTTCCAGGACCTGGTGACTTCCTGGCTTTGTTATGTGACACAAACTTTTCCCCCCAATTTGGGAGTCCACAGTGATAGTTCCCTAGTATTCTCAGGGCTGGGGTCACTGCCATGATTGGCACCCAGTCACCAGCAGTGTGGCTGCTCAGTGCTCTCTTAACATCAGTGCAAATGTCAGCACTGAAGACTAAAGGGACAAAGATGACATCTGATTGTTGTGAAGATGGCTCTGCTCTCAAGGATCCCAGAAGTGCAGACATAGAAAATCTGTGTTCTAGAGTGGATCTGCTCATACTGCTCACACTGCTCACGCTGCTCACACTACTCACACTACTCACGCTGCTCACACTACTCACGCTGCTCACACTACTCACACTGCTCACGATGCTCACACTACTCACACTGCTCACACTACTCAGGCTGCTCACACTGCTCAGGCTGCTCACACTACTCACGCTGCTCAGGCCTGGGCTGGAAGAGGATCACACTTCTGAGAGGCCCTGAATTTGATCTCTGGCAACACACCCACATACCCTGACACACACATCACAAAGATAAACAGACACATGTACATACATACACACAAATATACACATCACAAAGACAGTCACACACCCCAGAAGAACAAAACCTTGACTTTGTTAAGTTTTTCCCCCCTCTTGACCAAAAAAAAAAAAAAAAAAAAAAAAAAACAAGGTCCAAGACAGCAAAAGCATAAGTTGATTGTGCTACTGGTTCTGGGCAGAGCCGTCCCTTCCTTTTGCCTGAACATGGATGATATTTTCTGGCCAAGATCATCAAAGGCCTCTAGTAAGATTATGAGCAGGGACCAGCATCTTCCAGCACAAAGGATGCTGGTACCAACTTGTGATCATTCTTATCACCCGCCGATCCCTTTCACATAGCAGATTTGGACTCCAGATTTTCTCATTTGCTACGCTGAACATAGAAGACTGCAAGTTTCCCTCCAGACACCCCATGGCTTGCCACTGGCACTGATTCATAAATTTCTTATTGTTCAGACCTGAATATTTGCCTTGACTTTGGGGATCCTCGGACAGCACACTAATGATTGGCATACCTGTTCCATTGATAACATTTGGGGGAAAGGGCGGAGCTTGGTGACCTATCATCTACTAGTGAATTCAAGTTAAAATTCCTTACTAGAAAGTAGATTTCTCATATTCCCTCGTGGCCCTGTCATTTACCTTGAAGCTCTGTTATATATGTGAAAACTCAGAACCACAGTTTCCTATGACTGATACTGTGGTTCTATCATGACTGCTAATCCTGGTTTGCAAATACTTTCCAGACCATAGTTTCTATAATTGTACCTTTTGTCTCTCCGTAGGCTATGCCTTTCCAGTTTCTGCCCCATTTCATGAATTCACCTAAGTCTAACCTGCTATTAAACCTATCCACTTTGGTTTTTGTTTTCTTTTTCTTCTCCCACAGAATGGATTCTGTCTTTCAAAGTGTAGCCACGCGCATCTCACCTGGTGCCTGTGTCTCTGTAGTTTCTGATCACTTCCACACTGAGAGACAAGACAACCTCCATTTAAGATTTTAGTGTCTGACTCAACCAAATGTGCCAACAGTGGCTATTTTGTGCTGTAATTTTTCCGTTTCTTACCCATGAACATCTTCTGATCAGTTTGTCTATGGGTACTTTTTGAAGCCTCCATTGGAGGTAGGTGCTTCTGACAAAGATTTTTTCTTTTTCCCATGTGCTAGTGACCATCGAACTGGATGTTCCCTACAAACAATTAACAGGTTGAAGGCATTCATCCCTAATTTTTAATATGCATGAACTCAGACTCAGAGAATACATCTCAGCCAGGGTCAGCTGTAGTTACAGATCCCTGAAGTACAATCTTCCTCCTCGAGGTCGTGGGAATGTGACACACTTCCCTGGCAAAGTGTGTTTACATCTAGCTCACCCTGCCTAACGGTTGGTGGGTGGTAGCCTTGGGGAGCTCCACTTTCTGCTGGAATTCATTTCTCACTGTTCCTGTTAAGCATCTACTCTATTCTATACTTTGGGTTGTGTGAGACCCAAAATGCCACTTGGCTCATCACGGCTGCTTATACCCTACTCACCCACTTTGCCCCTTTACTGATCTCTCGGTGGCCTTTGCTTTCCTTCCCAGTCAGCCCTGGGATGCATTCAAAATGTACATTTTGAGAAAAGTTTTACAGACTGGATTATGTAGTCATGTTTCTGTCTAAATACAGTACATGTGCCCATGCTGAGCATTGGTGTGAGTGTGTACATACATAGAACACATGTGCCCATGCTGAGCATTGGTGTGAGTGTGTACATACATAGAACACATGTGCCCATGTTGAGCATTGGTGTGAGTGTGTACATACAGAGCACATGTGCCCATGTTGCTTGTTTGTGTGTACATGTGTGTACTTATGTAGACTATGTCTCCTGCTCTCAGCTCTTTTCTTCTTTTCTGTAGAACGGTGACTTACCTTGCCTGCCATGATGGTAGACCGTGCCAAACAGTTTAAGGCACCCAGTACCAGTTTTAAATTTAAAATTCATAAACCCACCATAAGCTATCTGTCTTGCCTTATTAAACATCAAACCGTGTTTTGGAAAACTTTCTTTTTAAAAATAAACTTTATTATAAAAAAGTTATAAATAAGAAACCCCACTCTATCCATCAGTGAACTTGCATTCTCAGGCTGTGGTGCCTCCCATTGGACTTCACAATTTAGGTATTTATCCACCATCAAAACCAAAAAGCCATGACAGAGTTCAAACTAGAGCACAACTATCTTTATGTCCCTTTCCATAACCCACCCAGTCCTTCCTCATCCTTCATTTTTAACCTTTCTTGTTTTTATTTAAATCATTTATTTAGTTAGTTAGTTAGATAGCATTCTACTTGCACACCAGAAGAGGGCATCAAATCCCATTACAGATGGTTGTGAGCCACCATGTGGTTGCTGGGAATTGAACTCAGGACCTTTGGAAGAGCAGTCAGTGCTCTTAACCACTGAGCCACCTCTCCAGCCCCTAGTCTTTGTTTTTTTAGACCTTGAATTTATACTAAACGTGGCCACATAACCTTAGAAAGGAACAAAGAAAAGTTGCCTCCTTTACATGCAGAATGGAGCCAATAATACAAGTATATATGTAAACAAATGTATGTGAGTGCAGTATATCATACTTTAGAAATGTAAGAGTAACCCTGTACACTAAATATTATTTCAGAACTAAGTCACCTATGTACAGCCACACAGTGGAATACAAAATCAAGATGGAAGACTGGCTTTGTGTGATGTTACACACTTTTCTGTTACAGCAGGCATGGTGGTACATGCCTATGATCACATCATCTATGAGGACAGCTTTGGCTAGATAATGAAAGCTTTGTCTCAAAAGTAAGTACTGAAGGGATGGGTCTGCAGATAGAGGTGCTTGCTGTGGAGCGTGGTGGGAGGAGAGAGCTAACTCCTGCAAGCAAGTTGTCTTCTGTCTTCTATACGTGTGCACATGCACGCGTGTGTGCATGCATGCACGCGAGTGCACGAACACACACACATACACAAAATGCATTAAATTTTTGCAAAGCAGAAGAAAACTCGATCTGTTCCATCAGAGAAGCCACGCAGAAGTACTATGTGATAATTGATGCTCTGTTTGTGTGTTAAGAGAACCCTCAGAGGCAAATAAATTCGCTTCACAATTTCCTTATTTGCAAGGAGGGCAGACTGAGCATTGCATTAGATAACACTCGCTGAAGGCTGAGCAGTGGTTCTCAACCTGAAGGTCATGATCCCTTTGGAGCCATGGGGAAATACAGGTATTTACATTATGGTTCACAATAGTAGCAAAGTTCCAGTTATAAAGTATCAATGAAACAATTTTATGGTTGGGGGTCATTGCAACATGAGGCACTGTATTAAAGGGTCCCATCATTAGGAAGGTGGAGAGCCACCGGTTTGGAGTGTCACCGTTCACTCAGATACTTCAATTTTCTTAGTGAAAATCAATTAAAAAAAAAATCACATTCACTGGGACTGATAAAGGACATAAAAGATCTCACATCATTTTGGGGATGGGGTCCTCTTTCACCAAATACTTTTGAGAATGACTTTAGGGCTTTGTAGATTTCAACATTCTTTTATTACAAGTGGTGTGAACCTAGGACCTAAGCTTCCATCCCCAGACACTGCTTTCTAGACAGCCCAGATCGGTCCAATGATGGCACTAAGCTTGGGGACACATTGTTCTTGACCTGTGAGGTGTCCACACAGAAGACTTAGTTCCTTCTGACTGAGAATATGCAAACATCAGCGTAGACAAGTGACTTCCTCTCTGAGAAAATACACTGAGTTTACTGGTACTCACTGCAGTAATCAGCTCAATAAAATTCAGCCAACAAAATACTAGTATCGCTGTCAATGAACACATTCTTTGTAATGTGTTTCTTTACATGCAATCATTTTCTTCCAATTTCCTACCATTGCAGGTAGGATGCTCACACATCTGTTTTATAATTCACTGTATAAATTCAAGACACATATGTAAGATCAGTAGGTATATGTTAATTACATGACATACTAAATTAGTATGTGTATGACTTTGAGATCTCACAGAAAAATAACCTGCTACATCACATAACATCACCACATAAGATTTTAACAGAAATCACAGACCCTCCCAGTTCCCAAGAAGCAGTGGCCATCTGCCTCGGTCTCCTTGCCTCTGGTGTTCCAAGAAAACTGCAATTCTAAAAATAATTGTAATTTTAGGGGGAAAAGAAATCACAAAATCATAGTTTCTCTGAAACTTCAAGTTCTACTGTTTCTAGTAAAGATCAGTTAGTGACTCATATTATGTATAGATTGCATAGATTTTTTTATGCTTTACCTTTTAAAAAGAGTTAAATAAAAAAAACAGCAGTTTATAAATAATAGGACAGCAGGAGAAAACAATCGGGTCAAAAATAGCTTCTTTTTTAATTTTGAGAAAATTCCCACCGGGATGCTCCACTTACCCAACAACAAATAGGACCACGTGGTTGTTCCCTTTATTCTAAATTTCCAACAGCAAAGTACTGAGCAGTAATAAGGCCAGGCCTATATAGTTTGTAATGGCTCAGTAAAAAGGATGTGCTTACAGTATCTGTTAGACAAAGCTGGGCAGACACTCAACAACGCAGCCCATTCATCTGTTGCCTCACAAGTGGGTAATCACGTTAATCATACTGTATGTTCGCTTAACGACATATTAGTGTATCTGGTGTGAAAATGAAACAGTACCCATGTAGGAAAGAATGCCACATTTTGGGGAGCCTTGCTGTTTATAAAATGAGCAGCAGTCCACCTTTCATGGCTTCCCTTCCATAAAACACTCCCAAACTACTGCTTCATAAGACTTCTCTGTGGATTTCAGAGTGAGCTAACATAACCCACCCATTCAATTTGTCCCTTCAGATGGGGACATTTGAGAATCGAAGGTCAGAATTATTAGGCTTATAGGAGAGGAAAGGGCTGGGGAGATGGAGCCAGTCAATTAAGTACTTAATTGCTCTGTAAGCCCTCGAATCCCCATTAAAGTTGGGTGCAGTGACCTTAGTACTGGGGAGGGCAGAGACACATGCATTGCCTAGAGCTTGCACTGGCTGTATGTACATACACATGAGAGAGGCAGACAAACAGACATACATACATACATACATACAGACAGACTGACTGACCGACCAGGGCATGTTTAGTGAATGCTCTGAAACAGGCCTTAGATTTAGGTAGACCTAGAAGGAGATTTCAGACACAGGTTCAAGGTTCTGGATGGTCGTCTGTCTACACGATGATCTACTCAAACGATGAGGCTGACAGTTAAGGATTAGGCTTCAGACTAATGCTCTGGCCATTTCCAGGACAAATGGAGTGAAGTTCTTGGGTCCCAGAAGAACTGACTCTGTATCCTCACGATGGGAGATGGAATCGTTTGGCTGATAAGATCTAGCACTGTATCTCAATCTGGGCAAGACAGGGATGGCATTCTATGTCTGACCCAAGTCCAATCTGTACTTACTTCTCAAGGCTGACTTCCCTACAGCCCCTCCTCCTTGGACCAATTTTACTTTCTTCTTTTTTATTCTCCTGTTTGTGCACTGCCTCACCCCACCCCTTACACACAGTGGGTTCTGCCCCACCCCACCCCCTACATAGTGGGTATATAGTAACTTAAACCTGTCTTCTATAATCTTTAAGACTCATAGATTCCTTCATGAAGAATACACAATGCTTACTAATTTACCCTGCACCACGATGACCTGGGCAGATTAGTAAAACACCATTTCCAATCCTTGACCTACAAAGTCCGGAGAACAGGCTTTCTAAGCAGCTTCCAGACCCAGAGGAATACGATCTGAGACCCACAATGAGTAAGATTGGCTTCTGAATGCAAGTTTATCAGACTTTCGTTTAAACTTTACCACGAGAATATAATTATGGGACTCAAGTAATAAATGTAGAGCAGTAGTTGACTCCTGCACGAGGAGCCATTTTCCACAGCAGGGTGCTGGCTTATTTTCTCAGAGTGGGTCTGGGCTTTGGGCTCTGTCTTCAGAGGAACCTTATTTGGAGTTTTTTCCCTTCACACTAAATGAATTGTCTTTTAGATTAGTAACACAGGGCTGGAAGGACTCCCAATCATGAATGGTCTGTGTCTGGACACTGCCCCCTTGGAAAACCATTGCATTGTCAATGATGTGGCTAATGTGTTCCTTAAAGATACTGCCGTTTGTCTTGTTAGGATGGCCATCGATCCAGTGCAGGCTCATACCCCTCACACTGGAAAAAAAAAATCACCTCATCCTATTTATCAAATGTGTCAGGGAAGTCTTCCCTGAAGACACAGGTATTTCTCTGGTTAAGATGTCCACCTACCTAGTGTGGACCCACAACCTCTAATCACATGCCCTCAAGGGCCACTAGTCACATAATTTTAAATCTCAAGATTAGAAAAGGTCACGTGACAAGCATATTTCATAGTATATATTGCCCCTAAATATAGTACATATAGTCCACTATACATAGTATATATACTATATTATATATATAGTATGTGATATGAGAGAGAGAGAGAGAGAGAGAGAGAGAGAGAGAGAGAGAATATAATATATAGGGGACTCGGCACATTTTTTGCAATGAGGTGTGCAGGTTCTCACAATTAGTGAAATAGATATCTTCACACTGATTAGCATAGAATTTTACCACTAAATTTTAAAATCTTCTATTTCCAGATTATCTGTCAACTGCAAGGTTACAAATAAAAACACCTGCTTCTGTTTTGTTTTCAGTGAAAACAGTAGTACAATCACCTGCCTCTCCACGTGAGGGGGACTGCACCTAGCTGGGATGGCTGTCACCATCCTCCCCTGTACCGCCATTCCTCTGCTAAACTAATCCTTTGCAATTAAAGAAAGCCAGGGAAAAGCTCATAGCTTCATCCAAGTCAGCTTGCTGCCTTTAGCATTCAAATGTGTAGGGAAGCACAGCCCTACTGAATGCTTCTAGACAGTGCGTGAGCCACTTGATAGGAAGAGCTTCTTCTACCTGGCTGCCACAGTGTGCTGGGCAGCTTGATGCTATCTGTACACACCTGCATCTCATCTCCACATGACTCTGTGAAGAAGGAGACATCATTCCTTACAGGAGAAAATTAGGAACCTGGGCAAGTGAAGTTATTCAAAGTCATACTGCGAGCCAAAGGCAGATCCAGGCTTCTGAAGCTGAGCTGGCCCAGGCCCCGTACCTGCTGTCAGTCTGACTGGTACACTGGCTACAGAGGATGCAGGTGCTCCATGTGACAAAAAGGGAATGACTGACTGTGGTCACTTGATCCAAAAAAGTCCCAAAATGGCTAAGAATGACCAAGTGATGTGGAGAAGGGACACTTCAAGACAGATAGATGGTGTGACACCGAGAGGGAATGTGCTCGAACACTAACATGGCAGACGAATAGAAGCCTTCTAACAGTTGTCCAGTTGTCAGAACTGCTAAGGCTCTAAAGGCCAAAACTGCCACAAGGGAACTCTAAATTCTCCATGACGGAGGGACACTCGACTTCAGCCTTGCTCTGGAGGGCGTCAGATCTACTCTCAGATGCTCGGGATAGGCACAAGTGAGCCAAAACAGGGGGCAACATGCAGAGGCTCGCCAGAGGGGCAAAGGCCTTTGGAGCAAACATTAGGGCTTAGAAGACCGAGGTGTGTTCTGTCCAAACAGTGACAGGTAGCAGAGGACAACAGCCTCCAACTCACGTGGAGAGTGACTTGGAGTGGTTTTGCTGATGGCTCTAAAAATGCAGAGCACTTCCCAGCTGGGTTCCAGTGGTGGAGCTGGCTTCCCTGGTTGAGGCTGCTTACCAGGTAGGATGTTGGGTTAGACTTGTGTGTGTCTTGTAGGCTTGAGGGTGTGTGCTGTAAGGCAACAACCCCCACTTTGTGGAGAGCCTGGACCAGTGGGAACGGAACTTGGGAACCTGGGGGTGGGGGGTGGTAGGCCAGCTGAGTGACACTTCAGTGGACTGCCAGCAGGGAGGGGGGAGGGTTTTAGGCAAGTGGAGACTTGAGGTCCCCTCTAGCCACCCCTAGCCAGGTGGTGTTGGTAATTACCGGACTCCTTCAGTCCTTCAGGGGATGACCTGCTTGGAGTCTGGTAGTTTGTTCCTTCCTCTGCTCTCCTCCCCCTCCCCTCCCCCTGTCGGCTGGCTCCAAGGAACCTTTAGATTTTGGCTCCACTCCCTTCTTGAACCCTGCCCAGATGGGGACATACATCAAACAGTGTAATTAAAAATCCTTGAAGCCAACTTCGTCTTACTCAGCCTAAAGAAACTTGTTCATGAAAAGGCCAAACTGGTCAAATGAACCCAAACTGGCCTCCGTTTGCCTGGAAGTAACACAAATGCTCAGAACAAGGTTGGGCTGTGGTGCAGATGGAGATGAATCCTCCAGATGCTGCATTTCAAGTGGGAAAAGAAAGCCAAGCCTGGTCAACAGGAACGGGAAGAACCCGAATTTAAATGCAGAAAAAAAAATTGAGATTATTGTAGTAGGTGTCTAGGTTATGAATCAGGATTTATCTTTTCTGCTACTGAAGCCAACACTTATGTACCATAAAGAAGTCTCACTAAATAAATCTTTGATACTTGCTTTTTATAAACGTTCCAATTTATTGACTAATCTCTACTTTGTCCTTCTACTGAATAAGTCTTCCAAAGTTTAAAAAATAAGTCCCCAGACTATTCAATTAAGCATCTGAAAAGCAAACGATTGGGGTGGGTGGGTTTCTCAAAACATCCATGTTCTGCATAGCATGGTGGCAGTCAAATGCTTCTAATGAAACAGCACCCACCTCCTCAAATTTCTCTTCATAAAATAGTATTTGGCCCCTTGCTGTAGAAGGACAATTCCAGATCTGAATGTCCTGCCCACATTAGGAGAGCTGTGCAGCACATGATGCAGAACACGTGTGCAGGACACACGCTGCGCACACACACACACGCTGTGTGGTACACATGTGCAGGGCACATCACCAGTGCCGGAAGTCAGTCTCTTCTGGGTCTCACAATAACAAGTTCAGCGTCATGATTTACATGCTGCACACTGAAAACAGTTTAACTCTTAGTGTGCATGAATAATAAACTTTCAAAAATCTAGGATCATTTACCCTCAAAAAATTTGTGGGTTTTTTCTCTTTCTTTTTTTTCTTTTTTTTTTTTTTTTTGCTTATAAACATCAGTGTTTGTGATTATTTACCAATCATACTAAGTTTGTGAATTTTTTAGAATGACAATGTAACTTGAAATGTGCAAGGACAAAGGGGACTCATCTCCAGTTATTTTTATGAAGTTATTATGGAGGTGTACAGTCACTGAAAAACTTGTTAGCAATGAAAACTCTAAGTGCTCCTTGAAATGACAGGTGTTTCTGGTACAAGGTTCACTGTGAGTGTTGATGTTTAATTTATACTGAGCACATTTTTATGTTAAAAAAAACTAAACAATCTATTTAAACACTTCAAGGTTGACTCCAACACCAATCACCATATAAGCTGGTGACTCTCCTCTAAATAATTACAACTGTTCTCCAAACAGGGCAGAATTTGCAGCTAAACAAACAAACAAACAAAAAGGTCTTCAGAAGTCATTCTTTAACAACCAATAATGCAGGTGATTTCTCATGAAACCAGAGGGTTCAAATCAGAGTTTAAATCCCACCAGGCTGTATTTACTCTGCAAGAATTTGAATTTGGAGTTTGTTATTGGTGTGTGTGTGTGTGTGTGTGTGTGTGTGTGTGTGACAGAGAGAGAGAGAGCGCAGCAATGGGGGTCCTGTTATTGGTTGTGTGTGTGTGTGTGTGTGTGTGTGTGTGTGTGTGTGTGACAGAGAGAGAGAGAGAGAGAGAGAGCAGCAGCAATGGGGGTCCTGTTATTGGTGTGTGTGTGTGTGTGTGTGTGTGTGTGTGAGACAGAGAGAGAGAGAGCAGCAGCAATGGGGGTCCTGTTATTGGTGTGTGTGTGTGTGTGTGTGTGTGTGTGTGTGTGACAGCAGCAATGGGGGTCCTGAGGGAAGCAGTGCAGCTTCCCTGGAGTCCAACAGGCAGGGCGGGGCTTGTGAAGAAGGGGGAAGACCACGACAAGGGGGAGGGCTGTTGCTTCAGCTAAACTTTGGGTCCAGGACAGGTTTCATCTCAGAAAGCTGAAAATCTGTGACCTCCTTTTCTGACATCTGCCAGACCCTGGCGTACCCTGAGGGCAGTACGGTTTAGACCTTAAACTCCTACTGTACTTGTTATTCAGAAACCTGAAGACAGCTTTCTCTTTAACTACCGCAAATACTCAGCAATAGAGTTGGTGTAAAAACGTAACCTTGTCATATAGAATATGTCTCTCTATACACAGCATGCAGAAACACAGCACTTGTGTAATTGAAAAACCATTTTCTGGTGGAATACATATAGCTAATTCCCCTTGGGTGTACAAAAAAGGGCAGGAAGACAATATAAAGAATGGTTCTGCCTCCCTAAATCTAAATCACTGAACCCTAAGAGTTTAACACATTTGGGGGTACACATACTCTGTGACCATGCAGCACCAAATCTGCAATAGAAATACAGGCTTAGAGGTACATGCTGGACTCCACACTTCCGGCCCCACCCTGGGCTTCACTCTGGAAATAGGTCAAATGTGGACATATCAATATCAAGCAAACAAAAATTAATGATAGTATATCTCAAAATAAAAAGTAATGGGGCGGATGAGTTTGATACGCCATTGGTTAAACTGGTCATGAGTACTTGATGCTTGTGTAGAGGACCCAGGTCCAGTTCCCAGCAACTACAGCGAGTGGTTCACGAATACCAAGAACTCTAGTTCCAGGGCCCAACACCCTTCTTTGATCTCTATGGGCACTGCACACACATGTGCACACACATGCACAAACACCCAAGTCATAACTGTATGGCAAACAGGATCGTGTTTCCAACAGCACTAAGTAGCACATGCTAGCATCTAAGTACCAAGGATGTTTGCATTTCTCTCACCTTAATCCACCTGAGTGTTGACAGTCTGTCTTTTGAGCTTTAAATACTACATTTATAAATGAAAGTGCGTGCACACACATGCACAGGTGACTGCAAGTTTCTACTTCAAGAAGGCTTCAGAATAGCAATTCGGTTGGAACAAGAAGTTGGTTGTTGAACCTTGAAGACTGCTTTTGATTAGCAGCCATCAGAGGTGGTTCAGGACCCCTCTGGAGATTGTGGAAGCTCTCCACTCTTTTCCCAACCTCTCTGGAGATGCCGGTGAGTACTTGTGGTGAACAGTGTGGGGAAAAGAAGATCCTTCTAAGCAAGGGCAGAAGGGAGCTTGCTGCACCCCCATCAGCAGGCACCACACTTTGCCTCACTTCCTTCCTTACAGGTCAACACGAAGCCACTTACGACAGCATCCTGTGAGCAACCTGGAAGGCTAACAAGAAGGGATTACTGATAGGAAATGGTCAGAGACTGGCGTGGAAATGCTGGCTGAAGCCAGCCTGAAGGAGGGCCGGAGGACAAAGACCTAAAAATACAGCCTGAGACTGCCCCATCTCAGCTTCCCTTTAAGAAACCAGAAATAATCGCACCTCTCTTCTCGGGGGCCCAGGGCACACAGAGCTAAGCTTCCACGTCTACTATAAAGTACACTCATTAATGCTTTTTTTTTTAAGCCTTAGACGTATGGAAACGGCTCTGCCACTGTTTTGCTCATTAGCTCCACAGTAGGAAACCTTACAGCAGTGTATGCTTGTTTTCCATTTGAGTTTATTTAGTTTTCAAAACAGTGACTCATCTGAGCTATGCAAATGAAAGTTGGGATGTCTTTCCTCAAATGATTAACTCCGGTTATATATAGAACACAGTTCCTCAAATAGCAACAGCTACCTCTTACAGTGCCAAGATGACTTCCTTTTCTCCTGTAAAACCTGAAACCAAAATCCGAAGGGCTGTGCCACGGCTTCCCTGGGCTTCCCTGGGGTGGGCAGGACAGTAGCTAAAGAGGTGGATGCTGGGCCAGAGAGCACCACCCTGCTGGTGCCCGTGGTAACTCAGATCACCGCTCTCTGGAGAAAAGACGAGAAGGAAGGCTGGGGACCATCTGGGAACCCTCAGGTTGGCAAATAAATGCACCGCGTCTTAGCTCAGAAACTATTAGGTAAAGTGGCTGCTATTTTAGAAGACTACACTTAAAATGTGAGCCTTTTTGGTTTTTTACTGTCTTGGACTCATCAAAATCCATGCTGGCTCATGTATCAAAACACAGTGCTTCCAATGGTTATTTTCCAGATAAACCTGATACTGACCACAAGAAACAAGGCAAACACAGATGTCTTACCTCCAAAAGAATGCATGGGGCTTTCCGGCTATTAGAAACCTGGCCACAGAATGCACACACGGTGTAGAGGTTTGCCTAACATTTCATGTAACCCTCAGCATTCAATAAATGCATACACAAAACACACAGACCTACTCCCCTCGATTTATATTCAAAATACTAAGGGATTATCAAAACCTCTAATTTGCCACTGAAGTCAGTGGGGAGTGGTATGCAGTTCGTGGAGTGGGTGGAGCGGAACCTCATTCCAAGTTGATTGTATTGAAGGGGGGTGGAGGGGAGAAGAAAGCAACCTTACAGAGAAGTCGCTGCTCTGGATCCAGTTTGAAGGGGACTGGCAACCAACCCTCAAACTTTGTGATAAGATAAAAGTCCATTGATGTTGGCTTACAAGAGGCCCACTTCAACTCTTTCTTGTCCTCCATGTTTTTCTCCCTAGCCTATCTGCTCTCTTCCTCTTGTATCTGCTTTAGCATAACTCCACTTTTCTCTTTCATCTTTCCATAACTGCACACGGGAACCGGAGGGGATTGATTTGTGTGTGTGTGTGTGTGTGTGTGTGCGCGCGCGCGCGCGCGCGCGCGTGCGAGCACGCGCGAGTGTTGTTTTGACGTATTGTTTGAAGATCTGTAACTCAAAGCAGCTCTCACGCCTCTGATGTCTAAGCTGGAGCGGCATAAAAGGTAAAGCCAGGGCTTGGGTATCAAACTGCGCGGTAGCAGTAAGGGGTTTTCTTCTTATTTTGTGCTGCCCTTCCCCACCCCCACCCCCAGCACTCCTCGGCTAGTGCAAAGTGCAAGATGACTCCTGCGCTTTTGTTAGGCGTCAAGAACGAGTTAAAATAAAAAATGAATAAATAAATGCCTCGATAGCTTTGCGTGCCAGGGCTTCGAGATTAAATAGATGTCTACTGAAGGCAAAAAGTTATTTCCTATGTAGAAAATTGGCCTTGTTTTTTTGTTCACAATGAAAGGAAATTTAGAGGCTTTTCACAAAAACAACACCTGAAAACAAGGGAAGACCGTTCACCTCGACAGCAATTACTTTCCAAAGGGCTCACATCAATGAGCAAACGCTAAGGCCTTTGGGAGACAGATTAGCAGAGTCTAAAACAAAATGTTATTCTTGAACCAAATGTCTAAAGACAGACCCACGTATCAGGTTAGAAATTGTGCCCTCAGAGCCCGCTGTGGGCACAGTATACTCTCCAAATGAGCCCGATACAACAGCCCCAAGTTAAAGTTTCTTTCTTCTCATCGGGCACAATCCTAAATTACTTGGATTATTTTGATCTTTGATTCTGCAGATAGAAGTCACGTGCTAGTACAAATACAGACGCACACGGATATTCGCAGGAGTTTTTAGGGGTCTATTCCCTGAAGTTGTTCAGCTTGCTGAAATATGGCTACATATGCAAACATTATCTCCCAATTGTAACCTCATTTTCTGCTCTGCTGGACAGCGTGACCAGCATTTGTCATTGGGCCTCCCCCGCCCGCCACATCATTCATATGTCTATAATTGTCATCGAGATGTGGCATGTCAGCAGGACTCCAGTGTTCTCTGCTCCCGTCTCGGCGCAGACACTCAGGTAACAAACCCGGTAATCTCGTCCTGTTTTCATGATGGTTGAATTACACATAATTGTTTCTGCACAGTGATTGATTTCTGCCTGAATAGAGACCTCTGCCTTTTTTCAATGTAAGCGAGTGGCAGCCAAGTCTCCCCATCTAGGAGGAGGCAGCAGCCTTTGAAGAGATCAAAGCCAAGGCCGCGAGCAGTTGTGCGCCCTGGGAATATGGAAAGCCTTTATGCTCTCAACCCCATTTCCAGCATCATGTTGGACTGCAGCTGCTCTGCATTCTGCCAGCATTCTTAGTGCTTTTAGTATTGACTCTGACATCACTGATAGCTGTTTTAAAGTAACAAAAGCCGAAAGATGACTTATTTTCACAACTCTGTAATTGGAACATGCAAAGGTGGGGGTGGGGCGAGAGAGCCAGAATGAAGGGGAGGGAAATACATTTGCTTTTAATTTAAAGCAGAGAGAGAGAGAGAGAGAGAGAGAGAGAGAGAGAGAGAGAGAGAGAGAGAGAGAGGAAGGAACACTGGGGAAAAATTATATAAGTTTCCACAAATGAAAAACATGCTTTTCGTATGGAAAAACCAGCGGGGGCATTTTATAACTCAGACCACACAAAATGAGCTGATGGCTAAATACACACTCTTCCAAGCCAAAAGGCTAAAATGGAAACGAGGGGGTAAGTGGTTCTGATTGGGAGAGGGACCCTGACAGGCACTGGGGCTGGGGCTTCAGCAGACATGGATGCAAGGTGGAACCCCAGGGCCTGCCCCTCCCCCTAACCTGTTCCCTTTTCAGTCAAGAAAGCATAGCTGACATCTGCATTCTCAATATATTACGGGCTTCTCTGGGAAACCACAAACACGAGATCCTGAGTATCAGAAGGAGGACCCAAATCAGAAGTTGAGCCTGGCTTCAGCTGCAGAGCCACTAATCAGTCTGCCAGGATCACAGCCTTCCCGTTACACTTGGAAGCCTAAATATGTCAAGGAACCTCTTCAGGTCGTGGGGACCAAAATACAGCCACAGCAACATTCCACCCTATTTCTTAAAGCAGAAAACAAGGATGCACCCATTTCTTACTTGGACTCTATTATAAATAAGTATGTACTTAGCTCGTTATTTCATTTAGAATTAACATAGACAAGCAGGTCAAATACTATTTCTAGGGTTATATATATATATATATATATATATATATATATATATATATATATATATATATAGAGAGAGAGAGAGAGAGAGAGAGAGAGAGAGTTCTGCTTGTATCTGATCAGTGCTACTGTCTAGTACGACATCTTCTATGTTATTATTTTTGAGAATTTCATACAGTATACTTTGATCATACTCTCCCTGGGTCCTCTTAGGTGCTCCTCATCCCTTACTCTCTTAACTTCTTTAAAAAGACACCCACCCATAAAGAACAACATACACAAAAAAAACAGAAACACACACAGTCACAAGACAAGTACTGATAACTGCAATTCCAACATTTAAGCGGATGCTCTGGGAAACACCCACCCTAATTAGCCCATCTACCTCAGTTTGGGGACTTGGAATGTAACGAAATGACAAGACCTTTCTATGAAGAGTGAGGGAGTAGAATCTGGAAGGGATTTTTGAAATTAGCTGCATCTCGTTCAGTAGCCAGCGGACTGTTCACGGCGGAACTTTTCCAAGTCCACAAAGTTCTAAAACTCACTGACACTGAAGGAATGGCTGCGATGTGTGCCCCCTTTCATCCTGCACAAAATCTCTTAGTCCTGAAACACCAATTGGTGAACAAAAGCTGCCTTTGTGTGGTAGGATCCGGAAGCAACAGACCTGCTTGTAAGGTAACCAACTGTAAATTTTCTTTGACGGCTTTGCCTGGATGGTGCTGAGCTGGAAAACCGGTGATGTGAGCTGCCCGCTTCCCTCCATTTACCAGGTCACAGCTTTGCAGGCCAGTTGCATTTTGTTTTGCTTACACACTACACGGACTGGACAACACGGAGCAAACACAACATTAAGCAGGAATCATAGTATTTTGAAGTCTAGATCTTTTCCTTTTGGAAAAATGAAATCATTCAATGTGCTGTCAGCCAAAATGTTGTTCTTAAATGACCTGGTGTTCTTAAATGTTTTTCTCTAGGTGCATTCTTCATAATCTTATTAGACTTTCGGCAACCAGGACCCCAATCTAACTTTGGGTTATCAGCCCCAAATCACTTCTTTTATGTATGATTCTATCATTAGCTTCACTCAGCAAGGTACCAGACAGAAGAGTCAATGGGGGCATCTCAGGCTTCTCACTGACACCTGAGGTAAATGTTATCTGGCTGCTGACATACATGCATGTGGCTGTCCCTAAATTCTTTCCTGTATGCCTAACACTCTTCAGGGCTCGAATCTGAAAAATCTGCATTTAGGATTTTTGTCACCTTGCTGTGTGGCTGAAATACTATTTTCTCAGCTACCAAACCTGAGATGCCACGGAGCTAGGCAGAGACAAAGCACACGGGGTCAATAGCCTCTGTGGCTGTGGGCTCTGTACATTCCTAAGATTGCCATAATTGAGAACGGGGTGTGTATGTGAGTGTGTGTGTGTGTCTGTGTGTGTGCGAGACAGTTCTGTAATAATAATGCACAGGAGACTCGTTATATAGCATGATCACTATGCTGGCCTAGTTATTTTCCCCTTCAAGAAGTAATGTCATCTCTTCTAGAACCCATAGGGTCAGGGTGCTGCTCGACAAGATGAGAAATGAGGAGGCGGGGGCGGGGACAGGGCAGCCGATACATTCTAAGACCAAGGTCCCCCAAGTGACCATTTCAATCACTTCAGACAAACACTGAGCTTTAAAAATGTTAGATAACCAGGTTCTGTGCTTTCCTGTCATAAAGCTCTCCAATGCTACTAATCCCTCCCTCTGAAGAAACTCTCCCAACCTGAATTCTTCAGTCAACTGAAGTCTCATTTCCTTTGGCTCTTTCTTTAGCAAGAAACAAAGCTGCTCAGATTCCTGTTATAGAAACAGTCTTTCTGTTTATCGATGATTTTCTCCCGCCTTCCTATGTGCTCCAGGGCAAGTGGCAAGCTGCTTGTTAAGGCAGACACACCCCTGGGGACTAGGTTTTGTCATTGGGACTCAAGACTAGGAGCAGCTATGTCACCTCTGGGTGTCTTCCCAATGGATCCAGAGGCAAAGCACAAAGGTATATGTCTGCACAACCATGTTGTGATTCACAACAGCCACCCACATGATGAATTGAGCTAGGCACTACGTAGCTCAAGAAAATGTGGTATGCATACACACAAAGGAGTATTACGTGGTCATAAAGAATGAAATTGCACCATTTCCAGGAAAACCAGAGAGAACCAGAGATCATTTTAGTACAGGAAATAAGGCAGACTATGAAGGTCAAATAGTATATTTTCTCTATACTATAAAAGTATATGGACTCTAGATGTCCTTTTTAAAGACATAAAAATAGAAGGCTAAATATGTGGCGGGAGGAAGGGAGAGTGATCAGGACTGATGTCGGAAATATTGTATACGAGAATGAAACGTCATAGCGAGCCATTATTTTATGTATGTAGTGCACATTAATAAAAATCATGTAGGTCTGGGGTTTAAAACTGGAGTTTCTGGGCCTAGAAAACCAGTAGTTTCCAATGGATTAACCAGCTTGTGAGAACCTGAGGACTGGATTCTCGGCAGCAGCTTGGCCACCTGCACGGCGCACCTACGGTTTTAAATAAGAGGCGCCGTGGGTCTGAGACTGAATCCCGAGGGGAGGCAGGCAGCGGGGTTCCCACACAGCTGCTGGAGAGCAGGGCCATGAGAAGGGCACGCTGGAGACACTCTGGGGTCAGGGTGGGCGGACTCTCCAATGATGGAATTCAGCTGACTGCCCGGCACCCAGCAGCCTGTACCCCCAGCAGCCTGTGCCCCCAGCAGCCTGTGCCCCCAGCAGCCTGTGCCCCCAGCAGCCTGTGCCCGAGGCAAGCTGCAACCAACCCACGTGACCCTAGACAAGCCTCAAACACTAAACAAAAACCAAAACAACAAAGACCGAGCAACAATCAAAAACCTGAGCAGCACTGAACCCAATTAGATGAAGAAAGAACAGTCTCCCGAAGACCATAATTTGCTGGAAAGCTCCTTCACTTGAGACAAGAAGCACCAGAAAAGGCAGAAGTCTTGCAACTCGACAGTTCCCTGGCTTCCTATCTAGAGCAGCTTGAAGTGCATCGGCACCACGCTGTCCACTGAGACACAGGAAGGAAATATTATGATCCCAGTTTCCCATAAGGAGAGCTTTATCGAATATGTAGTATATAGATTGTCACCGCCCCCATCCCCCTCATTTGCTTTGCTGCAGATGGGCTGAAGTCGGGGGTGGGGTTAGCAGCCCAAGCCAAACATCAAGAGACAAAGGTGACGGTTCTTTTGATATCGACTCTCTATAGAGATTTGTATCCACACTGAAATAGTGGGATTGGTAAAGAGGCAAAAGAGGGAAAAAGGAAATGATACGTTTATGGAAAATAACAATGTTTTCACTTTCCATCACGAACATTGCCATAGGTGACTGTGATCTGATAAACAATAATTACGAAGTCCGAGGTGTGTTCCTCATAAGTATGAATACAATGTTCAACTTAAAAAAAAAAAAAAAAAAAACTGATAAACGACCTGCCATCAAAAAATATTTCCACTGCAAGTGCAGGCATCGGAGCCAGCAACTAGCTTTGGCTTTTCTTCCCCCCACCCCGACTAGACCATCTTACCTCTCTGCCCACTGAAGCTTCATCGACCTCAGACCTCACCTTGAGGAGTAGGGTGCAGCCCTCAGAGGCCAGCTGGGAAAGAAAGTCCTGGCTGTTAGAACAGCCCTCAGCCTTCACAGGGCGTGTTAACTGATCAGAGTCTGTCATAGCCTAGAATCTTGGCACTTGGGAGGTTGGGGCAGGAGGATTGAAAGTTTGAAACCAGCCTGGATTTACGTAGCAAGACCCTGTTTTGGGTTTGGGAAGGAGCAAAAAAAAAAAAAAAAAAAAAAAAAAGAATCACAAAAGATTTGCACACTATGTATATAATCTTATTTAGTGCTATGTCTCAAGCAGGGCAGTCTCTTTATACAACAAAACAGATCAAAGCTCAGGCTTGGGTTGGGTGCTGAGGGAGGCAAGGTTAAAGAGGAGGAAAAGGTACAGGTTACTTTCTGAGGTGGTGAGAATGTTTTCTAACTGTGTTGATGGCTTTGAAACCCTGAATATACTAAACCGCCCCTCCCCCACTAATGGTGTACTTTGGATTGGTGAAACTTTGTTGTGTAGGTAATTTAGTAAAAAGTGAAGAAATTTAAAAAGTAAGAACCCCAAAAATCAAACTAACGATCCAATCAATTAAGAGATTCCTTGTCTTCTCATTAAAAATAAATGCAATGATTAAATTTAAAAATAAAAAAAGGAAAAGTCACAGGGGAAAGAAAACCCTCCTGGACATGTTCTCCAAGAGGAAAAGTACCATGTGGCTCACTTCTGGGGATGGAGATACCAAAGTCTTTTCCCCAGAGAGCTGCGCACAGGGCAAGGAGGGGGAGTGAGCCAGGGGGCAATAGCACCCTGAGGTGGGCAGGAGGTGGGGGAGTCTTTCCATCCAGCCCTTAGATGGAATCAGGTCAGCCCCAGGTGTCTCGCCTGATGTGGTTGCCTGCACTTCTCTCCTGAGACTTGCCACTAATGCAGATGGCCCATTTCTGGGCCACGCACCTCTGCTTTACTCTACCCAGCCCGCATAACAAACCTTTATCTCACAAAAACTCAGATGGAGTAACGTGATGGGGGTGGGGAAACAAAACAGATGGGTTTCCATCTGTGAGCTGGTACCCAGGAGTTGAGGGGGCTTTTAAACCGGAAAGCATTCAGGCTAGACAGTGCCTTCCTTAGCCCTCGTGACAGCCCTTTGCTGAGACTCCTTTCCAGAGGAGAAAACTGCTCAAAGAAAGTAGTCACTCAAGACACGCAGCGGCCCGGAGCTCAAGAGCACTGGCTGCTCTTCCAGAGGACCTGGGCTTAGGTCCCAGAACCCACATGGCAGCTCACAACTGTCTGCCACTCCGGTCACAAAGGGTCTGACACCCTCGCACAGACATCACATACGTGCAGGTAAAACATCAATGAACATGAAATGAAAATACATTTTTAAATAAGACAGTGTCCAACTCAACTGTTCTTTCTTCACAGCCATGAGTTAGCAGAACCTGGAAAAGTTTTAAAAGCCTTTGGAAGGACTTTCTTATGTAGCTATTGTTTTCAAGTGTCATTCTGCATAGATACCACTGAGTTCATCTAAAGACTATTAAAATAACCAACGAGGATGAAGAAAACTGGCCAGATGCTGACCACCGATGACCTGTCTCCTCGTAAGCACCATGAGTGCCACAGTTCCCCCACCAACCCAGGGGCATCTGCTGCCTCCAGAGTCCCAGACAGGGTAAGAGGGATTCTGTTTTCTTTTGAAACCCAGGATGTGTAGCTCCGACAGTTGGGTAGAGAAGCCCCTCATGGAGCCGGATAATTTAAACTTGCATCATTCGCATCATTCATCTTTGCACTTAGCCTCATACTAGTAAAATAAAATTCTATTGTTTTTTTATTTTTAATTATTTTTATGAGTGTTTCGCCTGCATGTATATATCTGCGTACCATGTGTCTGCCTGGTGCCCATGGAGGGCAGAAAAGGGTATCAGATGCTCTGGAACTGTAGTCATGTGGTGATAGGAACCAAATGCAGGTCCTCTGCAAGAGCAGTAAGTGCTCTTGACTGCTGAGCTCTCTCTCCGTCCCAACTTCATACTGTTCCTTAAACAGTATGGAAGACTAAAATCTATCACTGTCATACCTCAGTCCAGTTCATAGACCAAAGTTGGCACTTTATTCCCCAAAGTACTGTGATTTCTTGGCATGGATCCTGACCATGTTCAAGTCTCTCTCTTTTTTTCCTTCTCTCTTTATTTTTTTTAAAAAATCAACAGCAACTAAGTTATGCCATTTCTAAGCAGTAATCTTTCCTATGTTCCCAACCATCTTTAGGGGATCAAACATCTTTGTATTTGTGAGCAGGAAATAGAAAAGAAACAGCTTACCTGCTCTTAGAACTGACAAGTGGCTCTAGCTGGTTTGGGATTGAGAGCTAAAGATGCCTGGTGTAAATGCCCAGGCAAATCACAATATAAGGCAGTTTTCCCTCCTGAGACTGAATACTCAGGTCTAGCTAGTCAGGTTGGATGCCACCACAGGGTGCCATCAAAAAAGCCAGGAGTGGGTTCCAGTTAACTTGCAGTAATAAACTTGTTCAAAGGCTCTATAAATACCTGAGTTATTTTCTTAAATCATCTTAGGTTAAGATGAGTGTTCTTTAAAATGCATACACACATGCATGCACACATAAAACATGTATGGGTGCTTTGCTTATATCTAACCACACACTAGTCTGGTGCCTAAAGGCCAGAAGAGGACACTGAATCTTTTGAAACTGGAGCTGTAATGGTTGTGACATACGATGTGGTGCTAGAAGTTCACTCAGACCCTCTGGAAGAACAGCACTGCCTGTAACTGCTAAGTTAACTCTCCATCCCCAGGAATGTCCTTTTAGTAACAACAACAACAACAACAAATATCAATCTGCTTTCCTAGTTGAACCTCAAATTCATTATCTACAAAATCATTTCAACCAATAAGTCAAATATTTTTGACCACACGTCCAGTTAATCGTGCGGCTCTGAATTCAGGTTAAGAGCAACACACAAGGCCAGTACCACAAGCCTCCTGTGGTAGCTGGCTGCCACATGCCAGAGTCACAGGTGTGTGCCTGCTCCCTGCGGCCTCTCCAGACCCACCCATGATGAACACTAGTTCCTGCGTGCTCTGTGAGCCCCTGAAGATGCCCAGGATGGGACTTCCCAATGCCAGGGAATGTCCTTCCGTGAGTATGGGGTGAAAAATGGAAGTTCTTAAAATGTAGCATTCTTTGGTGCCTGTCTTCATTGCGCCAGAAAACCTGCCCAACCCTAAACTGTTGGGTCGATTCAGGTGTTTCCAGTTACTGCCCCACCCTCCCAAGGCCAAAGGACCCTACCCAGCCCAGCTCTCCTGAGATGGGATGTAAAGAGTGAGCCAAAGGAAGGAGGAGAGGCATTTCTCTTAAGGACCTAGCTGTCTGCATAATCGGTAGACATCAGGTGTGCAATGGCCAAGACATGGAGAGACGGCATACACTGTGCATGAGTGGCTTTGAATTATTTATTCAGAGTACTTGAGGGATCGGGGGGGGGGGGGGGGGAACATACGCTATAATGCCAATATCTCAAGAAGCCGGGGCAGAAAGATTATGAATCTGGCCCAGCCAGGGCTACCTACATAGAACGACCCTGTCTTTAAATGAAAACAAAAATGGACAGATGAAACCAGTGATTAATTTACATCGTTATAGTTACTAAATCAAGAAAGACAGAAGACAGTAACCGACACGTACAAAAATAGGTTCTAAAGTCATTGACATGGCTTCATTGAGGCATTTGTTAAAACAAATCAAATCCCCTAACAGCCAAAACGGGAAGATAAAAATAGTCATAACTAGGTGACATTCAGCACGTAGAGCTGAGATACAGGTCTGTGTTTATTCACATAGGGATATAAGCACATAGAATTTTGACTAAAAACAAAATGATTAGTAGAGAATAATTCTATGTGTTCATGAGCTACTAAGACACAGGTAGATGTAAGTGAAACATGTCTGAAAGGCAGAAATCTAGGGACTTTTTCTTTATTTCTCTGTTCTGTTCTGGATTTCCCCTGAGTTTATATATACATACATGCGTGTATGTCATATATATGTGTGTGCGTGTGTGTGTATGTGTGCATATGTATGTATGTATGTATATATCAAGGAGGGGGAGGGAAGATGCTGAAAGAGATGAGGGAGGGAGGGAAAAGTAGAGGAGGAGGAGAAGCAGAGGAGGAGGAGGTGAAGAAAGGGGGAAATTTCCTTGAGAGAGAAATACTAGTCCTAATAAATACGTACTTTAAAAGTTTATTCACGGGCTGGAGAGATGGCTCAGTGCTTGGGACCGCTGACTGCTCTTCCAGAGGTCCTGAGTTCAACTCCCAGCAACCACATGGTGGCTCACAACCATCTGTAATGGGATCTGATGCCTTCTTCTGGTGTGTCTGAAGACAGCTACAGTGTACTCACATGCATAAAATAAATAAATAAATCTCTTTTTAAAAAAAAAGTTTATTCACTTCTTTTTAAAAATATTTGTCTATTTTTATGTATAAGTACATTGTAGCTCTCCTTCAGACACACCAGAAGAGGGCATCGGATCCCATCACACATGGTTGCTGGGAATTGAACTCAGGACCTCTGGAAGAGTGGTGAGTGCCCCTAACCACTGAGCCATCTCTCCAGCCCCATTTCTGCACTTCTCAAAGAAGCCACTGCTGCAGAGCCTCAGGAACAACCATGATTCCTTCCCATTGCTATGAAATTAAATTCTCTTATTTACTGTGACGTGATGGCATCAGAAAACCCAGCAGTAACTGAAGGTGAAGCACATCCTGCAACACAATCACTGGCGTGCAAAACAAACAAACAAACAAAAAAACCTCTTTACAAGAGTTTTGTGTATAAATGCCTGGCTCCTATAGGGAAAAAAATGTTACATCATTTACCAAAGAATCCAAGTCCGGACACACAGCTATCTGATTAACTTACTACTTACTTACTACTAGTACTGTGGGCCATTTTAGAAGTGAACAATAAAGGTCCCCTTTAAAATAGTAAACAAAAAAAAAAAGTGGTCTGTGAAACACTAAACAACTGTTCCCTGGAATTTTCAAAACCATACTGAGTAATGGCATGGTTATGTGTTGAATGGAGCAGATGACAATCTTCAGACACTCTTAGCATCTACCATTTCTGCCACCCCTGAGTCCTAGCCATTTACATCATCGCAAAGCATAATAGTCATTCTTAGCTCTCAAATTAGTTTACTGAGGATGGAATTCCTCAAGGCCCTTTCGTGGGGAGCGTTAGCTTATGGGTTGAGTGCTGTCACTAGAGTCAGAGACACCTGCCCCCAAATCCAAGCTTTCCTGCTTGCTGAGCTTTAGCTCTAGGGACAACTGAGCAACTTCTCTATGCCACAGGTCCTTCATGGGAAACCTGAGGGCATCATTACAAGCTACTCGGTTTTCTAGCGAGGGTTTGACACAAAGCTGTGCAAAGTGCACGCATTAGCCAGGAGGAAATGTAATTACCAATTCTGATTCTTGCTTCATCCATGGACAGCGTTTATTTCTCACGATCACACATAAATGGTCAAGGACCAGGAAGCTTCACGGGTGAGGCTGGTGACTTTGCAAGTCACCAGGAGCTTATACTTAAGGTTAGACAAAAAGAATGCTCATAACACGGACGACTTGGTTCTAGATCTCAGTTTTCTTGCTGTTGTTTTGTTTTCTTGACATAAAAATGAAGATATAGAAAATGCCTAAGTAAAACTCATAAATATATGTCCTACAAACCTGCTCCTCATTCTAAAGCCGCTATGGAGTAAAAGCCCCCTCTTGGCCTTCAAACTAGAACACTCCCCAACTTCTTCCATCTGCTTTCCCCGCCCCCGCTTCTTGTCCACCCATGCTGTAACAACTCTCACCACCAAAGGCAATGTGGGAAAGGTCACACTTTCACATAGCATCTTGTCTATCATGGTACACCTCTCTATGAATCATTTCTAGTGACAGACCTGACTTGAGTCTCCTCCAGCATCTTCTGGGTATCAGTGGTGACAAGAATAAAACAGGGAGCAGCCAAGCCTAAGTCCCATTCATAGTTCATCTACAGGCCAGCTGTGACCTTCCAGTTCTTGACTTTCTCCCTCATCCACTGCCCTGAGGCCAGCACTGGCTTGCCTTGAGGATGCCATGACCTCATGTGGATGGAGTATAGAACAGTTCTGGCATGGACCACAACGTCATGAATATTGTCAAATGGTATGAAAATTTCTAAACCCAATCTTAGCTTTACGATACAGCACAAATCTATACAGTTTCTAAGAGTTCTCAAAGGTGTTGGCACCTTTTACTCCTGAAGTTTAAAATTCTTAACCTATCCCATTAAACATCTGATGAATTACCTGGCCATGGCACGCGGTATAAAAACTTGTGGGTTAAACAGAAGATTAAAACTTGTTCTCTATCCTCAAAGGGATTCACAATAAAAAATAAAATCAACACGGAGATACCTAACTCATACAAAACATACATAGGGGCTCAGAGGTTAAGACTACTTACTGCTTTTGGAATGTGAGTTCAGTTTCCAGTACCCATGTTGGGTGGTTTACTATTCTCTACAACTTTCCTTCTAGGAGGCTCTAGAACCTCTGGCCTCTTCAGGTACCAACACACATATGCACACACGCACGTGAACACGCGCGCACGCGCACACACACACACACACACAAATATTCACATAACCACACACATATACAAAGCCACACAGAAACTCAAACATGCACAAGTTTTTTTTAAAAAACAAGCCCTCATTTTTAAAATGTATAAAGAACCAGAAGATCCGATTGCACCTCACAGGAAAGCAGGACCCTCCTAGTTGGAAGGGAAAGAAATGCTTCACAGCGGTGGCACCTTAAGTATGGACAAGAACATGAGGGACACTTGAGCCACAAGAACCCAGAGACAAGGATTTGGAGCAAGGCTTAGGATGCACGCCTGGGGAAGTAGCCGTAGTAGGACAGAGAAGCCAGGAGGTGAGGTCTACGAGGCAGCAGCTCCAGATTGCAAGAAATGGTGATGAACAATGTGGGGTTTGCTCTGGGGTCAGGAGAGCAAGGCACCAAAAGAGAACCCCATGCAGTCTGCAGGTAAACACACCCTCTGCCTGGGCTTCACCAGGGTTGAATGATGAGACCTTGGGTTTGTTGGCCTGGCGGCCTGACATGGATTTAGGGAGCCTCACTGCTTTCTTTAATGTATGTGCAAAGAAAGAAGTGTCAAGGGCTCCAAGGGAAGGCGTTTGAGCTAAAATGTTTCTTTTATCTTCATACACACACACACACACACACACACACACACACACACACACACACAGTTAACCAAACCAAGTAGCTTGGTCTGATCCCATTTTTTTTTAAATTCTTTGATACAAATGTGACTATTTTAGTGACAATAAACAAGTGTATACCTAAGAAGACCCTGACTGTACAATTTATTATCTATACCAAAGACAATCTACTGACCTAGAGTGGGTCCCTTCCCTCCTTCCGTCAGGCTTGACTTTAACACAGCGATCTTAACCCAAGCCACTCCTGAAAACAGTAAACTAAGGTATGAGGCAGTATTGTTTTAAATGCAGTTGTTTTCCATTTTCACTTTAAAGTATAAAACAGTGATATATTAACCTAAAGCAAAGAAGGTAAATAAATATTAAGCTAAGGATCTTAATATATTCATAAAATGACCATACAAACACAGTGAGCAATGTTTGAGAGATTTATTCTCTTCCTTAATCCTGCAGGAAGGCTGACTGGTTCACCAAATAATGGTAGATGGTAAACATTTTTTTTTTTTGTCTTTGGCACTTTTTTTTGTCTCAGACTTTAATAATCTAAATTTAAAGTCTAATACATCTAAGATAAAAATAAAATTACAGTGCCCTTTTCTTAAAAAAAAAAAAATCTTCAGTACTGGTTGGAAGTCAGTTCATTGTCCTCGCTGTGTCTAAACATCAAGCCAAACCCTCACCCCCTACTGTGTCTTTTCTATGATACAAGTCATCAGAGCTGATGGGCAAGGTGATGAAGGCTAGAAGTGCCTTACTGCAAGCGACATTAGAGAAACTGGGATTTCCCACAGACTGGGTTTTCTTCCCTCTCTACCCAGCTAACCTGTCACTTGAGCCAGATCTTTTTTGGTACCAACAGAGACAAAAAGACTTAAGCCTGAAGAAAATGTAAAAAGAAAATGTGACTTGGCCCTTGTCCTCACGTTCTCAAGGCCCTAAGTTCCTCTCCGTGTAATTCTGCAACAGGGGAAAGAAATCCCGAGCCTGAAAGGTTAACTCAGAATATACTCTCTTCTATGCTGTGCAAGGAAGTGCAGGTCACTTGATAACTAACTCCCTACCAAATGTTGGAAGGATATGAGACTTCAGCAAAAATCTGGAAGCCTATTCCCTTACACATCTCGTATCCTTAGAGGGGAGAGGGGTGTTAAGAAGTGAGAATGAGGGGCTGGGGAGGTGGCTCACTGGTTAAGAGCACTGGCTGCTCTTCCACAGGTCATGGGTTCAATTCCCAGCAACCACATGGTGGCTCACAACCATCTGTAATGGGATCTGATGCCCTCTTCTGGTGTGTCTGAAGAGAGCTTACTAACATACATAAAATTAAAAAAAAGAAAAGTGAGAATGAGGTTCCCCGAACATCTAGGAGAGAAAGGGAGGCCAATTAAAACACCACAAAGAGATGAGGGTGCTGCTGAATCTCCAAAAACTTCGTAAATATTTCCCTAAGGTTAGGATAAGGTTTTCCCATGTGCCCTGCTTTCTCCCAAGCTCCAGCCACGCACCCGTCACTGCTGCAGAAGTTCTCCCAGAAGGGAATCTGGGCACCAGCTCACACCGTTCTAGACTGTTCTAGACTTCTACTCTACAGCTGTGGCCAGGAAACAGCACTTGCCCAGGTTTTGTGCTACCAGAACCCCACATGGGCACAGAAAGGCAGGTCAGCCACACAGGAAGGTGCCATTTTGTAAAGGAGGGAACAAAGGCTGGAAAAGGAGAAAAAGTTCCAGAAGGGGGCTCCTTTTTATTCTTCCAATGAGCTGTTTTCAGCTGTTACCTGATACAGACTTTCTTTAAGCACAGTGGTCTAATGGCCCACAACAATAAACAAGAGAATAAATAAAACACTACAGGACAGAGTCATGTAGCAGATACTTTCAGACTCTACATTTCATAAGAAACTTAGTTTGATTAAAAAGTGAACATACTATAAGAATAAAAAAAAAAGATACAGGAACATACACAGTCCCTGTTTGCACTTTATTGATTAGGCAAGCTGAGTGGAGGCATCCCTTCTGGTCTAGGCTGATGTAACTATCTTAGTCTCGGATGAACTCATGACTATCACTTCTGACAGTGTTTATGACCAAGCTCATCAGATTAGGGCATGGAGAGATGGCTGAGCAGTTAAGAGCACTTACTGCTCTTACTAGAGGACCCAAGTTCTATTCCTAGCACCTACGGATCATGTGGCTCAAAACCATCTGTGACTCCATTTGCAGGGGACCTGATGCCTCTGGTCTCATGTGTGCATACCTGCATGCAGACACACACGCTCACACGTAATAAAAATTGTAATTTTTTTAAACTTTAAAAATTAAAAATTGGGGGCTGGAGAGATGGCTCAGTGATTAAGAGCACTGACTGCTCTTCCAGAGGTCCTGAGTTCAAATCCCAGCAACCACATGGTGGCTCACAACCATCTGTAATGGGATCTGATGCCCTCTTCTGGTGTGTCTGAAGACAACTACAGTGTATTCATATACACAAAATAAATAATTCTTTTTAAAAAATTAAACATTGGAGCAGATTTAACATTTTTTGTTTGGTTCAGAGGCTGACAGCATTTGTTTTCCCAAGTGGAGCATCCTTGAGGCATTCCTCTTTTCACACACCACAGAGCGTCTCCACACCAGCATCCTCCTCCTATCTGTCTCAATGTTGCGTATTAACAGGCTCTACCATTCACTCATATTGCCATCCTGGGTACTGAGTCCGGGGCCTCATGCACACTGGGTAAGCATCTGCCCTGGACCATTCCCAGTCCTATTTTCCCTTCTCTTTTGAGACAGGATCTTATAGATCCCCCCCACCCACCCAGGCTGTCCTGAAACTTGCAAGTTTCCTGCCTCAACCCCCAGAGTAACTTGGATGGCAGGCTTCTGCCACCGGGCCTGGCTAATCATTTCTACTGAACCAAACTTTCGTCATCTCAGTAATTAGTTACTGATGGAGATCAAAATGTGATTTCAGCTCAACTGTCATCAGGTGCCAAATAGGATTATTGGTGGGGAGAAGTCACAATGACCAATGACAGAGCTGCGAGAGACTCACTGCCCATCACAGTTACAAAAAGAAAAGAAAAAAAGAAAATGTCCACTTTTAGACTCTCTGTGGCGCAGCTTCCCTGCCTCTAACTGGAAAGTGAAGGCAGCACAGGAGACTCTCATTCCCTCCTGAGCTTTGGGATGATACACGCAGCAAGTTCGTGGTTCCAGTCGGCTTAGCCGGAGTGGATAGTGTATTTAAATGTCTTCCCTGGCACGTCGGCTCATGGCCTGAAGCACACACAGCTGAGTCCCGAGAGGTTGAGTTAGCAGCCCCTACTTGCTGCACACCCTGATAAAGAGCCCTGGTTCTCCACCTCTATTCATTTCCAGGGTTTGCTGTTGGGTTTTAACAGGCTCATCGTTTGAGCTTCAGGCCTCCAATTTTTACCTATTGGATTATTTACATTTTTAAAATGATTTGCAGGGTTATAAGAAAACAATGATTCCTATATTGAGATTTCATTTAAAAAAAAAAAATCACAATAGGACCAGTGAGATGGCTCAGCAGATAGAGGTGCTGTGTTTACCTGATGACCCTGGAGTCCACAGTGGAAGGAGAGAGAACAAGTAACTTCCCAAAGTTGTCATCCTCTGACCTCTACACACACACCCACTGTGGCGTGCACACACTGGAATTCACTGGTATGCACTAAGCAGACCACACATACATATGAATAAAAATAAATTTTAAAAAATTTGATATACACACACACCTTGCTATGCAGACTCAGGCTGGCCTTGAACTCCTAAACTCAGTCTTCCTGCTTCAGCCTTCTAAGCAGCTATGACTACAAGTTGTGTGCCACCCAATGTGGTTCCAACAATTATTTCAATAAAACCTACGGCTCTGCCCTCCCGCCCAGCTTTTTTTAATTTGACATGGGGGTTTCTTATAGCTCAGCTTCTTCGTAGCTGAGAATTAGCTTAAATTTCTGATGCTCCGGCCTCCCATCTCCCAAGTCTCCTGGGTTTACAGACATGTTTACAGACTAGTTTACAGCTAGTCTGTGTGGCCCAGAGCATGGAGCCCACCAGGGCTTCGTACATGCTAGGCAAGCACTCTGAGAAATGAGCTACATTCTCGGCCCTTTCAAAATGAAGTAGGCTCGGTGGAGTAGCAAGAGCAGAGCTAATTCTTGACTACCAGGGTAGTGATTTCCCATACTGGACCAGCTTGCTGCAGTTGCTTATATGCCGGTTAAAGGGAACAACTTTTAAATGGACACCTCCATTGAAAAACCAGTCTTCGGTCCTATGACAGCCACTTGTGCGATATGCCAGCTGCCAAGTGCTGCCTGCACCTGGAAACAACGAGCACCTTGCTTTTTCTGCTAGTCACAGACAGCACCGGAACGTCCTATCTAAGCTCCCAAGTCCTTCTCCAAAAATCAGAGGGAAACCAATTTGTAAAATCCTGATCTTACCCATAATATGCAAACGGAGAAGAGTCGGAAAGGACAAAAAAAAAAAAAAAAAAAAAAAAAAAAAAAAGGAAAGAGAGAAAGAAAGAGAAAAATGGGAGCAGATCTGACTGCTTAACATTTTCAGTAAATAAATCCAAAGACTTAGCAGAATTGCTTTTTAAACTCTCCAGCTGCGGATACGCTCAGCCAGCATGCTTGTCAGAGTCCAGTTCACTAGACTTCCTCAGTGTGTGCTGAAGACTGCGCTAGAAGGTTAGTGAGAAGGGAGCCAGGGCCTGTGGGGCTGTAGAAACACTGTAACACCAGGATTCGGCTGGCCGCCATGCCTTTAATCCCAATGCTGGGGTATCAGAGGCAATTGTGTTTCTGTGAGTTTGAGGCCCTATATAGCAACGCCCTGATTCAAAAAATCAAAACCAGCCAAACAACATCAAAAGATTTGCTCCCGGTTTGAGGTTTGTCTCTGTGAAACAAACAAACAAACAAAAACCTGCTAGGGCCAATTCAAAAGATGTGATTGAGTGAGGACCAGTACTCAGTACATACTGCACCGACTCCTACAGGGCCCCGTGAAGCACGGCTTCCTGGCATAGGACGGTGATCAAAATCATTAGAAGTTGGAGGTATCTGGGGGGAGGAGGGGGAACAGCTCCAGATTCTTGTCAATCATGAGTCTCCCCCTGCTTTGTAGTAGTGTAAGTGAGCAAGGATCAGACAGAATAACCCCGGGACTCTGAAGAGGAATTTCCCCACACCTCCTCCTGGTAGCCACATGCAAACAGTACACAAAATACACTTGGAAAAGATGGCCTACCCCTGAGGGTGAAGAGGGAAAAGCCAGCAGTTAGCTGAGAGAAATGAAATTGGAATCAGAAAATTCAAATGAATTTATCAGGAAATCAAATCAGGTAACCCCTGGCAGCACAAAGCCCCCCTGACTCCTCACATGAGGTACAAGCCACAGGCACACTAGCCCTGAGCTACCTTTAGTTTTTATTTTTTAACCATGTCTCAAAGCCATACGACATTAGCATATTGATATTCAAAAGCTTCATGGTTAGGCAAATCTACCTCAGTTCCTTTGTCCCAGAAGTGAACATAGACAAAAAACGAATCTTAGTTGTTTGTAAACATATTACAAAACCAGGGGTGGACAATCTACTAGACAGATCTGTTCATCCACAATAAAGATGTTTATTCCCGGAAACCATCAGTCAACACAACTGAACTATTCTAGACAACTCAAGGCTAAATAACTAAAAGCCTGTAACATTTCCAGTCATTCCCACTTTAAAAATAAGGATTTACAAGGGGGCTAAAATGAGGCCATAGACATCTTCCATCTCCTACCCACGAGGTCTCTCTGAGGAAGATCACAGGGAACCAGAAAGTTCCAAGTTCCCATGATTCAGAGCTCCTGTGGTCAGGGCTCAGGGGCAGCTTCCTGGCTCTCCCTCTCTCCAGGCATCAGAAGAGATATGGAAGGCTTCTCTTGTAAGGTGTTAACCATTTGGGCTGCAGGAGGGACAAATGGAAGCATGGAGGGCGATTACAATCCTACCCCACAGGGAACTTCCCTGTGTTAAAGCAGCTGAGTTCAGGGCTCATTCACACAGCGCCTAAACACTCAGCTCTGCCACTAAGCTCGGGACACAGAGGCACTGGTTTGAGGGTTTTTGCTGTTGTTTTCATACCTCAGCACTAGCCTTATTTTCAGACATAAGCTTCAGAGAAAGAAAGGTTTGGGAATATGTTTTAATAAACTTTCCTGGAGTCCTGGCTCTGAAATATTAACAGGTTTGCACATCTTATCATCTGTGCTTGAAGAACTGACACTGACACCAAGCAGGTCGCCATAGCCACCTTCTTGTTTATGTGAACTAAAACCTCCTATTTAAGATTCCAGGAGAGACTCGTCCAGGCGATGCCTGGTATAGATACACTCCCTTAAAGGTTCCAGTTCTAAAAGGAGGTCCCAACTAAAATGTCCTTGCAGAAGAGAAAAAGATGGACGGCCGAAGGTACCATGATGCCTGGCCTGGCTTAAACAGGAGCAACAGCATATGGTTATGGGGAGATTTCAGAAGAGGCCTCCTTCCCTGTGTGTGCCACTTGGTCACAGCTGGAATCTTAGGGCAGCAGTTAAGTCACAGAAAGGAGAGGGGCCCTGTTGGAGCCTCACCGGAGCTCCCACAGATGTTTCTTCCCAGTTCTCAGAAGCAGCAGATGCAATAAACGGGGAATTGTTTGTAATGCAAATTCAAGTCACCAGGCTGCTCCCACTCTGAGACTCAAATACAAATGGTCCACCAGCTCCTGACACCATCTAGGAAGCCTACCATCTCTGATGTCAGTGACACAAACAGTCCTGCAGGGGACAGAAGGAAGGAGGAAGAGAGAAGTGTGGGGAGGCCGAAAAGGCTGCCTTCCTGTTAAAGTGTTTTTGATCTCAGAAACATTACAAACAGCTGTTAGGTATTAAAAACCAAAGATTGTAACTCACTTCAGTTGGACTCTTAAAAAAAAAAAAAAAAAAAAAACTGACATAGCCTTGTGGTTAAATCTGAAAGGCTTCTGGAATTGTGCAAACTGCAGGGTCTCTCAATAAAACATACCTAACATGAATGCATTTTTATGTTAAGAGGATTCAGCCCAGACAACAGAAAAGAGAAGAAAGGTTCTCTGGACAGTCTACACCTAGTGACATTTGCTCAGCCCACAAATCTTTCCTAAGCAATGAATGACTGATTCATAGATGTCAACAGTTCAATACATACATAATAAATACCTTCCATTCCTCCATCATTTCAAAATGGTGCTGAGATATGAGGTACATAGGCGTGTGCACACATACACGGGCATGCACATGCGCGTGCACACCCCAAAATGTATACACTGGAGAAAAGGCCACAGAAACCAAAGATGGAGTATTAGCTTAAAGGGGAAAGGATCATTTTCAATATTTATAGGCATTGTGTATAAATACCAGGAAGATTATTACACTAATTCCCCAAATTCTTGTCTGAAGTGAGGCACATCTGGTCTTTCTATGGAATAAACCACACAATGCAGTGCACACTGCAACCGTGGATACAAAACAGTTTGGGGAGTGAGTTTCTGTTACCAGAACTCTAACTTGATTGGAAAAGTTTATTTGTTCACCTTTTAGACTTTCCACAGAAATCTTCAATTGTTCCTTATCCAAAATGCAGCCCATAAAAAACAAAAAACAAAACCCTGCACAACTCTTTTATTTAAAAAAAAATAGATATATTTCTTTATCTGGATCAACAAGTTAAAACCCAGAAGCACTTTTCAGCATGTGTGTGTGGGGGGGGGGGGGAGTGATCTCTAAACAACAGACTATGATTGATTTACTAGTTGATCCATTTTAGGTAGAAGATTCCTCACACCACACAGACATTAAAAACCATTACATAAAATTTTAAAATAATGAGGGGAAAGTTCCTTGTAATGAACATCACAAAAATCTCCAAGATCTGATGCCTATGAGCTCCACACCAACCACTTTGTGAAATTAAGACAAAACACGGTCCCTGCCCGAGTTTAAATATCCTTCTGGAGTTTGCAGAAAAATTATCCCAGTAAGTCCGCCATTGCAAGGACCACATACCTATCTTTTTAACCAGAGGGCTCATGACACAAGATAACCCACAAGCCCCCACTCCATTTGATTGCCGGCAGTTTCCTGTCTGCCAGTTTGGTGAACCTCCCAGCTCTCTGGCTCTGCCATAAGGCATCAGTGACAGCCCTCGACCCAAGGGTTTCTGGGGGGACTTCTCAGTTTGTACAAGTGTTGAGTCCCACTAAGACCGGAGATTCAACCCCAAGAAGTCAGTCAGGGAGACTTGGGTGGTAGAGGTGTGGGGCTGGGAACAGGCAGCTAATTTGACTGCCCCAGCAGCTCCTCCAACAATCGAGGATACACTGGGAAAGTATGATCACAAGCACACCCTCTACAAGTTACCACCCATTTGTTTTCTCCAGACACAGGTGCCATCTTACCCCCAGTTAAAGAGACATTGCACCAAATAGCACACGTGACATTCATGATGCTGTACAAGCCAATAACACAGTTGTACAACACTGCATGTTTTAACAACTTTAAGTAAAGCGAACAAAATATCAACAACTTTCAATTACATAATCTCCAGATATATTTTCCCAATTGACAACAAAGTGAAAATGGCTGTCTGTGGCCGCCCTTTAAAACAATAGCTAACGTAATAAAGCAAGACATTTTCAAAAGCCAAATAACATTCTGGATGTCCAGATCCAAATCAGCCTCAGTAGGTTTGACTCTAAGCAGTTTAGGGTTTTGAAAGCTACCTGGTCCTTAGTTAACTGGATGATTAAATAATCCCCTTTCCTCTGCTCATAAGCACAGAAACACAGTATGTATTAAAAAGAATCATGGATCTGACTTGGCTCCATCTGATTTCATAACTTCTGAATCTATACTTGAATTCATCTTAGCCCATCAGCCTAAATCTAAAAGTCCAAATGGGAGACATAAAGACAGCTCTGTTCTCAGGCGGCCATTCCTTTTGCAGGGCTCTTACGGAGCAATGGGATGACTAAGTATCACGCAAGGAAGCCACTGCAAACGTGTTTGAGGGAATAAGCACTCTGTTGAAATACAAATTAATTTGCACGTCTGAAAATAATTTTTCAACAGCAGCGTGTTACTCACCGTCCTCGGGATGGGTGGAGAGAGGGATCCGTTTGACATGTATGGGTCGCTATTCATGTTGGGCATCATTAGGTAGCCAGAATAGCTGGAGTAGGGGGGGCCCTTGTTGTACAGGCCGCTGTCTGGATGCTTTCCTGGGAGAACCCAAAGAACAATCAAAGATGTGTCAACCTTGCCTTGATACCACATCGTTCATCAGAGAATTTTCTGCTTCTAAGACAGGCCAGATTTTACATGCAATACGTGTTTATAAAACACTAACTGGACTACTGTGCTCTATTTTAGATTGACAGTATTCATGCTCCTCAGTGGCTTAACAGCAAACCAGATGCTTTAAAAGAAAAAAAAAAAAAACAAAACATGTGGTTCAATTTACTTCCACTACTGACTGATGTTTTTACAAAAATAAGTGTTATTCATCTAACCTAATTCATTCTAATGCTAACAAACTGGACTGCAAAATACAGAGACACAAGGGAACACACACAAACTCAAAAACTGAGATGTGAATATGTGAGGGCATCTACCCCCAACACGCATACATATTTACTATTCAGTGAAGGGTCCTTTTTATAGACAAACTCAAAAATTCCACCTGTGTCTCTGAATTTCTACCAAATGTTAAGACTTTTATTGAGGGGGAAAAAACCTGGATCTAGTGTACAGTTAAAACCCAAATTTGTAGTGAATTAACTTTTGGAAGTCATAATTTCATGGCTAAAATTACAGACTGTCAAAGGAATGTTTCTTTACTTTTAATTTACTGTATACAAGAAACTTATTTACTTTATATTGCTGTATTCATTTTTAAATACCATATGTATTTTAAAATATGCTACTGAATTTACTGTATGTATTTTATTTCCTTCAATTTATTGTATACAAGCTACTGTATCTACTTGTTGCCAAAAAGGAAGGCTGAGATAGAGCTCTCTCACTGCCCCTGGTCTACACACTGAATGTACAAACACTCCATTCTAGACAGGCCAATTGTTAAGTAATTGAAAGAGACCAGAAATACCAACCGATTAACAAGTGAACCCTATGGTGATCTCATTAAACATGGAATGAGCAAAGAAGGAGGGAGGGAGGGAGGGAGGGAGGGAGGGAAGGAGGGAGAGAGGGAAGGAGGGAGGGAGAATATGAATTTGTGTGTTTGGGAGTGTATGTTAGCATGCATGTTTGTGCGTGTATTGTGTGAGTGTGTGTGTGTGATTTCTTTTAAGAATTGACAAGAGTCAACAATAAGGGAAATGCCTATCATGTGATATATGTAAGTTCTAACAGCTTTTCTACTTTACAAGCTAAGTTACTAACCCTGGCACATCTGCCCATACATTGCCACTGCCTACCTTCACTGCCCTGAGAACCCACAGGCAGCAATTTGCAAATGAAAAAATACTCTTTATAAACATCCCTGCTCTAAGAATCTGAAAACCAAAGGTCCAGACTCATGCAAGGCATGGTTCAAAAGGATATGATATGTACCATGAGAGAGAAGCTATGAATCTCTAGTCATTCTGTTAAAACAGTACATGGGCACAGTTACCCTACCCGAACAGAAGTATCAAAATAAAACCAGACATTCAAATTGCAGTGCCCCATAGTAAAGTGGGGAGACAGAGAACCTGGCTTACCGTCATCTGGGTGTTCTCTGGCCTTGTCGTGGTAGGGCTCCTGAGAGGGCTGTGCTTGTCTGACCACCTAATGGCATAAATAGCCACCCCAAAAAGAAAGAAGATCACCTTAGAGTTTGTAACACATGGGTCTGCTGTGAATTCAAAGGCAAAGATTTAGGTAAAACTCAGTTTACTTGAGTCTTGGGAAATTCTCCTTGTCAATATGTATTTTTGAGTGATTATTAGGTACAGATGTAAGATTTTTTTACAAATGACCTGTCCTGTTCTAACAACCCATCAATGCTTCCTGGGTGCCCAACCTCTAGAATGTGTAGACCTCTTCAGCCTTGGTATTCTTTGGCAAGACCTGATTAAAATCCACCAGAAACAACATTTTATAACCGAAAATGAGACCTGGAAACCTAAACAAAAGAGCTACTTTGCTGAGGTCTGGGGGAATTGGCCTGATAAGAGTCCTCGCTGAAACTGCGTTCGTTCACTTACAACTTTCAGCCCGAGTGCTATCTGGCTATCAAGAGTAGAGCTTGTGTGTGGTTAATGGGAGGGAAAATTGAGAGTCGGGTTATAGACATCTAAAAGGCAGCCCAGTTAATATCAGTTTTGGTAAGCACCACCGACCGACCTGACTCAACCACGTGCAAATCAGTGGTTGTAACCCCTTCACCCTCTTCCGTGGCTCCACTTCCACCGCGGGAAGGGGAACAGTTCACCCAACCCCGGCAGTTTTCGGTTTCCTAAGCATGGCTTTTCTCCTCGGGCTAGAAAACCGTAGAAATGTGAGGTGGGTTGAAATGTGTAGACTGCTTCAGTAGAAAGAAAGGACTACTCTACAGTCTGTCAAAAAAAAAAAAAAAAAAAAAAAAAAAAAAAAATCCAACCACCAGAGTTTAAATGGTATTTCATACTTTGGACCCGTCTGGCACACTGAAGCCCTTTTTACCTGACTTTGATTACACTCTCGCCTCTATTTTTTGTAGAACACTGGGAATAGAGAGGCCCCTTATATTTTGAAATCAGCCCCCCCAGCCTTCTCAGATGTGTACTCACCCCTGCCATCGGGACAGAGAAGGTAACTCTGAGGTGTTCTTAAAAGCACTCTTTAAACCCAAAATGTCCCCGCCCCTGAAACCACCCTTTCTTTGGGGTGGGGGTGGGGGCAGAAGGCTGCCATTTAAGGAAAAAGCTATACTCTCCAAGTTTCTCTGGAAGGAAAAAACGTTGGGGACATCATTTGGGTACCAGAACTTTTCTACTGGATGTCCCCGTGAGGTTTCCTCAGCTGCTGAGCCCGAGTGGCTGCTAAGGTGTGGGCTTTGGGGAAATCTACGCCCATCCGATGCTCGCGCGCGGCCCGGCTCTCCGCTCCCTCGCGCCGGCACCCACGTGTCTCTATTTACTCTACTCGGGTTACCAGCGCCGTCGCCTTGAGCTGGCCCCGAGATCTGATAAAGTGCGTCCCTCCTCCCTAGCCGCGGCCGGGCTTCCGCCGAGGGCTCGCCTTTCTTCTGCCGAGATCCAGGGCCTGATTCCCAACCCAGCCTAACCCCAAATAAACGCTTTTCTTTCCACTTTAAATGCCGGGGCTGCGGGCGGAAGGACTGCGGTGTCTGTGCCGTTGGCTGGCTCGGATCGGCTCGCCCACGGCTCCCGGCAGCAGCCTCTCCTGCTGTGGGGACCGGCCCCGCAACGCCCCCGCAGTTAGGGCGCGCGCCCTGCTCCACGGCGGTTGGGACGGCCCCTTCTGCGAGCCCCACGCCCGCCTCTCCTTCCTCCCGCCTGGGGCTTCGCTCCTTGAGCCCTCGGTGGTTTAACGCACAGTACCGAGGGAGCTAGCGGATGCACTTTGTTTACGATGGACTTCGCAGTTGTGTTTAGACATCCCTGTTTTAATGTATCGTGTCCCTCAGAGCCTCCGAAACGTCGGGGAAAGAAAGCGGTCGGGTAAAGGCCAGCGTTTCCTGCCCATTTGCCAACGTTTAGCCATAGAACCACTTGGAATAAATCGCCCTGCCCGCTGCTCACACACGTGCGCACCATGAACGAGGGGCCGTTATTCCCCACCCAGTCCACGAGGGACCAGGGCTTAGTGGCCACCGTGGATGCGCGCTCTGCTAGCTTCCCCTCCGCGTCCCCGGGACCCGCCACGCCTCTCCGGACAGATGCCCACTCACCTCATGCCCATTGCTGGCTGGGATGATTTCGGACTCGTTAACCAAGGATGACTTGATGTCTGCTAAGTCGCCCTCCTCTTCGGGGTGACTGATCTCGGCGAAGATCTTCTCCTTCTGGGGATCGCCCTCGTCCTTGAAGGGGATCATCTCATCGGTGGCGCAGAGTTCCGGGTCCCCCCCGCCACCGCCTCCGGAAAGTTGGGGCATCCCGGCGGCTGTAGGAAGTGGGGTCGATGTGGGGGGGCGGTTGGAAGACTTGAGTGCGGGAGGACTGTGGATGGAAGCGGGGTGGGCAAGCGAGGGGCCCACGGCTGGAACAGCTGTAAGAGCCTCTGCGATTGCCGCGCTTTCTCACTCAGAAAGACGCCGGCGCCCGGCCCTGGGGCGAAGGGCTGCAGACTGCGAGGGCGGCAGCCGCCGGCGCCTCTGGGAGCGTCTGCGCCGCTCCGCGTGCACTAGGCTGGGCTGCCAGGGCTGGGTGGCCACCCCACGCCGCCCTCACTGCTGGGGTCTGTACTCCGAGGGCACCGGTTCCGGAGGGGACACGACTTTCCAAAGTGCAAACGAGGGTCCCGTGGCGCGTCACCGTGCAAAACCTCTCCACGGATTCCTTGGATGCTGATTTCGGTGGTTTTGGAATTTTTTTTTTTTTTAAGAATTAGAGAGCTGGGCCAAGAGGTTCCGTTTGCCCCAGCGGAGGTGCGAGGAAAATCAGAAAATACCGAAAAGTCCACTTCCTTCAGAGTAAACAATAAAGAGCCACCCCGGCTGCAGACGTCCGCGTTAGAGCTTCTTTCCTTCCCTTTCGCTTCGGTTTTCCTTCTGGAGGAGCATTTAATCTGCTGGAGGGGGAGGGGGCGGAGGAGGAGGGGAGAAAATGAGAAGTTTGCCAAGAATAAAGTTTGTGCTGATGAGCGCTGGGAATGGGCAGTGGCTGGCACGGCGGAGTCTTGGGGAGTCACAGCAGGAGCTTCGGGCCCAAATGTCCCAGCCCGCAGCTCGGGCCGATACACACGTACACACACACACACACAGACACACACACGCACACACACGCACGCACACACACTCGAGCCCGATCCCTCTTTGTTCCCGGCTCGAGTTTCTGCCTGGCTCGCTGGCGCTGTTACTCGCCTTTCTCCCCGCCTCCCCTCTGTCAAAGCGAAGAGCTGCCGGTGGCCCCTCGGCTCCTCCGGGCAGACCGGCGAGGGAACACCCGGAGCGTGGCCTCTTTGCAAGGCTTCGGGGCGAGTCCGAATGCCCGGGGCCCACGAGAGCGCAGCCCGGTCCCTCCGGTGCGCGCTGCCCCGCAGGTGAGCGGTTGCGCCTTCCCACCGCTTCTCCTCACCGCGCCGAGCCGGCGCAGCAAAGCTATTCACTTGCGTCGCTTCTCCTCCCCCGCCCCTCCCCCGCCTCCTGCTCTCCTTGGCTGCGGGCTGGAGGGGTGGGGAAGAGGGAGTCTGCTAGGAGAAGGAGGAGGAGATCCAGGTTCTCCCCCAGCCCTAGTTCATTTCCCAGCACCCAAAGGACGAGTCATAGTTTGGGGGGCGCAGTGGGGGTGTGTATGTGTTTGCGCGCGCGCATTTATGACTGGAGGCTGAAAAAAAAAGCATACAACCTGAAGATAGACTGGGTGCTGTGTACAGCCCACCCCAAAGAATGGTGTGGCCCACGTGAAATTGACGAGAAACTCTACTGGAATGGCTTAACTTCATCTAAGCATCTCTTCTTCTCTTGCCTTGCCACCTCCCGCCCCCCCCTCCCACTTCTCGTCCTTTGCCAGTCTCTCTCCAACCTCCTTCCCGCCGCCCACTCTAGCCCCCTCACTCTGGCAAGGAGAGGAAGATGAAAGAGAAAGCCGCCGGCGCTGTGGTCGGCACCACGTTGATAGATGCTCTGACAGAGGGAATGAGGCGAGAATTAGGGACTAGGAGAAGGAAAAGGGGGAAAAATGCAACACATTGCTCACCTAACCAGAGAGGAGAGACGCAGTAAAGGCAAGGAAAAGAGTTGTGGCTCTACTGACCGTGAATCACACACTCTTCGGAGACGAGGGCACACACCCTAGCGAAAATAAAACCCCCAGGCTTACCAGGGGAGAAGGATCAGTAAGAAGGGAATGAATGAAGGTTGAGCCTCAATTATCGCTTTTACACTATCGCATTCATTGTGTCCTTAGCACCGAATGAACGCGGGTTTTTGGAGATTCACGACTCACCGTTTTGAGACCTCGTAGAAAAGGAAAATCCATCCCAAACGGAGAAAAAGGAAGAACCTAGGAAAGGGAGGCAGCACTGGGCATTTGCTGACATCCTGGAGACTGGAGAAAGGGACTCTTCAGGATGTAAATACGGATCAAACCTCACAAATTCTCCAGTCCCCACTGTCTCTTTGATGCATTTTGTTTAAAGGACAGAACTTTAAGGGCGATGCTTTGTGAAAGTCACTGTGTACATGAGGCTTAAGTTTGGAAACACATTTTGTCCTTTGGCTCTCAACTTCTCCCCTCAAAGTCAAATATTCCGGCAAAAGCATTAGACCAATGGGGCAGCCATCTCTGTAAAAGCTGGGAGCAGTGGACGGGATAGGAAGAACCATCTCCACGGTCCTTAAATTGAAAATAAAACGCCACCGAATCGTGTGCTAGTGACATTGCTTAAGAACGCTTGGGGAAAAAATCTTTTAAAGGCAAAATTGTGGGCTATTGAGCATTGTAGACTTTAACAGCTCTTTTAAGTCGTCATTTAAAACTTTGCTTACTGATAACTACCAGTTTGGGAGCTTGCTAGGAAGTGGTTTTCAATGCTATATGTTAGTTCGGTTGGCTCCATAGGAAGTGGTTGGTCATATGCAATCTAATAGATTTAGGTACAGTAAGGGGCTGGCGAAAAAAAAAGTCAGAATAACGAAAACCTTCCTTTAAAAATTAAATAATCGTCAAGGCTATACCTTACAGAAGCAAAAATGGCATTTTCCTTCAGGGTGCCAGGGAGAATAAAAGGAAGGTTGGGAATAAATCCATCTTTCTAGTGATGCTCTGCAATCTCCGGTGCTGTTAGTGTGGTGGGGTGAAGAGCAGGGGACATCGTTCCAGACATTTACAGCTCCTGCTAACAAGAATTTAACAAAGTCAGAATTCCTCGTCCGAGTGAGCCAATTTGACTGAGCAAAAGATGCAGCTTCATCAAAGAAGTCGGAGTAGACGGGTCCTTTTCATCAAACCCAGAAGGGGGAGGGGGCAAGAAGAATAGCCAGAGGGTATTTTTGAAAGCCAAGAAGAGATTAAATGAGGAGACTACATCTTCCCGGTTTAAGTGTTGCAACTAATTCGAATTCCCATTTTCTCCTTCGAGTTAATTATCTGGACTATGTGAGTCATACGGAGTTCAGCTCTAGGTGTCCCAGAGATTAGGAGCTCAAGATGGGAATTTTTAGAGCGATACCTAGTGAAAATGCTTTACTACAAGGGCTGGGCTAGGTGGCTGCGTTTGGTACCTTGCTGTAACCCTCTTTGGAAGCCTTGGTTCTAACGAAATTACCTAATGGCCTCGCTCTGCATGAGTGGCCGTGAGTGGTCTCCGCAGTGTGCTGTCTTCAGCAGAGTTGCAGATCTTAAATAGGGCTTCCCTTAAAACTATGCTCCCACGTGTTTTAAAGATTTGTCGGTAAAGGAGGACGACACTGCCCTATGAAGTAGTCTCTCTTAAGACAGAATACCAAGGAGACACAGGAGGGGCGATGTAACCCCAGGAAGTGGTGTCTCTGGACTGCGCCTTCCTGGCAAAAGCATTCCAGCCGCCGGGCAGTCTCTCCTAATTCCTGTGGGACTGTTATTAACATAGGCAGCAGCTTCTTCCCTTCTTGGGGCTGGGCGAGTGGGATCCTAGGTCTGAGATGTGGTGGGTGCGTCACAGGAGCAGCCTCGCCGCCCCCTACCCTCGGATGTAGAGGCAGGTTGTTCATATGAACTCTAGCGAACCACTAGAGGTTGGCTGTAGTAGGTTTGCTCCTTCAGGATGTGGGTTTCAGGGGGGCGTTTTGATGTGATTTAATTCCGACCGTGAAACAATTGCTAGGGGCTGGCTGCGCTGCTGTTGGTTTTTCTCCTCCTGGTGGCTTTGGGTTTAGTTTGGGAGCGAACTTGTTTTATATCAACACTTCCTTTTGCACGAGGTGCCGTGCCTCTGGGGGTGGGGGGGGGAGAGGTTAAGAGAGTAGTGGGGGCGAGGCGCCCAACCCCAGCCGGAACCCAGGCTGAGGGGAGCAGAGTTGGTCGCTCTGCCCCGGGGTGAGCATAGCCGGCGTGGGGGGAGGGAACAGGAGGGAATGACCCACACCCACACAAGAAGACCCTCCCTCCCTTAGAGATTTTGCAGCCACGTGGAGTCCTCTACAGACAGTCCGGAGAGTCCTTAATTACAGGGATGAGAAGCGGAGTGCCCCCGCACAGCCCTCTCCGCCCCCTAAGTCCTAACACCAGCTCAGGCCCCAGGTCTTCCCTTTGTGTGGCCTAGACTCTCTGCCAGCTGCAACCTAGGTGGGATCCCAAAGGAAGGAGGTGGCGGGGCCTACGGAAGAGGATGCTCTGAGAGACAGCTGAGAAAGGACTAGAAAAACGAATACATGTGATTCCAGGGGCGGAACCGAGACCTCGGTTTTCCATCCCAGCTTCAAGCAGGATGCTAAATCTGTGAGCATCTTCAGTTTAACCGACGTCGCAGAGAAGGGGAACGACTAGGGAAGTGGCAGTTTGTGTCCCAGGGGCTCTTCCTCAAGACAAACAAACCCAAGGCCCCTTCCTTCAGGGTCAGGAAACTCGCGGGACCGTGAAACCCTCCTTCTCCAATCCGGCGCCTGCAGACGCCCGGTTTCCGCGCGGCCGGCGCCCGTTGGCGTCTGCAGCCCGGCGCGGTCTCCCGGGTGGGTGATCCGAGCACGGGATCGGCGGAGCGGTCATCCTTGTCGCCCGCATCGCAGAGTGGAGGGAGCACCATCCACTCTGCTTGTGGGATGTCAAGCCCAGGCTGGAGTGCCTGCCTCCAACGCCACAGGCAGTGCGGACCTGAGGGTGGCTGAGGACAGGGAGGGGTGGGGACCGGGGAGTGATCGCAGGGGAACAGAAATGAGCTAAAAGGGGTGCAAGGGTTCGGCTCTGCACCAGGAAGTCGTGATCCGGTACCGAAGAGCCTGCGTGGCATAGGGACAGGGGGATGCCACACTTTGACTTCGGCTCTGGGATACACGTGCCAGCAGAGGATCCGCTAGTTTAGGGGGCCCGAATATCACATTCTTTCCCTCTCTTTCTCAAAACTTTTTCTCCTGCCCCTCAACTGTGGCTTGGGCACCGATTTGCTGAAAGCACGCCCCCTCCGACCCCCTCCGCCGACCCTGCAGTCCGTGCGCCCCGGAGCCGGGTCGCGCGCGGAAGGGCCGCCCGCGCACCCGGGTCTCGCTTTTTATCGGCGGAGGGCGGCGCCTGCGCAGGGCCCGGCGCGGCGGCGCGGCCTTTGAAGTCGCGGCGGCTGCGGCTTTCATCCTTTCTTTTTTCCCTCTCAGGCCCCTTTGTGTGACTAAATTTGGCAAGAATATGGATCCCAGCCAGTCTTTCCACGTGTGCTCCCAGCTCCCAGCTGAGAAGGCCAAGGGTTCTCTTCCGGGTAAGGAGACAGGGAGAAAGATCAAAGAGTTTGGGGAGCTGGATCTGAAATGTGAATTGAAAATAAAAATCAAGCCTGGACACATTCCAGTTTCTAAAGCAAAACCAACCCTCTGCAGAGGCCATCTCACTATGGCGCCCTTTCTCCCAGCTCCCTTCTGCTCCCCCTCTTTTTATTTCCCTTCTCTAAATCACTCACGCACATGGGAGAAAATAATGACAACATAGGGAAGCACTTAGATTCTCCAGATTTTGTTTTGCAGTAATTTTATTAGGGAAAATATCTTGTTCATAATTACCGTTATGTGAGGCTGAATTTCTGCAGCCATAAATATTGTCCTCTTCCGGCAAGCTTCACACTTTCTTCTGCGGCCACATTTTGTGAGAGCGCTGACACACACGTGTGCGCGCACGCTGTTTAAACATCCTGCTTTTTAATCCCTCTACACACGTTCTTAACCCCTGTACACTGCATATTTCTTCCACAAAAACTAGATTCTGGAAAACCGAAGTTAATACCATTTTTAATCGCTTTCCCAGTTGGTCTCGACAATTTGAAATTATCTTGTCGATGGGTCTGCCCCCATGTTTCATTCACAAGACTCCACAGAAACGTTTGGGTCTATGGTGAAAAGCCTGTAAGTTTTCTCTGACGCACTTCCTGAATGATGTTCCCTGCAGAGAAGGGGATGCAGGAATGCCCAGTAGTGTGTTGCAGAATCAGACATCCCTGGTCCAAGATGGGCTCGGCCCCCTGCCTCCTTCACAATGGGTGAAGTGTGGTAGAGCATTTAACCTCTCATAAGATTCATTTTCTTTGCCTTACTTTGTATTATGCAGCTTCCGGGGCTCTGCCAACATTGGGCAAGCCCCTAATCCCGCGTCTGAGGCTAAAAGCCAAAGCCACAGCCTTCTTGCCTAAGGGCAGCAGTGGAACCAACCGAAGCTCAGGGAGATGAATGCAGAACAAGGTCATTAGTCTCACTGTCCACCCAGTTACTCCCAGCACACACTGATAGGACTTCCACCTACAGGGACTGCAGCCTGCCTTTGATGTGTGTGAGCTGTACAGTCTAGTGTTCTGGGGGAAGTGTCTGACTGACAGGCTCTGCAGCCAATGCCTGCAAAAGACATCTCCACAGGCACTGCCTTACATAGTATGGAAGAGTTTTTTCAGTGTGGGTCTCATCAAAGTCAGTCAATGAACCTGAGATGGAGCCTCCAGTTTTCATATGACCTTTGTGGGGGGTGGGGGGAATCCTCGTACTGAATATGTGCTTGTTTTCCTTAGACACTGAGTAACTGTTTCAAATCTTCATTTCTTTCTCAAAAGTGGGAGTTGGCCTAACTGCAATTGACCTGGAGAAAGCTTTTTGTTTTAAAGCGCTTCTGTCCATAAAAGCAGTCTCACTGGATGAAATTGTCTTTACTAATGTGGGGGGGGGGTGTGAGTGTGCGTTTGTGCAAAATACTGTTTCTGGCTCTTAACGGAGCCTCACACAGACACACTTAACACTCGGAAATGATCAGCGAGGGCAGAGAATTCGGAAGGCTGAAGGTGCCAATACAAATAGTTTAGACTGCAAGCATTCTCATCTGGCTCCAGTAAACATGTCTTTGGCAGAATGAATCTAAATGACCTTATCTGAATTGGACTTAAAAGGTCCTGAAGTCCCACTCTGCCAATCCCAGATCTTCAGGCCCCTTAGGTTGACTTGGCAGAAAACAAAGCCGAGAGATTAATTACTCTCCTACCCAGCTAGGCAGTAAATTCTGACTGCCAGTTCAGATAACTCTCCAGACTCCCAAATGCGTTTTAGGGCTTGACTTAAACAGATAACGTGGTCTTTGTTCTTCGGCTTCCCAAGACAGCCTTTGGACAGCTTGACTTTGCATTACAGGAGCAAAAAAAAAAAATGTCCTCAGTGAGACTTCTACTCCTAGGGTGAATGAACTGGGCTCAGCACACCTGTAGTGGACACCCCGCTAGTCTTCCGGCTTCCACAATTCTGCGTTCCAGGCCTGTTCTTCCTTGCTTCACAATAAACTCCTTTGTTTCATGGCCTCAAGGACGAGGCTTCCCAAGTGTTATGTTAACTAGTTCGTGGCTGCCGCTGAATGCTGTTGTCCGGAACCATTGGTCCTCCAGCTGAGCGCTCAGAGCTCGTGATGTGCTTGGTTGGACCAGGCTCGGAGGTCCTGCTCTTGCAACCTCTGTGGGGAAGCTTGCACCTGGGTGGATACCTCAGGCCTTCCTGCTCAGCTTCATCCCTCCTCCTGACATCTTCTTTGACCTCTTCTGAAAAACAGCCCCACCAACCTGCCTTCACCCAGACTGCAATTCTGGTTACTTTATATTTTTTTAATGGGCTTTATCCAGTGGTTCTCCACCTTCCTAAAGGTGTGACAGCCCTGAAATACAGCCCACCCCCCACTGTTGTGGTGACCTTCAGTCATAAAGTCATTTTGTTGCTACTTCATAACTGTAACTTTGCTACAGTTATGAATTGTGATGTAAATATCTGTTTTCTGATGGTCTTGGCTGACCCCTGTGGAAAAGGGCTCGACCCACAGGTTGAGAAACACTGGCTTCATCTTTGGTTTCCCCTTCACTACCTAGCTCCTTTATTGTACTTGTTTGTTAGATTTCTCTCCCCTTGGAACATGTGTTTTATGAGGGGGGCATTTTGTTTTGCTGTGTCTTTAACATCACAGAATATAAAGTAGAGAGGGAATATAAAACTACCCAGCATGCCGTCAGTAGTAACCATAAGTAACCTGATCTTTACTTCGAATGGAAATAACAATGAAAGATACATGTTGCTTTAAACTCAAAATCTAGAAAGCAACACATCAAATTTTAATATAATTTTCTTAAATCAAATATCCAAAATATATATAACCCTCTGTTTTCAGGACAGATTGGTTCTAGAGCCCCCAGGACCTGGTGCTCAGTTCAAGGGTGATCATGGCCTTCTATACAACACGGCTGTTTGCTGTGTTTACATATAACCTAAAATAAATAAATAAAAATTAAAGAAAGAAATAAAAAGGAAAGGACATGACTGCCCCTAGGTATGATAGAGGAGGAAGTTGATTGTACATATGTGAGTATAGTCAAGGGCAGGGACATCTGGGAGAGCGCACAGTGGACTGAGCCATGGGAAGACTTGGGGAGGGGAAGGGAGAGAGGGGAACCAAGTGCAGCAGCCAAAGGTACAAAAGGGCAGGTACCCAAAATGTCTTCATCATAAAGGGAAGAGCCTTTGGGGTAAGGGCAGCCCAGAGCCTGGGCTGGAATGTTCAGGGTAGAGGGCAGAAATGCTCTCTGTAATGGGTAAGGACTGAAGGATGCTGGGAGAATCTAGAGGCCAGGTCTGCTTTGAAATATTAAATTGGTATCTCAGCCTTTGTCTGGTTTGAAATTTAACACTGTGTACTCTCCTGTATAACTTTATTTTTTTTAAATAAATCTGTGAGCAGATATTCACTGTGCAAAAGTGGTGGGCTTCCTCATGGCATATTCTCTGAAGAATATCATAAGATTTTAGCACATGCAACCTCATTACCCTCTCCTGTCCTTACCCCCACTCATCCCAACCCCACCTCCAGCTACTCTCCTGCCTCTTCCCAAATAGTCTACTTGTCAGATTCAGTATCTGGAAGAAAGCACATGATATTTGCCTTGAGTCCTCAACCATGCCTAAATCTCGAAGTATGTTTTCTGTTTCACTCCAGCAGTTTCTGAATTTGAATTAAGAGCTTTGATCTGGCTGGGCAGGCGACAACACACAAGATTAATCCCAGCATTCTGGAAGCAGAGGCAGGTGGATCTCTGAGGCAGCCTGGTCTACAGAGAGAGTTCCATGACAGGCATGACCCCCTGTCTTAAAACAGCCCCCTCCCCCATAAGAACGTTCATGTGTTTTAAGTTAATTTTTGTATGGCAGCAGAAATATGGATGTAATTTGATTTGTCTGCATGTGAGTCTCCAGTTTCCTAGCACCTTTGTAAAAAAATTAGGTATCGGTAGCTGTAAGGGTTTCCTCTCTACCACCGGTCCATGCGTCTGTTTTGTGGTGCTGGTACTGTGGCTCTGTAGTACAATTCAATAGTCGGGTATGCCTCCAGTGCGGCTCTTTCTGCCGAGGAGGGCTTTGGTACTCAAGGTCATTTGTGCTTCATATCATTTTACGATTTTCTGTTTCTAAGAAGAATGCCACTGGATTTAGTGGGGATGGCAGTGCATCCAGAGATCAGTTTTGGTAACTTAGCCATTAGCCCTCTACAAACAATAATAATCTGCTGACTCCCGAACAGGAGGCCTTCCTGTCATCTAGTATCAACTTTAGTTTCCTTCTCCTGTGTTTGAAGTTTCGTAGAGATTTGTTGTAGAACCCCGGTGACCCACCAGCTAAAAAGAAAATAAAGACACCGAGACTTTTCGCTATCTCGGAGCTTAGGCCTTAGCTCATTTAAGTTAACTCGACCATCTAGCACCATCTGGCCATATGGCCAGCAACACTTGCCCGTCCAACAGTCTCGATTCACATCACCTGGCTAAAACACTTATTCTTCCCAGAGACCCTTTCTCTAACCGGAAGTTCCGCCTTCCACTCCCTAGCTATTGGCCATCATCTCTTTATAACAACCAATCAGTAGAGAGATACGGCTGATACACCTCTTAAACTGTCTGGGGACCTTGTGCTGTTGTCTTTAGGATTTACAAAACAAAAGGCAGGTAATGGGTCATAGTAATGACAGTACCTGAATCTGGTAGCATTTAGTGCTGCAATTAACAATTTAATATACAGAGACACACCTTATTACAATGTGAATGGAGGTCACCGCTACACACACCTAGACACACACACACACACACACACACACACACACACACACACACACACACACACACACAATTTTAAACATTCTTTGTTAGGTTTATTCCTAGGTAATTTTTGTTGTTGCTGTCTTGGATGGAATTCCTTTCATGATTTCTTTTTCAGTGTGTTTGCTAGCATTTAGAAAAGCTACCCATTTCTTATATATAGTATTCTACTCCCTTGAGGAGAGGGCTCAACAGAGCTACTCCTACTGGTGGGCTCTTGATAGTCTTCTAAGAATAGAGTCAGGTGGTCTACAATCAGAATAGTCTGACTTCTTACCATTTCCCTTTTCATTTCCTTCCCTTCCCTTATTGATGTGGCTAAGACTTCAAAGACTATTTTTAATGAGAAGAGAGTGTGTCCCTTGTCCTCTTCCAGATTTCAGAGTGGCTGCTTTTCGGTTTTCCTCTTCAGCCAGAGATTTGTTGTTTATAGCTTTTACTATGCTGAGTGTATGTATCCCTTCCTTTTCCTACTTCCTTTGGACTTTTATCATTGTTGGGATATTGAACTTTACCATAGGCCTTTTCTGCATTTATTTATAGGATCATGGGATTTCTGGAAAGATGTGAGCTTGGTGGCTTGCATGTACTTTAAATATCTCTAGATTGTGTAAATAGCTGTTATATTGTGTTGATTAGGGAATAATAAAAACAGCTTTGCATATTCAATACAGATACAAAATATTTCTACCTGTAATTGGAACCCCAGTATGTTCTTGTATACTATTTGCATGACTGTCTATTTCATTAGGCAGCCAAATGAGTTTTTGTGAGTAGCTTAAAACAGTAAAAATCTTTTATAGATTATTTGGTTCTGCTTTTGTTTCGAAATGGGGTCTCACTATGTAACCTGACCTGACCTTGAGTTCATAAGTTTCCGGTGTCAGCCTCCCACTGGGATTATAGGTCTGTACCATGATGCCCAGCTTTTGTAATAATCGTTTTAATGTATTATAATAGGTCCGTACCCACAATCTATGTGTAATGAGTATTTGTGGTTCAGTGTGTTGCTAGAGTGAACATTTCTTCCACACTCCAAATAATGAATTTACCATTAAATGTGAAGCAGCATAGAACCTAAAGGTGTTCTGTATTTTATATTCTAGGATATCTTTTTTCTTCTCCCATATAAAACTGCCAAACTCAGAGCTCTCTGAGTCCTTTGGGATCAAAGTTTTCTCAGGAAATCTATAACATGGAGGGTATCTGTTTCCTCTACAGAGTTTATATTCAGCTACACTTCCTCATTTGTGTCTTGGTATGAGTGGGTAAGGTAGTAAATTTCCTCTGGTCTCTGCCTATAGTTTTCAGCAGAATGCCTTTATAAGCCATTCGTTCCATTCAGAGATGTAAGCTCTGAAATAAGAAGACAAAGGTAAGCAAAAGAAAGCAGAGCCGTTTCTGGAGGTAATCAAGAGGCTGATATGTCAGTCCTGGTGGCATATACCTGATTCAAGCACTCAGAGACTGAGGAAGGAGGAAAGTGAGTTGGAGGACAACACAGAACATGTCTGGGGAAACAGAAGAAGAGGAAGAGGAGGAGGAAGGAAAAAAATCAGCTCCTAAAGCCTTGCTGTGCCTTCACAGTAGAAAACTATATGTGTTGTCCCTTATTGCAACCTAAAAAATGACTTAAAAGGGGCCAGTGAAATGACCTTCCAAGTGAAAGTGCTTGCTGTAAAGAGAAGTCCAATGACCAATACCTGGAATCCACATAAAGATGATAGACACACATGTAGTATTGGTTACTTTTCTGTTGCTGCAGTAAAACATCAAGGCAACTTATAGAAGAAGCAGTTTCTTTTTGACTTACAGTTCCAGATAGCAGGAGCAGCATGGCAGCAGGAAGCAAGCGTAGCTGTTAGAACAGCAAGATGAAAGTTCACATCTTGAACTCCGAGAACAAAACATAGAGAACAACCTGGGAGTCGGGAGAGGCCTTAAGAGCTCAAAGCCACCATAAGTGACACGCTTTGCTCAGCAAGAGCATTTCTCCTCAGCATCCCAAACTCCACCATCTACTGTTCAAATACATGAGCCAATGTGGGACATCCTCATTCAAACCACCATAGACTAATAAAATTAAAACAATATTAACAGAACCCATAGACTCTTTTATAAGAAATTTAGATATTGGGCTGAGGAGGTGGCTAGTGGGTCAAGTGCTTGCTCTACAAGTCTGAGGACCTGAGTTCAGATCCTTGGCATCCACATAAAACCAAGCATGGTGTTTCATGTCTCTAACAGCAGTGATGGATCAGGTAAGAATAGGCAGACCTTTAGGGATTGCTGTTCAGCCAGCCTAGTCTAATGAGTACGCTCTAGGTTCCAGGAAAGACTCTTTGTCAAAACTAGGATGGAGAAGCGATTACAGAAGTCACCCCTGATGCCAGCCTCTGGTTACTTTGAGTAGATCCCTTTAATTCTGTAATTTCTCGTCTCCATTTGAAAAAGGCTGTGGGAGCAGAGTCTGCCTTCCTAGAAAGTATGCTAATCACATATTTTATAGAGAAGACGAAAGTGGAAAGCGGGTTGTTGGCTTGGCAGCTGAAGTATTGAAACACCAGCCAAGTTAGTGCAGTAAAGATAATATGTATTGCCAAGTAGTCTCAGCATAGTAGACAGGGGGAAAATGGCAGTGTATCCAAGACACCAACAGTTAGAAGAGGTCTCAGCCTCTGTAGACACCGAAATTTGGGGAAGGAGCCTCTAGGAACAAGTGATAGGTGATTTCCAGAGGCAGCTGCTTCTCTGGACAGAGATGGGTCTGGTGGGAGAGGAATCTGGGCAATAGAATAGGATGCTGCGTGCTGCGGCACACCTGAAACTTGGCAGCTGCCCTCGGTGCTAGTCCACACATACCGTCCATTAAACCCAGCAAGAACAAAACTCTGCTGGCCGCAGCGCAGAACTGTACTCATTAAAAACAGAGCATTTCCTGGCTTTCTCTGACGGTGAATGTTAAAAAAATAAAATACAGATCTGAGGTAGCCTTGACAAAGTCTCCATTGTGAAACGTGACGTTCCTCCATCTCTCTTCCTCCACTTCCAGCAGTCCTCCAGCCCCAAACACGTAGAAAGACAAGCTGCTTAAATACTGAATAGGAGCTCAGAAGCTCATCCCCCAAATCATCTGATCTACATATATTGTCCAGAATGGTCAGAATTGTCCAGAAGGAGACTATGGAAGGAACTGAAGTGTGGGTAAGGTCAGAAAAAATTAACCAAGTGCCAGATTTTCCTGGGTTACTCGCCCGAGTCCTGAATACCATTGAATGCTGTGAGGAAAATAAAGACACTGATGTATCAGCATCAAGGATTTCTTCCACGTGTGGCCTTCAGAGCTGGTCGACACCATGTCTTGCTCTCTGCCTTTCAACCCACTTCCTCCCCTGCCGACATTTCTCTGTAGGTTCTGCAGCAGGCCAGACGTGTGAAATCACTTGATAAACTGCTTCCACTGGTGTGCTATGAGAGGTTTTTCATAGCTTCCCTCCCGAACGTGGAAGGAATCAGAAGCGTCAGGGAGGATGATTTGGTGCCCCAAGAGGTGAACTGGTTGCCAGGAAGCCACCGGAGAAGCACCCTTGCACAGCAGGAACGGAGCTGAAAATCAGGATAAGAACTATTGCTGTCATGCAAAGACCAACTGGACAGAGATAAACAGTGTGTGCTATGGTATAATCTTAGACATGAAGCAGAAGTGAGGTGTCATATAACTAAATATTTTCTATTGTTTCTCTCCCTGTAAAGGTGCTCCAGAACTAGCTCCTTATCCTAACAATCACAACAGAAATAATCTTTAAGTGGAAATCACTGCTGTATTTTATTTATCGGTTAGTGACATTTGGAAAAAAAAAATACCAAAAACGGAGTGTATTTGTACAATGGTTACTGTGAACATTTCACTTACTATGGATGATTTTTTTAAAAAATAAATAATAACCCTCTATTCTGTTTCACTTAATGCTTCAAGTAAATTACATTTTCTGCCTTTCATATTTGAATACAGGGCTGTTATCTTAGGGTTTCCAGCTCCGTGGAAAAAACATTTCATGAAAGTAACTCTACTTCAGCCATAACTTCTCTTCCTGTGCCTTTATTTATTTGTTATTATTAAAGAAGAGGAAAAATAACGATTTCACTGTACTTGGGCCCGGGAGGCTGTGAATGACACTCTGCCTCATGCCCGTTAATCTGGGTGGCTAGTGTGCATTTCCTTATAGCTTCTTCCTGTTCAAGATGAAAGAGAAATCCTTAATCAAATGAAAGCTGCATTGCAAACATTATGACTAATTTGTATAGTTAAAAAAACAGAATTGTATTTAAATTTGACCGGGAACATGACAAGTTTAATGTAAAAGGAAGAAGGAGCAATTTTTCCTTTCATTTTGGTCACTCGATTTCCATTGTACAGTGACTTCGTAATTATGCTGCTGGGCCCCACCTTGAACAGGCAAAGTGACTTGACCTCACATCTCTCCTTTCTGCTGCCACTGGATTAGAATAGAACTAAGCGCATCGCTCGGGCATCGGGGGCTCAGGATGACTGCAGGCTCCTCACCTTCTTCCCATGCTCTGCTTTACAGGGAGAGACTTACATATTTACATCCACGTCCTCTGCTTCCCATGTAGGCTGCACAAACAAGCTATCAAGCAGTAGGCATGCTGTAGGATGTAGTCAATATTTCATTCGTGTTAAAAATGAGCAGAAGGCGAGGTTGTGGCTGAGTGATACAGCATCTGCCTAGTGTGCACTAGGAGGGAGAGCCAACCTCCAGTGTTCCCCACCTCCAGGCTCGCAAAATCTGAAAATCAGTAACAATCCCATCAAAGGCCCAGGTTATAAAAAGTACAGCCAAGAATTTTAAGTAACTTGTGGTGCTGGTCTGCAGTTTCTCTGAGTTTAAGGCTTACCTGAGCTGGGTAGTGAGCCCAAGGCCAGCCTGAGCGACTAAGTTCAGAACACGGGCGGTCAAAAAGTTTTAAAAAGGAAAGGAAAAAACTGGATATAGCTCAGTGAGAGACACTTGCCCAGCATACATGAGATCCTAGGTTCAACCCCCAAAATCACGAAAGGAAAGACATAGATACATAGATAGCATAATTCATGTAGAAGAGGAAGGATGACCCAATGGCATGTTTCAAACATGCCAGCACCTGAAGTTGGGCTCCAGCTTCAAAGCAGATAATTAACTGGAGGTCGGTTACATTAGCCCCTCCCCCCACAATAGCTAGACATTTCTTTAGGTTTTAAGCAGAACCAAACTCAGGGGTAAAAAGAAGATAGCCAAGGAGTACGCACGTCTCTCATTTTTCCTGAGCACAGTCTCAGTGTGCTTGAGGCTGACCCTCTCCACTCAGACTGCTGGCCTGCTGGTCAGCTGTGGTCCCACCATCCAACCCGTCATTAGCATCTGGCATAGTTGATTATTAAAAAGTTTCTGCCCTTGTTCCCGGGATACTACAGCTTCGGGCTCATCCCAGGTCTCTTGGGCCACTCCTCTGTCTCTCTCTCTCTCTCTCTTTGTCTCTCACCTTTCCCTGTCCCTTCTCTTTCCTGCTCATTCCCCTGGTGACTTCATCTACTCTCATGCCTTCTATGAGCTAACAGCTCCCTGAATTCTCTCCAGATGGCGAGCACCTCCCCATTCAAGTGTCCAATAACTGTTTGAAACTTCACAGGTTTCAAATCCAACTTCTAAGCCACTTACGTAGTATGACACAAGTCGGTAATCCCAGGTTGCAGAGGCTGGCATATAGTGACTTTCCAGCCAGCCTGTAGAGCAATACGCTATTTCAAGAGAATAGCTCTGTGTCCAAATGCAGCTTCTAGTCTCCTTAGCCAGCTCTCGCATAGTCTTGTCTGTCAAGAAACAGGTCTGTGTTCCGTTGGCTTAGGCCAGAAGCTCCATCTCACCTTTCCGCATCTGTCATGCCCCACATACAATCTGTCAACAAGTACTTCATCTACAAGATGGAACAGCTACTTTCTTCTGACTCGGTCCAAGCTCCCCTCAGCTTCCTTCTGGGTTTTACAACCAGCCACTTCACTGGATTCCCAGTTTCCACCTACCCCACTTGCTTCTTGTCTGAAGAGCTGCTGGGGACCTTTTCAAACCTAGGTCAGTCCAGGGCTCGGCTCCTCCCTGAGTTTCCCAGTTATCAAGGCTCTGTGTCCTCTGCGCTCTCCTCATTCCCTTCCCAGTCAGGAGGGCTTGTTTGTTGCAGCTCCCATTCAGGAATGCCTCTGCCATCAGATCATCTTCTCTTTCCATACCCATCACGAGGCTTTCTCCTTAACTTTGTTCAGACTTTGTCAGCTTTCCCTTCCAGTAAGGTCCTGTCTGCTCAGATGCTTTGAAAGCAACACACCCACCCCAGCCTCTGGTGCTTCTTGTTCTCCATCCCTTGAGTAAGTGCTTTGATTCCAGCCCTTATCACTAGCAGGCATCCCGTGTATATATTATTAATGCATTTATTGACCATCTCACCTTTTAGACTGCAGTTCCCTGGAGGTAAGAGACTGTGTTCTTGTTGATGTTCTTGCCATCTTTACTGTAAATTCAGGCACCCATAACAGTCAATGACACATAAATAGAGTTTGTTGAATGACTGTTTGTTGACAGAAAGGATATCTACAAAAAATATGCGAGTATAAATATAGTAACAGGACCAAGACATTCTTGGTCCCTGTTAACACTGTGATCCCCCAAAATCCCAACCACAAATCATTCTAAAGGCACTGGGGATAATGTTACTAGAAGGAACACGATGGCCCTTTTAGAAGGGTAAAGATTCTTTTTAAAAAAGAGTCATCGATACAGGCAACGAAGGAATGTGGGCGGGAGAAAGTCTTCCCCAGAGACAAGCACACCAAGTGTTTCTCCGGTACCAAGTGGTCAGCCCTGAAAACACACAAGTAACATTATACAGGCTGAGCAGCTCATATTAGGAATGTGCTTTTATACATGTATGTGTATATGTATGTATATGTGTATGTGTATATGTACATGCCTATAATAACAGTTAATAAAAAAAAGAGGTCATGAATTTGAGTGAGAACAAGGATGTGGGGAAAGAAGGGAAGGAGGATGCTGTAACTGTTTTAGATCTCAAAAAATGTACAAAGTACAGTTGGGGGTACTAGAAAGGTGGCTCAGAAGTTAATGGTAGTTGCTGCTTTTCCTGATTTTGGTTCCTAGCACCTACATCGTGTGGCTCACAACTGCCTGTAACTCCAGCTCCAGTCAATTGTAAGGCCTCTTCTGGCCTCCAGTGGCACCTGCACACAAGAACACAGACCAATACATACTGTACTGGCTGGTTTGTGTCAACTTGACATAAGCTGGCATAATCACAGAGAAAGGAGCCTCGACTGGGGAAATGCCTCCATGAGATCCAGCTGTAAGGCATTTTCTCAACTAGTGATCAAGCAGGGAGGGCCCAGCCCATTGTGGGTGGTACCATCCCTGGGCTCCTGGTCCTGGGTTCTATAAGAGAGCAGGCTGAGCAAGCCAGGGGAAGCAAGCCAATTAGTAGCATCCCTCTATGGCCTCTACATCGGCTCCTGCTTCCTGACCTGCTTGAGTTCCAGTCCTGAACTTTATCACTTTCATTGGTGATAAACAGCAATGAGGACATGTTAGCTGAGTAAACAACTTCCTCCCCAACTTGCTTCTTGGTCATGATGATGTTTGTGCAGGAATAGAAACCCTGACTAAGACATACACATATCATTTTTTAAATCATAATTTTTTTCTTCTTTCTCTCTTCTTCTCCTCCTCCTCCTTCTTCTGTTTTAAAACATGGTTTCTCTGAGTAGCCCTAGCTGTCCTCAACCTACTTCTGCTTCCCCAGTGCTGGGATTAAAGCCATGAGGCATGGGTCATCATTGTCTGGCTCCTAGACATTTTTAAGAGATATGAACATATGGGAAGGACCCCTCACTGGTTAAAGTGCTTGTCAAGTGAGCAATCGTGATACCTGTGTTTGCTTCTTAGAGTCCACAGTAGAAGGAGAGAGTCAACACTCAGACCTTCACACTTACACACACACATCATGCACACATATTCATTATTAATAATAAGCTGCAATTATTTTCTCACTTGTGTTGTTCATAATAAAATTATATTTTAATGACTTGGAATCTTTTAGAAAGCCCATTGAAGTCTGGAGACCGAGCTGATAAGGTATAAACAGAAAATAAATTTTAGTCCCCAGAACTCAAGGAAAACCAGTTGTGGCAGCATGCTCTCATAATCCCAGCACTCAGGGAGACAGAGAGTATTCAGGGGCTCTCTGCCTAAGAGATGTCTAAGCCAGGACCTGTAAAGGAAAAAGAAGAGGCAGATTGCACACAGTACTTACAGAATGACGGCCCCTGATACACACTTATAAACATGCAGGCACACACAGTAATAAAAAAACAAAAGGAAGAAGAGAAACGCCATTGAGCAAACCTTTACAACGAGTCTCCCAAACCACCAGCCTGGCCTTGTACTTGCTATGTAGCCCATAGCCATCTTTGAGTTTACCAAGCAAAATCCCTTTGCTTTAGCCTTCCAGTACTGGGGTCACAGGCATGTGGCAGTACACTAACTTGATGGGTCTATTCCTTAATGACATCTTAAAAGGTCGCCTGGTGCTGATGAAGTAAGCCAGGCCCATCAGGGACAGACACTATTCCTGCTGAGCTGTGTCAGGCCTCCCAGTGTCTGCAAGGTTCTGGGGTCAGGGATCCTTAGTTTGGTAGTACAGAAGATGCTTTTGAGAGGTTTACAGACCCAGCAATAAATTCCTTTGAATGGAATAAGGAGGAAGCCATTTCCTTCTGTCTTTGAGTCTCAGTTTAGCCCTAGAGTTAAGCCTCCATTAGAGCCCTGATCCACATTTCTCTATCTTTGTTAAGTCTGTCAGTGGCTGCTAGCTTTGGAATCTGAGGCCTGCCTTTCTAAGGCAAGGGAGCCCATGAGTGTTGAGGAGTTAATACTCCAGAGATGAACCTCCAGCTTGCGGCTGCCAGCATTTGGTGTGTCTTGCTCTTTGGCCCTCTGTGTAGGCTGACTCTGGGCTGTTAGATATTGGCTCCATGAGAGGCTCTGCTGGAATCACTCTTGTTGCTGGCATTTCAATCACCGGTGTCTTATCTTTCTCCACCTCTCTTCTCAGATCCTTTATTATTTTGACTAAGTAACTACTAGCCCAAGAGTTCTTATGTTGGAGTTTAGGCCTGGAGAGATCCCAACTAAGCGGTACCTGTGACTCCTTAACCCCTCCGGCTGCTTCTTCATATCCGCCTCCACCAGACCAGCGATATCCAGCCCCCCACTAAAACTTCTTGAGGGCTGTCTTACTAAAACTACAGCTCTCCCACACACACACATACTGTACTTACTTTTATTATAATTTTCTGTGTGCTATCGTGTTTTAAAACTGAATAGGCTTAAACAAAACATTTGTTAAATAGCAGAGCTGGTGGCAAAAGGATTTTGAAAAAAAAATCACTGCGTTAGTGATCTGCATCTGGAGAACATGCTGCCATTGCATACTGAGTTAGCGATGCTGTGTCCCGGGAGTTTTGGGGGGGGGTGTGTACGGGGTGTGGGGTGGTATTTCAACACCAGGTTACCTGTGCTGTCTTTTCCAAATTCTAGCAGTAATAGTAGTTCTATGTTACTGTTTTTATGCCACATCCTTATGAAGCTGGTATCTCCCTCGTGAGTTTTAAGTTCTTGAGCATGTTGAACTAATGCTTTTTAAACATTTCCTCTTGAAATAGTGCACTTTCTTTCTGTTAGCCCACTCTTTTCTAGGAGAAGGGCAAAATCCCAATCACCCATAACTCTATCAGTGTGAAATAATTATGTTGGCATTGTGTTATGTCTCCTTCCTGTTTCCACATGATAATATACATATTATTATTATTATACATAAATAATACATACAAATGACACATGAAACTCATTCTGGGATAGCTCTCTATTTGATGGCGACCTCCAGCAAGGCCAGTTTTCTTGAGTAAGCTTCTCTGTTACAAGCACAATATCTAAGACATTTTCCCTTCCATGTGCCCTCTGTCTGTCTGTCTGTCTGGTCTCATCATACCCTATTCCATCTTCAGGATGTTTCTCCATCACGGCCCGGAAGCTGTCTTAATCCCGCTTGCTTCTCTCCTTCTCATCTACTCTTTAAGCAGCATTTCTCTAGACTCTGGAAATCCTGTCCATGCCCAAAATGGTGTTCACAAGTGTGTGTATGTGCGTATGTGCCCACACCTGGGAATGCTCACATTTTTCACATGAGATCGATGAAGAATACAGACTATGAAGGACAGTTTGATTGATTAAGGAGTCGTTGTATAGTGGGGAAAGAAAGGTCCAGTTACTTCTTGCCTGGGGACAGGGATGGGGCACAGTAGCAGTTTTGTGAGTTCCAGCAAAGAGGGAGACTTGGTTGACTCAAATAAACAAAGGCATGTGTGGAACTTTCCTGAAGGCCACAGAGAGTGTGAAGACCTGGGTTTTCCTGGGAGAAGTTTACATTCCAGCCGAAGGAAGCAAACACACAAACACAGAATAACAAGAGGGAGCTATGTGTGCACAACTTGGCTTACTTTTCTCTGTGTGCATCACCAGAGCGTCAGACTAACCAACTTACCAGGAAGAATGATAAATTTGCTCCTGGTTTCAGGGGATTCCATCTGTCATCTTCAGCTCCATCGATTCTGGGCCCATGGTAACCCAGAACATCACGGTGGCCAGAACACGTAGAAGAGGAGATTGCCTAGATATGACCCCTAAGGGTGCCCCTTCCTGGGACCTCTTACTTGCACTTGGGCCTCACCATCTTTAAACTGCCCTGAAGGGGAACGCTTCTTTTCCGTACTCAAGACTAAACTGAATTGTAGCTTCCTAAGAGCAAGTGACCATCAGTGACAGCACCTTGATTCAAACACAAGTCTGTTGGATACCACATGTGTCCCATGCCGTCCTCTCCTGCCACCCCAGGGGAGAATGAACTACCTCCTGTGAAGTTGGCCCTGCGCATGTGCAGCGCCCGGCACGCTATCGCGTCCACACCTCGCACTGCCGGGCAGAGATAAATGGAGACCAAATTTGGTCAGGTTACTGTGGGGAAGTCACTGCTTCCTCTTGCCAAATCCTGTTCAGGATTTGGGCCACACAGTGCTTTGATCTAAAAATTTAAGTAGACAAAGAATGAATATTTATTGTTTTTATGATCATTGTTTTATATAAAACAAATTTGGGGGAGTGGGAAGGAATAAATATTTGGGACAGCAAGCATTTAAATGCCAGTGGTTAATTTACTTGGCTACCTTGATTTACAATGGTAACATTTGGGTGGAGAGTTAAAAAGAAGGAGCACTCTTTTGTTCTTGTTTTATTTAGAATTTCTAAAGTCTAAAGGAATGTTTTTATAGCAAGTACACACAGTAACGGGAGAGAGAAAAAAGAAAAGAAAAAGCCACCAAGGACTTAGACACCGTTATGGAAGCTTAGACTTTGGGTATGAAAAAAAAAGGCTACTTTAGCTATTTCTTTTTAATCTTTTATTTTCCTCTAATTTTTTTTCTTTTTAACATAATTTCTACATCTAGATTTATCATTACAAGAAAAAACAGGGGAAAAGGAGAGCTTGAAAGGGCGGGAGGTGGGGGTTGGTAGAAGGGGGTTGGCTTTGGGTGACCGCGGGTGGTTTGGGGGCAGCGGGGATGGTAGGTGACCCACTTTCTGGAGGGCCGTGTTAGGATGACTCAGACGTTCAACTGACGCAGCTGGCTGCTCAGCCTTTCGCCTGGAGATCTGGCCGAATGACTAAGCAGTTACCAACTTCAGAGTCTTAGGAACCTAAAACCCCCAAATCACGTTTATAGCTGATACGAGGTTGAGCAGGGGTCATGAGGGAGGGAAATCATCTGATAGGCTTAGAGGGTCAGAGCCCGGCTCTCAGAGTCTCAGCCGCTACCAGATGTTATTTTCGGGAAAGATTTCACCCACACTAAAAATCGTCCCGCAATTTTACCACGCTCCGAGTCATCACCACACACGTGTTCAAAGGAAAAACGAAACAACAAACACAGGCGGTGTTTTCTAGGCTCCACCGTTTCATTTCCAATTTGATTTTCCTCATAGCTTACTCGGTGGACATCATTAACTCAGGCGAAATGGCGCAGCCGTGGCAATGGTTTTAGACTCTGGGTGTCCCGCCCAGGGCAGCCCGGCTGTGGAGCTGTGGGCCCGCACCCGCGCTCCAGCAAGGAGGAAGATGACATCAAAGAACTTGAAGACCGAGCACGTTTACTTTTCTGATTCAAATTACTTTGTTTGGAAAACAGTAAACACAATTACCTTAACAACAGAGCTGGGAGGCTTTGGGGGTTTAACACAATGTTTTCCTAGCAGGCGGGCGGAGACTGCTTAGGATCAGAGATAAGGGCCTGCAGACCCAGGTGGCTTTATTTGTTTTCTCCTGCCAGAAATGAGTTGGGGTAGTTACAGGGCTTTTGATGGGGTTCCTTAAAATGAATGTTGCTTAGTTTCTTCGCTGCAAATGAAATTAATGTTCATTTCTCCATATAAATAAGACTGAATGGGAAAACTTAACACATTCTGTCCCTGGGTCTCATTCTGTATCTTTCTCTTCAGGGAGTGTCCCTACACAGGTTTTATATCCAAGTATAAACACATAACACGAACACACAGAGACATTTACACATGCACACACACATAGACACACGCAAACATCCAGAGACACAGGCACTCATATACACATCACACACACACATACACATCACACAAACTGACATACAGAATGGTGATATTCATTCACTGTTTGCCATTAAACATTTTTGTATTTATGTGTATGTTTTGTGTATTGTTCTGTGTGTATGCACATATTCATGCAAGCCTTTGGAAGCATGAAAAGCGCATTGGATTCTCTGGAGCTGCAGCAACTTTCTTACTAGCTGAGCCTCACTCCAACCTCTGTTTGTAGCACTGTCTCCTGCTTTATGTTGCCTACCTTCTTAATAGGTGCTTGGATAATTTTTACAATTTTGCTCTCACCAAGAATGTGGCAATTACTATTCTGCTTGCATGATTTTATGATTATGAGAATGTGCTCGAAGGGTGAATAATGTTTAAACTACTTGGTCGTATGGGAGGAGCACGGGTGTGGGAGGAGCACGGGTGTGGGAGGAGCACGTGTATTCTGGGTATTCTGGATTGAAATGTCGTTGCTAAACTGTTTTCCATACAGATCCCAATAATGCTTTTACCATCCTTAGAATGCTTGTGTTCTGATAACACAACACATCAAATTTCTCAATCTTGACCAGCGTGAAACACCGTCTTAATGTTTTTATTGCATTATTTTATAAGCAAGAATATACATCTTTCCATACGTGTGGAAGGCCCTTTATAGGCCCTATTCTGTAACATGGTTAGGGTCTTTACCAATTTTAAAAATTGGATTACTAGCCAGGCGTGGTGATGCATACTTTTCATCCCAGTACTTGAAAGGCAGAGGGAGGCAGAGGGAGGCAGACCTCCGTGAGTTCGAGGACAGGCTGGTCTACAGAGTGAGCTCAAGGGCTGTTTCATAGAGAAACCCTGTCTCTAAACACACACTCACAAACATTATAAAAATGATTTTTCTTATTGATTTGTCCAAGCTCTTTCTACATTAAACACGCTATTTTTTCTGAGTAATAATGTTGAGCACACTTACCAGTTTGCTGTTTTTATCTGTTCTGTTTAGATTTTTCCACGCAGAAACTCTTTTTCATAGTTTTTATGACTGAACGATTTCTCACCATACTAAGAAAGCTTAATTTTCCAAAAACAGATTATTAATTTTTTCATATTTTATCTACGTTGTCTATATATTTTTAAATATATCTAAAATTCGTTTTGGTGAAAGGTTAAATAAAACAGCACTCCTAGTGATCTATTCCCAGTCACTTGCCTCAGTATCATATTGAATATCATACTTTTAATTAATGCCTGGATAACTTAGCATCGTATGTTAAATTACCTCACGAACTTGATTTATTTCTAGGCACAGTAGATTTCAGACATCAGACAGGTTTCACCAGTGTTTACATCCAAGTCCCTTTTCTGTTCCAGGACTGAGTCAGATTGCCACGTCACCATTAGCTTACACAGAGAGGCAGCTCTTTGCAACCTCTGGATTAACTGTACATGTCCCCATCCATGTGGCTGGAAGAAACCCTGACAACCACAAAATTTCTGGAATAGAAAAGGGACTTGGATGTAATATATGATGCTAAGTTATTCATCTAAACAAATGATTATAAGAACCTCATCAACAGCATTTAAAAGGCAGTCATCTCAAAAGCATATAAAGCACATTGATGTCACATACACACATATGCACGTGCGCGCGCTCGCATACACACACACACACACACACACACACACACGCATGCACGCACATCATGTAGGGTAAGTTAATAGAACAGTATAAGCAGGCACAGGACTGAGTCAGGTTGCCAGGTCACCATTGGGAATTACTCTGCCATGTGGCTGGAAGAAACCCTGAGAAGCACAGGTATTTCCTACATGATGAAGTCATCTCCACGTTAATCGTTAAGGTGGTATAAACACTGTTAAGTCCAGTACCCACAGACAGGAAGACCTGTGAGTTTAAGTGCATGTGGTCTACATAGTGAGTTCTAGGCCAGGCAGGGCTATTCAGGGATCCTCTGTCTCAAAAACTTTCAAAACAAAATTGATGATCTTAAACTCCTGACCCTGCCCCCTGCCTTCTACGTGGTAGGGCTCTGGGGTTTTAGTCTGTTTACCTGGGCCTGATTTGCACAGATAAGCAGCTGCAAGTTGCTTCAAGGAATGCTAGTTCAGATACCAGCTATACAAACTAAGGCAAGTTATTGAACATGGCTGTGTTTGGTTTTCATCCCCTGCAGAATTGAGATGATTTATATGCTGCCCATCAAACAATATGTATTTCTAATAACATCTGTAGCATACATTCTGGCCGCTCCCCATGGTCTGTCTTCTCCGGTCAGCTCTTCGTCTGCCTGCAGTCTGCTGTACAGGTACTGATTTGTGACAGGACAGGTTTAGGAAGAAGTTTGGGTTGCATTGGCTCTTCTGTTCCAGCATGGAGCCCATCCATGGCTCTGGCTTCTCTGTCCACACATCAATTGATACTTCTAATTGGTTTCTATTTATTGTCTGTTGCAGATTTTTTGGCTAGCTGTGTCCCAACACCTTCAGGAGGAAGCAGTTCTGCACGTGCCTACACATACACACACACACAAACACACACACACACACACAAACACCCATATACACACAAACACATGTACACACACACATGCACACACATGCACACACACATGCACACACACGCACACACACTTTGATGGTTTCTCAGATGTACCAGAGGGAGGGACAGCAAAAGTTACCTCCCTTCTCTCAGGTGGCTCAGTGTATGGCTGCAGTTGCCTGCATTTATCCAGATGGACTTTGCCAGCAGACCAGGTACTCTGGTCTGGATGGAGCTCACAAGATTGGTTCTGGATGGATCCTCTCATTGATTCTGTCTCTGTAGGGGTGTGTGTGTGTGTGTGTGTGTGTGTGTTGGAGGAAGCACTTAAAGAGAATGTTCTTGAACTATGAACGTAGCTCTGGGCTTTTTTTAAGGCCCTGCTGCCAATGGGAAACTATTTAGTCTACCCGGGGCAAGGGCAGGCAGGAGGAAGGGTGACTTAGGTGACATCTTTGGGCTGTTCTAGCCCAAGGAACTTCTAAAAGATTTACTGTAATTTACATTTTTTAGTCAATACTATTATCTTTGCAAAACTTGACACATTTTACAAAATAGAAATAAATGTTCCTGGCTTTACACAGAAAAGCATTCCATCTCAGCTCACATATATTTTTTTTATCCTGGGGGCGATCTTGATGATAACTTTTTATAATCTTTTTTTTAAATCTTGATTATAAAATTCTATGCTATGTATCTCTATACACAGGTTGCATTATTTTTTTAAATATTACCTTATTTTTATTTTATGTGTATGGGTGTTTTGCCTACAGTATTTTTGTGTGTCAGTTGTGTGCCTGGTACTCACGGAGGCCAGAGGTGTTGGAACTAGAAGTGGACATCAGTGCTGGGAATCGAACCTGGGTCCTTTGCAAGAACAGCCAGTGTTCTTAACCACTGAGCAAACTGTCCAGCATCCAGATGTTTCTTTTTCTTCTTTCTTCTTTTCCTGCCTGTCTGTGTACACACGCATGCATTTGTCTGTATGCACATATTTGCACCACAAGCGTGTCTGGTACCCCCAAAGCCCAGCAGTAGAAGATGGTGGATTCCCTGGGTCTTGAGTTACAGATGGTTACAAACTGCCTTGTGGGTGCTGGGATCTGAACTCAGGTCCTCTTTAAGAGCATCAAATGTTTTTAGCAGTAGTGCCATCTTCCCAGCCCCATATAGATATTTTTGTTAAAGATAGGTATTTGTGTTATTTTATGTCACAAGTAGAAAAATCAGAGAGTAAGTCAGCACCCGAAGCTCTAAAGTTGCTTTCTCTAATGACTCTCTTCATGATATGTAGACACGTCTGGTGGTAACACTCAGCATCACAGGCTGATTCAGCAGCAAAATAACTCCTAAGTCCAGCCATAAATAATCTCTGCTCACCACATTCCTACAGACACACACACTGTCATGTGACAGGGCCAGGAGCATGGGTATAAAGGCTCAGTTTTCATACATGTCTTGTTATAGAATGGCGGGATGATTTCTTTGATGCTTTTTTATATTTTTAATTAATTTATTGATAGAGCTATACATATATGTATGTATGTATACATATGTATACACACATATGTGTGTGTGAGAGTGTGCATGTGTGTGCATGTGTGGTTTAGCATTTCACCACCTCTCTGCAAAGCCAGTATATGATCCTTTACATCTTCCAGTGTGAATATAAATTGCCATTACGATATTATGGAAGAGGAAGGAGTCTAATACACACATTTCATTTCGTGCAATGCTTTCTTCTCTTCTTCTCGGCCCTCCCCACCACCCCTAGAGAAAACAGTTCCGCTATTAAGGGAGCCACTCAATGCAGCAGAGCAAGATCAGGCAATGTTTCCAAGAGAAGAGCTGTTTACCATCAAAGAGACTGCTTCCACACAGACATGGGATATTATTCACAAAGATGGAGGTAAATGTGCCATGGTTTTCAAGAGTAATTTACCCTGCTTAAAGAAAGGCACTAGGCTGTCTGCAATTCCCGCTGATCCTATTTCTTGTTTCTCTTTTGTTAAAACAAAATAGCCAACTAAGAAAACATAATTAAAAAGTCAGACCAGTCCCCTGCAATTCCCAGATGCTCCGGCTGTATCAGCACCTACCTGTCACACAGGGATGGTTCATGCCATGTGACAAATGCCAGCCCAGAAACGCCACACAAATGGAAATCCGTTAGACTTTCGTTTTTTTTTCAAAGTGCTTTTCTTCTCTTTGTTTTGAAAAGCGGGAATTTTACTTGGAGTTATACATTTCCCGGGTTAATTCATATTTTATAAACATTCGGAATTATTAATTCATTCTATCTGGAGCATGTATGGACCCCGAAGCTTGTGGCAGAGCTGCTATCTGTTGTAAGGATGCAAACATCCTCTTTGATGTGTTATTCTCAGGGACTTGGGGGATAGAGATGAAACACGTACTTGACTAGCCTCTGCAGATGGGCTGGAAAAGGCTCTGATGGTTTATGTGCCTTTCCGCACGACCCTTGCCTCTGTATCATGGCCTTGGTGACTGCAACATCAGAGTTGCAGCCTTAACCCTTCCCACTATGGCTCCTCCAGGCCAGGGCATGGAAATCCCAGTGCACAGGTATCCCTTCCAGCACAAGTCTGGCTCAGCAGGCTACCTCTGATGGGGTAGCACATTATCCTATTCAGGAAAACCAGCCAAAGCAAGTAACCACAGTCAGTACATAGCACAGTACCTTTGTCTGCTGTGAGCGGCTCCAGTGCTTTCTTTTCCCCTTAGCACAAACAACAACACTGTCACACGGCTTTTCTGGTAAGCCCGATTTGCAGATTAGCAAATGAGGTACATGGTAGTTTCCTGTGGTTCTCTTTCCCCGTCCCCAAAGCCACACTGTTTTAGCAAATGAGGATGATTCTTGATATTGGAGATTTAGTTTTGAATCTTGTTATTATGTCTGTGAGCTTCCTCTTACAATGACAAGTACTAAGGATAATTAACACAGAGGTTATTTTAGCTCAGGGTTTGGGAGGTTCCACACTGTGTTATCAGGGTGGGAGTTTGTGACACTTAGCTAATTATCCAGGAAGCAAAGAATGGAGGAGGTATGGGCAAGGGTTGAAAGTCCCATTTAAGGCTGAGCTTACAAAGACCAGACCCTCTTCATAAGCTCCACTGTGCCTCCCAACAGCACCAACCATGGGGACCACTGACCATTAGGGGACTTTCAGCGTCCATGCTGTATTGCTCCCTTTGAGGCTATCCTTGGCTTTCCTAAACTGCTCTTTCAGTCGACAGGAATGAGAGGAGCACTCCAGTAGCTACTAAAGATGAAGCCATGCCCTAAACAGGCATGACGGAGAGCACAGATTCTTGTACTCTACATAGAAAGGGCAGATGTTACAGAGGGCATAGTGGTGAGTGTCATGGGAACACAAAGCAAGAAGATCTGATCTGGAGTTGGACAGGGAAAGGTTAAAGTAACTTAACAGAAGAGTGAGAATTAATCAGTGAAGGACCAAGAACACTGCCCTGGGAACCTAGGATGCAGGCAGGTTGCCCTGGGAACCTAGGATGCAGGCAGGCAGGTATCTTTGTAAGATACAGAGGACCCGCTGCTGCAGGAGCTGAGTCTGGAGTGTGGTGCTGTGGCAAGGAGTGGGAATGAGGCTTGGAGAGGTCGGTAGAGATGGAAGATAAAGGGCCGGGCTTTGGGAAGACCCTGCCTTAAAGGAAAGCTGTAGAGAGAATCTCTTGTACTATATGGAAGCACAACCTGCCAATAAAATGCTGTTGGCCTATTGGCTTAGGCAAGAAATAGGGAGATGAAGTTCCACTACTGAGAGAGGATTTCTGGGAATAGAGTCAGGTGAAAACACATTCACCCCAGACACAGAAGAAGACGGTCATATGAAACCGAGAACTAAGTCATGTGCCATGACTTACAATAAAATGAACAGGTAATTAAGAGATGAGCCAGTCAGAGCCAAAGATATTGACCTAAGCATTTATTCATATATAAGAAGTCTCTGAGTCATTATTTCTGGGAATAAAGTAGACGGGTGGAAAAACAGAAGGTTATACATGACTTCTACTATATATTCAGGCAGAAGCTTTAGCAGGGTAATCAGGGGAGTAATGCCACCTAGCACACCTAGCACACCTAGCACACCTAGCACACCTAGACCATCCCTCCCCCATCTCCTGAGTATGTCCTGAAGGGAAGACACGATCGTTTGAGAAGACAAGTGTTTTGGGTACTACTGACCATTGGAGATGCTTATTTTGTTACTCCATAGGTAAGGATGCCAAAAAAGTATTCTCCCCAGTGGCAAAGGACAAAGGTCAACTGGACACAAAGAGCTGTGTTGGGACTCTGTAAACCCCACCCCTCAGTTACCTGGCAATAGCCAGGTATGCTCCGCCCCAGAGACCTGACACTATAAAAGGGGCTGCTTGCCTCCTCCTCTCTCTCTTGTTCTGTTGCTCTCTCTTGCTCTCCCGCCCCTACTCCTCCTCTTCCCCTTCCCTTCCCCCCTCTCCATGTGCTCATGTCCAGCCTCTACTCCTCCACTCTTTTATTCCTCTCTTCTCTCTCTCTCTCTCTCTTCTCTCTCTCTCTCTCTCTCTCTCTCTCTCTCTCTCTCTCTCTCTCTCTCTCTGCCTCTATTACCCTCTTAATTCTCCCATGACTTGAATAAACTCTATTCCGTACTATCCCGTCATGTGGCTGGTCCCTCAGGGGGAAGGGATTTCCAACATGGGCCCCTCAGAGGCATCTCTCTTGCCCCCAGGCCTCGCCACATCTCCATGGGTCATATCCCCCCTACTCTCTTCATCCTTTTCCTAACATTGGTGCTGAAACCCGGGACATCATCTTTTAACAACGTTGGTGCCCCGTGTGAGGAGATTAGATTTCCTCACAACTGGATATCTCTTTTTCCTTTCACTATGTTCTACCAAAAGCCAGAACATAAGAATGTGTAGGACCAGGACCCAGCAATCTGTGAGCACAACTAGGAAGTACTGAGGAACACGGCAGCCAGAGTCAAAGCCTTTGGATGTTTTGTCCCAGCTGGTTCACTGTATCTATGCGTTGATCCAACAAACATGCTGGCTCTCTGATTCTTACCCAGTTGCTAATAATGACAGCTATTATTTCTTAAGTATCCAGCATGCATTGTCCCAGGCCTCAATATTGATTCTCTTTTATTCCTCACCTGACTCTCAAGCTGCTAGCACCAATGATGGTGAATGCGGAGTAACAGACCTAAGGCCCGTGCGCGCTAAATCCAGGGCATTTTTAACAGCCCTGAACTGGCAGACAGAGAAAAGAGGCTTTGCTGCACAGCTAGTTAATAACATGCAGACGAATCTGTCGGTGAGAAAACTGTATGTCATACCCAGAGATGCCAAAAGTAATTTGCAGGAACCGACTATCAGAGTAACCAAGAGTTGTTTAAGTTCCTGTTGACCATGAGTTGGGGGCTCACTGTTAAACAATTTATATTAAACAAGGCAACTTGAGATAAAGCGTGGCTGCACTTGGATGGGTTGAGAGGACCACTGTCCTCAGAGGCTTGGAGGAACCTATTCTTCTCTTCAGAGCAATGACTTAGTATTCACAAACTCAGTGCTTGGGTAGCTACTGTGGAGTAATCAAATGCATTTTCTTTTTTGTTATTTTTTTTCATTAGATACTCTCTGTATTTACATTTGAAATGTTATCCCTTTTGCCCACCCTGCTCCTATCCCCCCTTCCCCTCTACTTGGCTTCACGAAGGTGCACTAGCTCCTAATCAATCACCCTCTCCACCTCAGTGCCTTGGCTTCCCCTACACTGGGAAAACATGACCTCACTGCACCAAAGGCCTCTTCTCACATTGATTCCAGACACTGCTATTCTCTGCTGCATATGCAACTGGAGTCATGGGCCTCTCAATGCATACTCAATGGTTGACGATCGAGTCCATGGGAGCTGTGGAGGATTTGAGTGGTTGACCATGTTGTTCTTCCCATGAGGCTGCAACCCCCTTCAGCTCCTTCATCTTCCTCCCCAGCACCCTTGCCAGGGTCCCCGTATTCAGTCTGATGGTTAGCTGCAAGCCTATTCAGCTTCATGATTCCGGCAGAACACCTTCAGAGGTACCCCTATCTGGTTCCTGCCAGCAAGCACCTCTCAGCATCAGCAGTAGTGTTTGGGCCCGGTGGCTGCACATGGGGTGTATCCCCAGGTGAGGCAGCCCCCAATGCATTTTCTTTAAAAAAAAAATAAAAAAGACAATTTATTCATTGACACTTTCAAAGGTATATGATGTATCTTGATCTTACCCATCTCAGCCTTCCCTTCCCTTTCCATATCCATTGAATACTCTTTAAAGCATCCTTTTCCCACCTTATGTCCCTCTCTTATTGATTGACTGATTTTAGCCACTGCCTTGGTGGCCTGATCAAAGGTCTTACCAAGATAACCAGAGCTGTACTGAATTTGTGCAATAGCTGTATCCCATCGGCATTCAACAGCACCCACCCCCGCCCCCGGCTCTAACTTACTTTTCTTCCTTTTTAAATTGTATTTTATGCACATGGGTATTTTGCTTTCGTAGGGCTCTGTGTACCATGTGTGTGCCACTGAAGGCAGAAGGATGCACCGGATGCCCTGGAAGTGGAGACACAGATGGTTGTGAGCTGCCTCGTGGGTGTTGGGTATGGAACTCAGGTCCCCTGGGATAGCAGCTAGGACTCTTACCCACTGAGTTATCTCATTTGCCCTGGAGTCTTATAGTCTTTCTGGCCCCTTCATCTGCATTGTTTTTTAAGTCTCCTGTGTGTGTGTGTGTGGGGGGGTGTGGGTGTTGTTAGATTTCCTTTTAAAGACTGAGCGCTTACTAGTCAAGGAATCTAGTTTACTTTCTTATTGAATATTCAGGAGTTTTTTTGGTATATTTTTTATTTCCAAAAAGATTTTAAAACTACATTTATTTATTTGATGGGGGCTGTTTTCGTTAGAGTTTCCATTGTTGTGATAAGCACCATGACAAAAGTCAATTTGGGGAGGAAGGGGTTCACTTCACCTTATACTTCCAGATAACAGTCTGTCACTGAGGGGAGTCAGGACAGGAACCGGGTGCAGGAGCTGATGCTGAGCCCATGGAGGGATGCTGCTGCTAGTTGATCCTCATGGCTGGCTTAGCCTGTTCTCTTATAGCGCCCAGAACCAGCAGCCTGGGGCTGACCCCACCCACAAAGCATTTGGTCCTTCCACATCAATTATCAATCAAGAAAGTGCGCCACAGGCTTGCCCACAGGTGCATCTGGTCAAGGCGTTTTCCCAGTCGAGAGTTTCCTCCTGTTGTGTTCCTGTGGTGTCAGTCCCTCATGAAACCTGTAGGGAGCCATTTGCGCCGCACCCAAACATGGCGCCGGCTTCCCGTCGAGAACTCAGCAAACAGAGCTGTTGCCCAGCCAAGAGACTTAATGCGCATGCACCACATAGTTACAGCCCACTCTTGGGGCACGTGATTGAGCTACAGGAGGATGCACCAATCAGGTAGCAACACAAGTCTCTGAGGCATATATAGCAGTGCATTTTCTCTCCCCACGGGAGAAGGAGAGGAAGACAGTGGAGGGATTGCGGGAGACCCCACATGGAGGGATGGTGGAGAGGCACCACGTGAAGAGAGACTCGGTAAAAGAGATTGCGGGAGGTCCCGCGTGGACAGAGACTGGACAGAGAGAACGCTCGTGGGGGACTGCGTGTGAGAGGCCGTCTAGACAGTAGAACCCGGTAGGGAGTCCCCGACTCAGAGACAAGTTTCCTGCTCATGAAGCCCCTGCTCAAAGTGCTGTTCAATAAAGGTTATCCGCAGAAGAAGCTGTTCGTTTTGTTGCACGCCTGTTCCTAGCGGCGGGAAGCGTGGGCGCGTGACAGAAACCAACCGGCACAAAGGCACACGTGTGCCGTGGTGTGGCTGAGGATGCCACAGGAGGGCCTGCGGGAGTCAGTCCCCTGCTTTTACGGCATGGGTTCTGGGGATCAATCCAGGCCTTCAGGCTTGTGTCAATACCTGCTGAGCCTGGCAACTCTCCACTCTAATTGTGACTTATTCTTTTAGGCAGAAGTGTATCCCTGCCATCTGTCACTGCCCACAGAAGGGCCTTCTGTGTCATAGCTGAACAGTCTGAATATTATTATTAATTATTGTATGTTATAGTCTTGGGCTAATATTATCTCTGCTTCAAACTCCTGAGTAGCTGGGACTACAGACTTGAGATTTATTTTTTCTCTGTTAAAAAAAGATTTTTTTATTGATCAGTGTGGGTGTGATCATGTAAATGTGTGAAACATGCGTGCGGGTGCCTGGAATGTTGGGTCCTGTAATGCTGGAGTTACAGGTGGTTCTAAGTCTCTAAGAGTGTCTTGGGAACCAAGCTGGGGGCCCCCAGAAGAGCAGGAAGTAGTCTTAACCACCGAGTTGTCTCTTAAGATTTTTATTCTTGGGCTGGAGGGATGGCTCAGAGGTTAAGAGCACTGACTGCTCTTCCAGAGGTTCTGAGTTCAATTCCCAGCAACCACATGGTGGCTCACAACCATCTGTAATGGGATCTGATGCCCTCTTCTGGTGTGTCTGAAGCCAGCTACAGTGTACTCACATACATAAAATAAATAAATAAAGATTTTTATTATTTATTAGCCTCACATTGTATGCTGCATGTTTAGTTTTTGGTTTTATTTATTTATTTATTTTAGGGGAAGAAGATGGCCTGGTTACTTGGTGTTCTAGATTGTGGTACCAGGGGAGCATTTTCTAAATGGGGGAGTCCTTACCATTAAGCTGTGTCATGACCCCAGTACTGAAGGTGTTTACAGTTTGAAGACCTCACTGTATTGTATAAGCACATCCACATCCACCCCAAAGTTCAAGCTTTTTTTACATTTGTTTTTTGTTTTTTATCTTTCCAAATGAGCACCTGCCAAATGGAGGGTCAGGGAGCTAGATTTCAGTTCACAGCCGGGCTGTTTTGAACCATGACAGTGCATTAGGAGAGCAAGGAACAGTGAGCACAGAGTGTCCCATGGTCTCTGTCTCCACCTTCTCAATGCGGAGGATGCAGAGAGCAGACAATGCAAACCGAATCTGGAGTTGCCAGCCTGAACCAGAAGAGAGAAGCTCAAAGGAAGGCGAAAAAAGAAACATGCGCACCATCGTTACTTTGTAGCATTTTAATGAATAATAAATATGGACAGGGTTTGCTTAATACCTAGATGTTCTTGCCTGAAAAATTACAAAGTTCCAGAAATGTCACCTTCGCCTCTGTCAGGTCTACTGAACCAGCAGCTGCAGTGTCCAAGGCAGGGACAGAGGAGCTTCCTGCTGAAACTCTTGGGGTAGTGGTAATTAAATACAGTTTTTGGTTACTCCTGTCCTATATCCTGCACTAAGTTGATTAACCTGTTTAATGAGTATATGAGAATGGCCAGAGCTGCCCTCACATCAAAGAGCCCCATTGTTGCTGTGTGCTGACCTGAATTTTAATTGCGTACCAGGTTTGTTAATTGCACCAGAGATGCGCTGGAGAATGGAGTAGCTTTTTTAAGCTGCAGCGAGCAGCTTTACCAGCAGTGTTCAGTTATGGCATCCTGCTGAATAGATACTCAGAGCAGACACCCTACCCTATCTCTACTTTTGCACACCCTCCCCCTCTTATTTTTGGCAAAGAGTCACAGTTTCGAGCTACCTTTGGTAACGATGGCAACAGTGGCTGCTTTAATTTACAGAGTAAAACTTATTCTGGTATTTTATTGAACATCACAAAGGGACTCGGGGGTGTAAAGTCCGTAAATAAGTCAACAATGAATACATTAGGATCCAAATAGTCTCTGGGACTCCCTTAAGGCCTCCAGCTGCCCTGATTCTCAGTGCACGCAGCTGTGGCTTCCTTATTCATCATGGACACCAGGGACCAGCTGTTAATTCAAGCTACAGGTACCAGACAGTAGGAAACGGGCAGCTAGTTCTTAAGTGATAATATCGATTTTACCTTTTCTTTCTGTAGCTCGAGCTCATGGTGATTTCTCTACTCCGGTCTTCTGATTTTTAGCACCACAGGCACAAGCCGCTATAGCTATAAAAACAAAGTCAAACAAACCCCTGAAGACTCAATAGCTCTTTGGCTGCCATCTTTCCAGTTTCTCTTTATTTTTGTAAACAACGTAAAGAGATGGTTTCAGCTATTTACTTTCTACTAAGGATGACTGGGTGCTGAGAAGATCCTCACCACTGACCTGTGTCTCCACACCAAAGAGGATGAAACCATTCTGAACAAAAATTTCATCGTGAAACTTAAAAACAAAACAAAACAAAAAATCCAAGCCCCAAACCAAAATATCAACGGCCATATATTTTTCTTGTATAAGCTTTAAGAAAATATGCCTCTTCACTCTTTCTGCAATGTGTGCATGCATATTTGCATAAATGTAACGCCCCCCCCCCCATTCCTTGTGCTCTGTGGTTATGCCCATTCAAAATGGGAGGTGGGTCCATTGCGAGTGGGCGGGGCTTCAGAGAACTAGTCACCTCGCCCTCTCTGAGAGCTTCATCCTTGTTCTAGGGCAGTGCTTCTTAACCTTCCTAAAGCTTCGACCCTTTCATACAGTTCCTTGTGTTGTGGTGACCCCCAACCATAAAGTTATTTTCTTTGCTGTAACTGTAATTTTTCTACTGTTATGAATTGTAAGGCAAGTACCCGACATGCGACTCCATGGAGGTTGCGACCCACTGCTGTATACAGCGATACCATCCCAAGGGTGAGCAGAGAGGCCTGAAGATTGGAGGAGTCCTTAGGAATTAGAGGAGGGGAAATGGTGTGTGTCTGATTAGCACAATCCCAGCACTTTCGGATTCTTCAAACTGTTTTCGTTCTTTCTCCTGTTGCCCACCTTACTCAGGGTCTTGGCTGAACACTAACTTATACGGTGACATTTTTGGATATTCATTTAACTTCTTTGGGCCTTGACGTCTCTATCTGCAAAATGAAGGTTAGGACATCATGAAAGCTTGTTCCAGGAAATGAGCTGTCTGCTCTGCTGTGACCGTTTTGTTAAAGTTTCCCACAGGGAGACAACTGAGTATGTGTCAAAAAGTATCTTTCCGTTTTCAAGGTTTGTATTTCTCTGTTTTATGATTCTCCACAAGCAATTTTTTAAAAAAATCCAAGGTACTGGCTATAGATGGTTTAAAAGCCGAAGTAAGTGAACCCACATTGTCTAAATGATGTTGTTTTCTTCCTTCTAGAATTGTGATTCGTTTTCTAAAAGAAAGTGTCTATGTTTGCGCATCTTGGTACATTATTGTGGCCAAAAATAGGCCACCTTCCGGAGGTCAGAAAAGGGATGTGCATCTGTGTTTGTGTCGGTGGCAAAAATCCCATTAGTGCTAAGTCTGTTGCCGTAAAGACACTGCTAGATTATCATATTGTCCAAGGAAGATGGCGAGTGATCTGCTGGACTTGTTCCTCACACAATGAGTCAGCAGGAGGCCACGGAATTTCTGTTCCTTAGTGTGTCTGGTGAACACTAATCCCACATCTAAGTGGACAGCATTATGTTTCATCCCGGTGTTGACTGGAGCCCCGCGGTGGGGCCTTCTGTGGATGCTGGCAATGTCAGGGAGGTTCAGAAGCACACTTCAGGAAGATAGTTTCTGAATCCCCTTCCTTAAGGTTGTTCTATGTGGGGAGCAGCCCTGAGGCAGATACTGGTGGCAATGGGAGAAATGGGGATAGCCCCTGAAACAGAGAGGATAAAAGGGGCAGAGGTCAGAATCTGTTGCAGTTAGTAATCACACACACACACACACACTCCACGACAGCCAAACTGTCTCAGGAATTATCTGTCAGTGAATAAATAATCTTTCTTCCACATCAGAAATCCTGTTAGCTTGCTTCTTGCATTTTTTAGGTCCCCATTTCTGACGCCTCCTGATCCACACTTGGGTCCTTATAATGGAGAGAAGCAGCGTTTGGGTTGTAGATGTGGAGGCATGTATATTATTCCGTACATTCCCTCATATCCCAGCAGCAAGATGCCCATTCTGCCCAGGGATCACACCCTTTCTCCCAGCCATCCTCACTAAGAGGTTTCGGTATAGCCCAAGCAACATAGGTCTGAAAGTGTAGAGTGAGCTTCTGACTGTTACCCCAAAGCCCTGAAAGCTGGTATCAAGGGCTGAGACGTGAGGAGGACAGACAGAATGTAAGATGGAAGTTTAACTGATGTGCCGGCGGCAGTCTTCCCTGGAGTGTAGGCTGATGACTATGAAGTCCCTTAAACACTAGTTCCAGAACCAAACTCATTATCTCACAAAGTTCTACTACCCTCATTATAGTGAACTGCAAATTAAAGGGACAGAGGAGCGCTTGACCATAGTTGGTTACGGTATCTCTTTGGGACTGTGAGGCTGACCAGGCATCAGGCTGTGTAACTGGCTCCCATCCTCCTCTCCCCAGCAGAGTCCAGCCTCAGTTCCAATCACAGTGTCTACCAAGTGGCCCATCAGGCTTCCCGAAAGCCCCGAGACAGAACCTGGGCACCGAAACAGGAGCTGTGGATGCTGTCACTCTGTCACTCCATCTTTGCGATGTCCGTAATGAAGTACAGATGCACCTCGCTCCTTGCTCCACGCATAACAAGCACAGAAGGCACTATTGTACAGTTTTCATCCTCACCCCCTTCTACATCCCTTATTGTTCCCTTGTGGGCTTGAAGATTTGAGATGTATGGCATCAACCTTTCTCTCCCTATCAGCATCTGGGGAGCAGCCCTGTTAGCTTACCTGGCCTCAGGTCATACCTGTGGTATGTTAAGTACCTCCCAGACCCCACACTTAGCATTATTTTCTGGGGGAGATAATGCTTGCCCATTGTTTACCTGGCTGCCAAGATCAATTATGCTGGTCACTTTACTTAGCCCAGGAGTGGACAGCTCTAGCCTTTTGTCCACCTACAGCCCGGGACCACCAGCTCTGTGGGCTTTTGCTTAGAGGTCACACCACTGGCCATTTGCTTACAGAACACAGCTCTCAATCGACATGGGACATGGGCTAGAAACACTAGGAACAATCTATTGATTTACTCTGTAAGTGATTAACGATCAGCTTACGGCCACCATGGCAGGCTCTCTGGGCAATGCAGAGTGGATAAGATATGGCTCCTCTGCCTGAAACATGTAGTTCACCCCTGTAGAAATAGTGTAGTGTGCACACTCCCAGGAGCTGGCTTGTTGTCACTCTTCAGCGGAGGGAGCTTGGCCACCAACCTTGCCCAAGCTCAGTTTGATTGGCCTGTCAAGTAAAAATAATTGTGGTTTTCAATGGATGGCCGGTGATGGAGATTGTTAGCGTTGAAACGTCTAGAATATGTACAACAGTGCTTACACCACAAGAACCCCTTAATGGGGCCTCACTGGTGGTGGTGATAGGTGTTCCTGGGTGGGGAACAGAGAAAGGTGTGGCAGCTGTGCCAGGAGGTAGGGCAGGCACAGCAGAACTGGCCTGGCAGAAGAGAGGGAGCACCCTCATGGTACATCCCCACACAGGTGTGGGAGGACAGAGAGAGGGAGTCTCTGTAATCTCTCCAGCAAGGTCTTTCTTAGCAACGGAACTCAGAGCCTCATGCCAAAGTGGAAACGAGCAAGTATGCTTCTGTGTCTAGAACATTCATGTTTGTTAGTGTGAAAGAACGACGTCTGGGATTGGAAAAAAATGCAGTTTTCAAGCAAATCCTTTTGTCAAGTAGAGGGCCTGGAGTGCAGGGGACAGGTAACAAAGCCAAGCAAAGCAAAACACAACAAATCAAAGCCTTATCCAGTTAACTATGGGTTTAGGAAGAAGACCCTTGTTAAAGACATCAAAGTTCTACACTGATTTGAATGAATTATTCAGGGAGGTAATGAGTTCTGAGTTTAACAGGTCATTATTATTATTTTTTTAACATCCCACTTCCTTAAGACCCAAGGTAAACCAAATGAAAGGGAAAAAAAAATAAAAGCAAGAAGTCCCAAGAAGACGAACAATTTACCAATAGCATCAGTGTTAGGCAGATCAAGGTCAACCTCTGACCTTTCTCTCATCATTCTCAGAAAACCGTTTCTGTAAAATTGGGGGTTGGGAGCTGGCTTGGTCTGCAAAGTGCTTCCATAAAGGAAGGTTGGAGTTTGGTCCCTGAACTCCCGCTAAAGCCCACGGTGCCACAAAGGTACGCACCTGGAACTCTGACACTGGTGAGGTGGAGAAGGGGCGGGGGGTGGGGGGCTCAAAGAACAGCCAGTCTAGCCTGCATATTGACTCCAGATTCAGTAAGGGACGTTGTCTCCAAAAGGGGGCGGCGGGGAGGGGGCGGCGGGGGGAGAAGACATTCTGTCTACCTCAATCTCTTACACACACACACACACACACACACACACACACACACACACAAGCACAAACTGAGTCATGGAATGTCCAGGAATTCAGAATGACAGAAATAACTAAAATCAAAACGAAGCAGTAGATAAGAGAAAAAAAAAAAAAAAAAAAAAAAAAAAAAAAAAAACGAAAAAAACAACCTCACTCGGCATCAGCCTTTACAAAAATAAGTTTATTTATACAATTCAGTACATTCCGTTTGAAAACACTGAATTCCCAAACAGAATACTCAGTTTAAAATTAATGTGGGTTATTAACAATTAAAGCTGATAACCAAAGCTGAGGGAGATTGGAGGTGAAATGTGGGGTTTCCTTTGATAGGTGGAGTAATTACGCAGTGTGCTTTTGAAGTTCAAGAAGACAGCCTTAGGACACAACATTTTTAAAGTAAAAATTGGCTTGCACTCTGTCCAAGTGATTTATTTTGCACTAAGAAATGAGTAAGGGACATGACGCGACTTAAAATTTCATCCCTCGCTGGAACTGCTGGAGGGTAACATGATTTTTCCCCCTCAGCCTGCTCAGCTTATGAAGTTTCCTATCTCAAAGTTAATCTTCTGAAATTCCCGAGGAGGCTAAGGAAACCCGATCTCTTGGTGTGTGAATAAAAGAGAAGAAGAACATTGCTCTCCCTGACACTCATCCGGGGGCGGGGCGCGGGTTCCAGGGAATGGCCTGGAAGCCGCTGGAAGGATCTGGAGCCCTCCCTGGTAGAGCTGTGCTTTGTTACTTATTAAGTAATTAGCTGTAGAAACCCCTCACCTTTCCCATTAAACCCGCTTGAAAGGCGTGGGGCGCTGAAGTGGCTGGAGGCAGAACATACCCGAATGAGGAAAGTTAAAAGGAATTAGGATTCAGTTACAATGCAGGACCCGATTATCAAGGAACGCGAGGAACGGTGAATGGCGGTTTATAAAGCGGGTTCATGGGAAAGGTGTCCTCTTTTACCCAGAGAAACAGAAAGCCGACTTTAAAACATGTTCTATGGGTTTTGTTTTGTTTTTTCTCAATCCAACAATTTGAAAACAATGGCATGTTAGCAAGCACTTAGGTCTGCTGGCTGCAGGGACAGGAAAGGCCCTGGTTGGCCGTCTGTTGTTTTTTTAATTTGCACGGTGTAAATAAATGTTCCCTCTGTGGCAGATTTATCCCAAGACCTCACAGAATCCGAAATCATGAAGAGATAGATGGACAGTGATACACCAGAGAGATGCAGTCACTGTACCAAATTTCAAATATACAGGCAACAATGAGATGCGGCTTAAAGAAGTCCTGACTATTTCTGGGTACTCATTTTTTTTTACCCCCTCCCCATTTCCCCCAAGAGTAACACATGCTTTAAAAAAATATTTTGTCTATCATCATCATCATCATCATCATCATCATCATCCTATGTGTTGATGGGAGGAATGTGTATGAGCATATGTGGAGGTCAGAGGACAATCTTATATGCTTGGCTCCCTCCTAACTTTTCATGAGTTCTGGTCAGTCTTGATCAGCAAGCCCCTTTACCTTACTGGCTCACTTTTGTGTGATGAGCCAAGGCAGGCCGGGGTGAATGTGGAAGGACCTGATGATGTTCTCTTCGATGAATGAGTATTCTTGCCATAGTCACAGCCATGTCGAGGTCCGATGCCTCCAACCCATGGGAATTAGCAAAGCCTTCCTCTGGTCCAAACAGTTGATCAGTGTGAACAAGAACTAGCAGCTGCAGCTCCCTCTTCTGGGATAACTACACCCTGACTCTCCCCACCCTCAGAGACCTCCCCCCAAGCAGACTGGGCACCTTAGCTCCTTGTGGCATGCATAATAAATGCACCAAGGTCCTGGCTTTTCTGCAGTTGGTGCTGCTGCAGGGTGGATGCTGCCTACGAGACTCCAGCTTTTCTGTTCCCCTGTCTGTTCTTTTTTTGTATTGCCTTGAAGCCCGAGTTAGGTCAAAGCCAAGCCATGTAGGAAGTAGGGCCTCTCATTGGTCACAGAGCTCACTGGTTCAGCTAGACTGCTACCACAGAGCTGGGGTTATGAGAGGTAATGTGCTACCATGCTTGGCTTTCTCCATGGGAGACTGAAATCTAAACCCAGGTCTTCATGCTCTTAAGGCGAGCATTTCACCAACAAAGCCATCCACCCAGTCCTAGGACCTTCGATTTCTGCCCTATGTGTTGTATATATGTAACTGGATGTATGACTATTTTAAAGGGCTGCATGCTTCTTGAGAGCATGACGTAGTGTAGACGCATAGTGTGGGCTGGGGAGCTAGAATGATCATTTGAGACCCAGGCTCCTTGTCACACTAACTATGGGCTATTGGTCACTTTACCCCATCCCTCTGAGGCTCTGTGAAGGGAAATGATGGGCTCTAACTCACAGGGTTGTCATGAGAATGCGATGATTTCATGTAAGTACAGCTTCTATAGAACAGTGCTAGGCATACAAATCAATGTAGAATAGCAATCTAATATAATATTTAATTATATTAATGCACCATGGCTCATTAATATCATACCATTGGATGCTTTTGTGCCTTCTAATTTGTAAAAAAGAAGTTTAAAACATTTCAGTATTTTTTATTTTGTGTACATGAGGCCTTTGCCTGCATAACAAATATGTGCAGGCGTTCTCAGAGGTCAGAAGAGAGTGTTGGATTCCCTGAAGCTGGAGATGCTGACAAGTTGTGAGTCAATGTGTGGGGGCTAGGACTTGAACCCCAGTCCTTTAGAAAGGCTGCCAGTACTCCTGACCACTGAGCCATGTCTTCAGCCTTCTCATCCTTAACAATTTAGATGAAACCTTCTATAACTATGTATGTTAGGAAGGCTTAGTGCCTACACTTTAGGGTATTAAACATATATTATGAAAGTTAAAGTCCTCTTTCTACACTACCAAACAAACACCCATGTATGTGCATAAGCATGTCCCTACACTACCAAACAAACACCCATGTATGTGCATAAGCATGTCCCATTGCTCTTTATCGGGGCTGCTGAACAGCTTGGGCTTCCACATTTCCTTATCAAAATAAGAACTACAGTCGATTTCCATAATATATACAAATCTGTGCTCTCTATCTTAAATGCAAAATAAATGCCCTGAGATACCATTAAACTGTGAAAATTAATTAAATTTGAAGGCAAGCATTCCTTTCTAGAAATTAACTCGCCAAGTTATGCCTAGGCAGTTATGCTTAGGCACAGAAATACACCAACACTAAACAATCATGGTCAATTCCACACTGAGCAAGAGGAGAAGAGTTTCAGACTCCATGGCAAAATGAGTTTGCCCAGGTAGGAAGGCAAAGGACACATCTGTTACTGGTACCCAGATTGATGGGATCTGAAACATCATTTCCCTATGGAATAGAGGGAAGCCCTTTATCCTGTCCAGGAAGAGGATATTATTGCTTTCCTAATGGCTCCATAGTGTCTTTGAAATATGTGTTGGTGTAAATCAGGTCCAGTCTGATAAGAATACTGATGAGAAAACCCTACAAGTAATGTTTGAACCAGAGTTCTTCTACACATTTGGGACCAGCAGGAGATGTGTCTCTGCAGGAGCCAAGGCAGCTGTGCACAGGAGAGAGGTCTTCCCCTTAGAAAGACTGGGTTTTGTTCCCAAGGCCTTTCCACCAATGACATGAGTTCTATTCACATTGTTGAGGATGACTTACTTTACTTAAAGTAAATAGATTATAGATGTCAACAGGTCTGTGATACATACCTATGATAAGCCTTGAATTTGTTCTTGATTTAATAACTGGGTATGTCAGCCTAGGTAAAGTTGGACAGACAACTGATCATTGTAGACTGTCAGAAGAAAGTAGACTTCATGAGAAGTGGGCTGACTCCTCCTCTTACAGGTCTGTAAGTTTCCTTGGGGCTTTATCCCATGCAACTGTCAAATTTCCCAGTGTCAAGGATCCTGCCTTAGCCATTTCTCTCCTAAGAGAACATTGAGAAAACTCCATAGGAAGCAGAGAGGAGTGCTTTGACCATGTCTCCGTGAAAAAGGATGTGGAAATGACAGCTGGTTGGGCCCGTGGAATCCATTATTAAAGAAGTCTAGAAACCACTCTCTGAGGACTTTAAGGGTAGGGTAAGGAGTTTTCAAAGACCAATCATAGATGACTATATCAAATGAAATTCCAGGGTAGTTAAGAGGAGCCCAGTTCTTGTGTATGAAGTGAAAAAAAATCAATGAAGAAACAATTGAATTCTGGTTTGGATAATGCAGTTGTATTCAGAAAGCCCTTAATCTGATCTCCAGCTTCACATAGGAAAACAAACAAAAGCAATAACAACGACAGCGAAAACAAACCAAACAATAAAATGAGCTATGGGGTACATGCCTGAATTTCTACCACTTCAGAGATGGAGACAGGAGAATTACAATTTCAAGGTTATCCTTGGTTATACAGGGAATTTCTAGCTAATTTAGGCTAAATGAAACCTTGTCTTAGATAACAAGAGAACTTCTAGTCTTAAGATTAAAAAAAAAAGTGTGAAATGTGTGTGTGTGTGTGTGTGTGTGTGTGTGTGTGTTTGTATGCAGAACTGCTTCCTCCTGAAGGTATTGAAGGTATTGGTACACAGCTAGCCAAGAGCCTGACATGAGAACACCCATAAATTTACAGAACCTCCTATCCTGGGGTGGAGCTGCTTATGTGCAAAATGGAGAAAGAGCTTCTCCAATAAGTCTCTCAGGGAGAAGTGAAGGGAGGGTCAATGCTAGTCTAACCTTCTATAATGCATTTGTATCACATTGACATATCCAGTGAGCAGTTCTTTTATATAGTGCACAAAAAAAGGGACATGAAGGTAGACCAGATATCCTGATAGCAGAAGTTGTATTTAAATTAGAAAAGTATAAGTAGTTATTTCCCCAGGTTGGATTTAGACATGGATTAGAAGATTGTTCCTTTTATGTTTATTCAACTATCTAGATTCTTACTTTTCAAGTCTTACCTCACAATCCATTCCATTTGCAGGCCCAGCCATACCAAATTCTTAAAGTAGCCTGGATAGGGATGGTAAGCAGGCTTGATACCTTTGGCTCACCAGGTACAAGATGGGGCTTAATCTCACTGCCACTGACTGCATCTGTCCAGTTGTAACTTTCTCTTGATGTTCTCCTGCTGATTTCTACCTCATCCTTTCTGGACATTTAAGTTTTATTCATGTTGTTTCTTTCAAATCTGCACAGTGTCTGCAAAGGTCATTGGCTAACCTTGAAGAAACTAATTGTACAGCAAGTTATTTTTTTCAATAAAACAGACACTCAGCCAGAGTAGAACCTATCCAAAAGATGAAGGGAATTTCCCCCTACAGGTCAGCTGTGACATTATGAACAGCAGCAGCTGGTGTGTGCTCAGTTAACCTTTGGTAAACCACTTAAATTTCTGTTTACCTCAGGTTTTCTTGTTTATTGTTTGCTTGTTGTTTTTAATTTCCAATATAAAATACAATAGACTTAGAGTTGTTTTGAAGATCAAGTGAATTGTAAAACCCTCAAACACATGCCACATTGAAAATGTTCTATAACAGTTGTTCTCAACTTGTGGATCAAGTTCCTTTGGGAGTTAAATGACCCTTTTACATGGGTCACCAAAGACCATGGTTAAACACAGACATCTACAATACAATTCATAATAGTAGCAAAATTACAGTTAGGAAGTAACAACAAAAATAATTTTATGGTTGAGTCACTACATGGGGAACTGTATTAAAGGGTCATATTTAATACATTAGAAAGTTTAAGGAACACTGGTCTACAGGGTGGACAAGATAAAGATGCTTGGTGAACATGCCTGGCCAAGTGATTTGATCCCTGGGACCCACAGGTAGGAGAGAACTGACTCCTGAAAGATGTCCTCTGACCTACAACACACATACTGTGGCATGCACACATCTCTCTCTCTCTCACACACACACACATAATAATCGTAATAATAAAGAAGCTTATTTATTTATTTAATGTGTATCGTTTTTGCTTGCATGTATGTCTATGCTCCACATGCATACCTGGTGCCCTTGGAGGTCATCAGAAGACATCACATTCCCTGAGACTAGAGTTACAGTTGGTTATAAGCAACTGTATGAGTGTTGGGAAGCAAACCCTGGTCCTCTGGAAAAGCAGAGAACATTCTTAACTGCTGAGCCATTGCTCCATCTCCAGTAATATTTCTTTTTAGGTTTTAATAAAAAAGATTACCTATAAAGGCAGCTCCAGTCATGATTCTTGTCCTGGTTGACTTGTGGCAACTCTCAATTGCAGAACTCATGGGTTTGGTTTCTGAAATAAGAGTGGAAGAGATGTAAAAATTATTCTCTAAACTTCCCAACCTATGTTGGGATTGTCCCCAGCAGAGAATTCAAGTTTGATTCTACAAGGTTTACTTCCCAAGTCTGCTACAATGGTTTTGCAGTCTAGTTAAAATACAGGCCACTGTAAAGTAAAGATTGTTACCACTGCACATTGAACTCCACCACTGGACCTATCAGGTAGCAGCTTAGGGGAGGGAGATAGGCACCCTCACTTCGCTTGCCATTGAGTACTGCCTAGGTGGGGACCCTTCCCCACCTTTGAACACCAGGCTTTGAACTGTTGCCCAAGATATTAACACCTTTTCTTCAAGAAGACTCCTTAATTTCACTGTTACCCTCAGGGAAGTCTACTTGCCAAAATTCCAACAGTAATTCTGGGCTGAGATCTTGGGGGTAATTTAGTATTGGATTTCTGGGCAATTTGCCCTAAATGCTAATGTAGAAAATGCACCTGGATTAGGACATTTTTCTTCTGATTCACGGATTCTTGGCCTAATTAAATGTTACAAACAAGAAGAAAACTGCTGACTTGCTTTTTTCCAAAAATAAGTCCATAAAATAGGTGCTACCTGCATCACAGCTTCAGAGTGGGGACTTGGTAACATTGTCCCTCATGGCTCTGGGTCTAGAGTCTTGAAGATGTAGACATGTCACAAACACTTCTACAGAGAGGAGGTGTGGTGGGGCTGATGGTTGATCTTGGGCTCAAACTCTTGTTTTTTATTCACCCATAGTGGGATCTTGAGTGAATGTTGAATCCCCTGGGAAGAATTCTGGATTCTAAAAGTGCTAATGTAACTTTTCTGGGTTTCAGTAAGCTCTGAAGAAAGTAGTGTAAAAAAAAAAAAAAAAAAAGGTACCTGACACATCTTCCTGTGATGCTATGGCATGTGTTGTGACTTAGTTGAGGTTTCTATTGCTGTGAAAAGACACCATGACCATAGCAATGCTTATAAAGGAAAACATTCAACTGGGGTTGGCTGATAGTTCAGAGGTTTAGTCCGTTACGGTTATGGCAGGCAGCATGATGGCACACAGGCAGACATGGGGCTGGAGAGGTAGCCAACAGTTCTACATCTGAATCATCAGGCAGCAGGAAGAGAGAGTGACATTGGGCCTGGCTTGAGCATCTGAAACCTCAAAGCCCACCCCCAGTGTCACGGTCACATTTCCTCCAATATATAACTTCTAATAGTGCCAGTCCTTATGAGCCTATAGGAGGGCATTTTCATTCAAACCATCGTGGTATGTGATGGAGTGTTGGCTTTTTTTTTTTTTTTTTAATTTTAATAGCTGTTAATTTTAAAAACTTAAAAAAAAACACTATTGACTTTAAAAAAATAATTTCTTCTTCTAACCTATTCTTTTTGATTTTATATATAAATCACATTTACTGTTTTGTTACTTGTTAAAAAATAAAACAAAACACGGAAACAAAACCCACTAGTTGGATTTGTCATGAGCTGAATGTGACCTGTCCCTCTGTGTTAAAAGCTTTGTGTGCTCTGACCTCCCATGGGTTGACATCGATGGGAGTCATAAATGGATGGCATTGGGGGAGGGTGGACAGCTAGGAGACAGGACATAGTTGGGAGAAGTGAGCTGCTGGTAAGTTACCTTCGAAGGGTGTTGTGCCCTGCCACATGCCCCAGTGGTGGCTCTGTCATAACTGTCTAGCTCTCCACAGTGCAGACAAAACCAAGTGTCCTTGGCTGAACTCTTAGCCACCAATCCCAAGTCTTTCCTGCTTTAAGTTGTGCCTTTTGGGCACTTTGTCACAATAAGGAAAAATGGCAAACACATTATATCCCTGGTAGAACTCAGTCATTATTCATCTAGTACATCATCTTAAAACATCTTCTGAAACATAATCATTGTTATAGAAATTACTGTTTCTTTTAGAGCAGTGGTTTTCAACCTGTGGGTTGTGACCCCTTTGAGAGGTTACAGATCAGATATATTGCATATTTACAAATACTTACACTATGGTTTATAACAGTACCAAATTACAGGTATGAAGTAGCAATGAAAATAATTTTATGGTTGGGGTCACCACAGCATGAGGAACTGTGTTAAAGGGTCACAGTATTGGGAAGGCTGAGAACCACTGGTCTAGAACAATATTTTTACTTTAGATTATTGGAAAGTTCCTAATCCAAGATTCAAGTTAGAAAAATCAGGTTACTTCTTACTGAGAAAGAGTATCAGATTAAAATATGACTTTCTTTTTCCCTCCACGGCAAACACCATTAAGAAATCATAATTTTTAAGGAAGAAAGGAACCCTGGCTTCTGAATTCCCTTTACAACTGAATTAACCAAATTAAGCCATGGACAAAGCGACTCTCCTGGGGAACGTCTCAAAGAAGCAATGAAGATGGAGAGGGAGGCAGAGACTGTGCTGTCTATAGATTTCTTTCTTTTAAAACATTACTGAAGGAAGTATTTCAAAGCAAACGAAAAATAAATCAGAATAAAAGATTCAAGAAGGAAACCAAAATATACAGAACTTAATGGTGAATATCAAACTTAACATCATCTGATGAATACCTACAAAGTTCAACGCAAATGTTTAGAGCAGAAGAGACAAACTGTAACACACAACCGTCCTATGTCACAGTCATTTTAGATCAGTGAGTCCAGAGAGTAAGGAGCGAAGTTAAAGTTTGGCCGATGACACCATCTAGATGGCTGTGTGGAAGTGTCATCCAGATTCTGAGTCGATTTTGACCAAAATATAAAATCCAGTTGTATTTGTTAAAGTTAAAAACAGACCAAAACCAATAATGGGGTCAGAGTATGAGTTGTTAGGTAAAGGCCATGCCATGCTTGATGACTTGCGTTTACTTGATGAGAATTGATACCTGCAAATTGTCCTCTGACAGCCATGAGTGCACATGTACACACACACACACACACCACACACACACACACACACACACACACACACACATACACATATACATACACACATATACATACACACATATACCACACACACACACACACATACACACACATATACATATACACACACACACCATACACACACAGAGAAAAATAAATTTGAAACATAGACACAAGCTAATAAAACAGAAAGCAGTGAGCGAATATAGTGAGTTGAGAAGACAAGAGGCCTGAACACAGCTAGGTGAGCGTGGCACTGGCTAGAACAAACGGTTGTTGAATTTCCCGCCAACCATCCGCCAGTACGTCAGCAATGGACTGTGATTTGGAAGCTGAAACAAACCCTTTCCTTCCCAAGCCAGTTTTGGCTGGCGTTTCATCCTAAGAGCTGTGATACTCACTGGCTGGAGATTTTCTGGATCATCTCAGACGTTTTGGCTAGGAGCACACCTGCAGGACTGACTGGCTTCCTCGTCCTCACCTACACTTGGTGTCCCAAGCTGAGTAGTCCAATGGTTCTATGCTAGATCGATGTCTTCCCTCTGCAGTGCAGTGGAGGCTCACCACTAGGCTCTCCAGCCTCCCTGTAATCTTTCTACTCCTTACTTTCTCTACTTTCACAATTCATCCTCTTCCCTAACTTGCCTATTCTTGTTTCTTCAGCGTTTGGCCCAAGGATGGTCCCCTACAGGTGGCCACCACCTTGGTAAACCATTGCTGGCCTCAGCTAATCACAAGGGGAGACTTGAATCCTAGTGCTGGATTCTGGTTCATTTGGCGACCTGACTTCTTCTTCAGAGTATTTCTAAAGTTTTACACACCCCCCCCCCCCGGCCCCCACAGGCCTGGCCTATAGTTAGGCAAACCATGAATACTTTTAGATAATTTTGGCAGTGGTCTGGTGTTCAGGAAATACTTTTTTTTTTTTTTTTATAACAGAAATGAAGTGGGGCAGGAGACACACAGAGCTGATTGGAGGGCTCGGGGCAGGAGACACACAGAGCTGATTTGAGGGTTCGGGGCAGGAGCAGACACACAGAGCTGATTGGAGGGTTCGGGGCAGGAGCAGACACACAGAGCTGATTGGAGGGTTCGGGGCAGGCAAGCGTGGATGTCTGACGTCTGTCTGCCTCCCTGGCACCTGTTATTTCAGTGAAAGAGAAGATTAAGCCACCTGCTGAGAACCACGGAGTCACTGAGCTGGCAGGACCCTTGAGGAACGTGGTTAAGGGTTTGAAACAGCTGGTATAGAGAGCGGAAATGGGATAGATGAGAAACACTTGCGGGCCCAGCTGAGGACGGCGCTCATACATTTATAATGGAGCCCAGCAGCATGAATATGCAATTTTCTCCAGAAAGACTTAGCCGTCCTGAGCTAGAAGTAAGAAAAATAATGTTAATTATTGTTTATTCTTGCCGACTGTACGCCAGGTCCGTGCCGTGAGCCTATGTTGCTTGATCGCTATCCGTAAGAGCCTCGGGTACAGGTGTTCTTCCGGCTATTGTATGGATGGCTACCGAGGTCACTCACCATAATCCACACAGCTGCCAAGTGGCAGAAACAGACACAAGCCACAGACTGTCTCCAGAGGCCAGTCTCCAGAGGCCATTCCTGGTCCTGTGGGTTGACTCAAGCTAGTTAGCTATGGTCACCGGGAAAGCAATGAAGAGACAGAGAGGCATTGTTGTTAGAGTGATTAGCTGTGGGCTGAATACGGACATGTTTGGTGACATCCAAATGACAAGGGACTAAAGACATCTGTGTTATTAGAGAACAGGCTGGTGAAGGGCAAAGGAGCAAGAGAAAGAGACAGATCCCATATGCAACCACCAAACCCAAGCACTACTGCTGATGCCAAGAAGTGCTTACTGGCAGGAACCTGATATGGATGCCTCCTCAGAGGCTCTGCCAGAGTCATACAGATACAGTTGAGGATACTTGCAGCTAACCATTGGACTGAACACAGGGACCCCAATGAAGGTGCTAGAGAAAGGACTGAAGGAGCTGAAAGGGTCTGCAACCCCAGGGGAAAAACAACATTATCAACCAGCCAAACTCTCCACAGCTTCCAGGGACTAAAAAAACAACCAGTGAGCACACATGGAGAGACCCATGGCTGCAGCTGCGTATGCAGCAGAGGATGGCACTGTCTGGCATCAATGGGAGAAGAGGCCTTTGGTCTAGTGAAGGCTCGTTCTCCCAGAGTAGGGGAATCCCAAGGTGCTGAAGTGGAGGGGGTGGTTGGGAGAGGGAGCACCTTCATGGAAGCAAGGGGAGGAGGGTGAGGAGAAGGATGGGGGGGGCGGAGAGGAGATAATGTTTGAAATGTAAATACAGAAATATCCAAAAAGAGAGACAGAGACAGAAATATGTGGTTTATGAACTAGTAGTGGCCAGTTCCATCAATGCTAATAATGTATGCTGGTGGGAATAGATGGGAACAAAGCAAAAATAGGAGGGTATAGAAACCTTGGGTCCTTCTGAATTGCTTCTCTGAGGTTTACAACTGGCATATGTTGGTGAGTCATTTTTTTTTTTTTTTTTTTTTTTACTGATAAATAAAAGGGTAACCCGAAGGAAAAATGAAATCACGAGAGACTGTGTGCACATGTGTTCATGCTTAGGCGCGATTGCATTTGGAGTACTGTGTCCTGGATGTCTCCCACTATAGCTCTTTATCTTTGGAGACAAAAATCTCTCACTGAATCTGCTGCTCAACCAGCTGAGCAGTGAGTCTGGCTACCTACCAGCCATGCCTCCCCTCTGCCTTAGCAAGCACTTGGGTTACAGCCATGCACAGGCACAACAAGCTTCTGAAAGTAGTTTCTGGTGATCGGAACTTCAGTCCCCACGCATACATAGCAGGCCCTTTACCGATCGAACCACCTCTCCAGCACCCCCTGCTTTGTAAAAATTTGAGACGAGGTTTCATTGTGTTGCCCAACTTGTCCCCAAACTCCTGGGCTCAAGTCATCCTTCTCTCCTGATCTCTAGAGTAGCCAGGGTTACAGGCGGGCGCCACTGCACCCAGCTGGGACATTTGTGTGACTTGTTGAGTGTGATGGTTAGTGGTGCTTGTTAACCTGAGGAGTATCTAGAATCACCTAGGAGACAAACCTTTGGCACACCTGTGAGTGAGGGGCCGTTTAGACTAGATTAGCCTCTGGACACACTTGTGAGTGATTAACTAGATTAAGCTAGGTGGTGGGGGCTGGGCACCCACCCTACAAGTAGAAGGCACCATTCCCTAAGCAGGGGTTCTGGACTGCATTAAAAAGGAGAAAAGATTCTATGTGCCAGAAACCACCTCTCTTCTTGACTGCAGACACAAGATGACCGGGGGCTTTGAGATCCTACCATCCTGATTTCCCTACAGGATGGATCAGTCAGCCCGAGTAAGTGGTCCACCCTCACCCTGAGCTAGCAGAACCCATCCTTGAGATGCTTTTATCAGGAAATCTTATCACAGCAGCAGCAGGAAAAGTAAGACATTGAGCAAATACTTCTGTTTTATAATGTCACCCAACCCATAATTTAAGTAAGTGTAGGGGACTAGAAGGTTGTCATCTTAAGAAAACAAATGTGCTCCTTTGAAGTGAATATGTACTTCTCCAAGGCAGAGTGATACTCAAATATCTGAGAGGCATTTTTTTTTTTTTTTTTTTTTTTTTTTTTGGGTTCAAGAGAAAGTAAAACTCAGTGAATGTTAAGTTCTTGTTATTATGGTCAACAGAAACGATCAGTATACTCATGAAGGACAGTCTCCTGTCCCATCTGTCATAGATGCTGTACAGGGTGGAAATCCTGTGAATGCTCTATGCATGTTACCTCAGGGACCTAGGCTCAGTCAACATTTCTGTCCATGCTTTGAAACCTTGAATCCAGGCATGAAGTCTCACTTATGCTAAGTCACGATTATCCTTCACCACTGGACTATAAACCAGAGCCCTGACTCATGGTCTCACTCCTTGCTTTTCCTGCTGATGTTTGTCAGCTATAACATGCATGCGTGCCAAGCGATGAGAGATGAAACGGCATGATGTAATCAAGTGTGTTTGAAAGAGCGAGGCCTCCAGGGTATTGGTAAACACACAGTTAATAAGAGCCTCGCAATATACTTCTGTGTTGTAGGGGTTTTTTGTCAAAATCAAAGGAAATGTATTTGCTTTGGAACAAATAATTGTGGGAAACTTCTACAGTGTAACTAGAATTCCCTTTGGTGTGTGAGCGACACTGCATAAGCACGCGGTGTTGGACAAAGGGTGAGATGAATTACAGCCTTAATTATGGGATGGAGGCATTTTACCCTTGGCCCCGTACTTGGTTTGCCAGGAAACAGCTAGGAGACGTGCATTAGTACGGCAGTTAACAGAATCAAGGTTCCTAGCCAAAAACACTCCTGCCGAAACACACGGGTGAGCTTAATTTCCTAACTCTGAATTCTCCACTCAGCACAGTTGAGAAGGCATCTGTGGCCAACGCTCTTTCACCCTCACTTTCTTCTGGCTGCTGCCACTTAGTTCTCTGGTTTATATTTTCTAGGTTGTTCAAGCAACATTCTGCTCAATTATGAAAATGAATGGGTATTAGCATGAGGTTCTCCTTACGAAGGATGAACCCATATGAGGGACGCTCTATGGGTTACAATCTGGGAACCCAAAATGGCGTGTCATCACGTCCGAACAATACTCACCCTCCAAATAATTACACATCAAAGCTTTTCTGTTTGTTGAAAGCCATAGAAAGACCCTCACAATGTAGGTGGTTCCAGAGGCCACTGGCCACGGCATGAGGTCAGATGTGAGTGACAAAATCAGTAATGTCCTCATATAAGGCACAGGGCTATGGGCAAGGAGGCCACACCCACGGCTTCTGAAGGTGCAGTTGATTCTTCCACTGTATCTGAGTGTTGTTAAACCAATTATGATGGGTTCTGCATTGTGAAACCAGAGAGCCTTGGGGTTAGTTGACGACGTTCATACAGATCTACCAAGACAGAAGTAATGATATACTTTGCAAAGCAAGACTGTATTCCAAGGGAGTATTTGCAGCATAATTGGAAAAGTAAGTCACAGCAGAGACTTGGTCAGAAACGATGACTTGCCCAATCTCCCCCAAGTCCCCAAAACATAAAATCCATATTGAACTTTATTCATCTCCAATTGGATTGCATTTTGGTCCTTGGTGGGTAGTAAAAACCAAGCATACAAAAACACAATCATATCTCCTTTCTAGATGTAATTTCCTCCTTTATTTATTTTGTATCTTTTCTGAATTAAAAAGATAGATAATTCAAAACTGGTTCTGGGACAAATTCAATAAATACAACAATATCGACTAATCACGAGGTCTCATACTGTTCACTTCATGCAAACAAAAATGTTCTAAGTGAAGAGAATTACCTAGAGCACCATAGATGCCATTCTGCTTAAAAACAAAACAAAACTAGAGTGTTGTAAGGAAGAGGAAAAAGCACTGTATAGTTTGTGATTTACATCCTGTGTTTTTAACTCTTTCAGAAAAACAAATCAAGAACATTCCCTCCCACCCTCCTGTCTTGAGACACACAACACACCCCTGTGAGAACTGTTTTATTTAATTCTCATGAGACTTTTACTAGCAAGGCCTGTTCTACTTGCACCTCAGTTTCAAGGTGTTCTTGTCATTGTGATTTTTCTTCATCTTACCTGAAGCACTGTTATTAGAGACAAGGGCTGAATTCACACTGCACACTTGCACTTAAGGTTGCCGAGTCGTGGAAATCAGCAGTCCTTCAGTAATCTGCAGGGACAGGCGCGGAGGACAGTAACGCACATCTGGAGAGGCCATGTCCTCCAGGGAGGGCCTTCTAGGCCTTAAGGAGGGAGAGGGTGGTTATATGCTAATAGGGATGAGCCTTTCTGGAAGGAGGTGGGAGGGAGGGTCACATGGACCAGCTAACAGGATCGAGATGACAGAGATCAAGGTTACTTGGAATGTGCTTAATCTGGAGAGGGAGAATTCATCTTCTCTTCTTGGAAAGAGGTTTCTCCTGAAACCTTGAATTTTGAAAAGGAATGGGGGATCCTGAAGGAACTATCCTGAATCTGCAGCCCATACAAAATGGTGACGATATTTGAGGAAAGACAATAGTTTAAAATTAAGTCATGGTTAGAGTGAAAAATAGACCCCTTAGGTTTCTGTATCTGAGTGCTTGGTTCCCAGTTAGGGGCATGGTTTAGGGGAGATGACGGAACCTTTAGTGGGAATAGCCTTGTTGGAAGAAGTACATTTTTGGGGGGTTTGCTTTTAGGGTTCATAGATTCGTTTTACCCCTCTCTCTGTCTCTCTGTCTTGTCTGTCTGTTTCATTGCCTCCGTCTCTGTCTCTCTCTCTCTCTCTCCCTTTCTCTCTTTCTGTCTGCTTCCTGTGTGCAGATGAGAAGTCATCAGGCAACTTCTTGCTGCTGTTACCATACCATAACTTCCAGGCCACGAAGGATCCCAGTTTTCTGGAACCATAAGCCAAAATAAACTCTTTGTTCCTTTTTGGTCACAGTCTTTTTGCCACAGAAACAAAAAAGCACCTGACACAAACTAGCATTGTAGAAAGTGGTCAAGGGTTGTTAAAGGAAAGATTGCTGCATAAAAAAGCCGAGGCTCGATTTTCTGAGATGTGCAGACAATGTTCAGGGCTGCAGAGGTGGCTCAGTGGTTAAGCACTGGTTGCTCTTCCAGAAGACCAGGGTTCAACTCTTAGTACCCATATGGCTGTTCTGAGCTGTCTGTAGCTCCAGTTCCAGGAGATCAGACACCCTTACACAAGCAAAGGTAATGCATATAAAATAATAACTAAAAACCACAAAAACAACATTCAGTGTCTACAATCGTAGTTAGTACTTTGGGAGGAGGAACTTGACAGAGAATATAGATGAAGACCTGGGTTCTGATTTTGAAGGTACATAAGAGTGGTTGTCATGGCCCAGTAAAATCATCAGCATCAAACATCATACAGCGGCTTAAAAAGACCCCATAGACCCCATGAGTAGTGAGAATGAGAACTGTTTTAAGAGCTGAAGGGAAATCGTGACAGAGACAGTTTAGCAGAGATTGGGGGTTATTATGAAAGAGCTATTCTAGTTAATATAACAGTTCTCTTGGGGTTTTGTTTGTTTTCAAGACAATGTCTCAGCTATATAGTTATGACTCTCCTAGAACTCAATATATAGACTAGGCTGACCTTGAACTCCCAGAGATTTGCCTGCCTCTGTCTCCTGACAGCTGACATTAAAAACGCTACCGTGGCACCACTAGAGATACGTGGATTTAAATTAAGGGTTGTTGTAGGCAAGGCAGTGGGAAGTTGACGTGACTGAGGGTGTACAAATCTCAAAAGAATTAACACACAAGCAACAGGGTTCCTTACCTGTTTCTGTAGTGACACTAATTATACTCTTAATTTATTATTGGTTCACCTTCCCGCTAGACTTCTAATTCCTCTGGAATGGGATAAAGCCTCATTCTCCCACATATTCCTAGCACCTTGTACGGGGTTTCATGCATGTACTCGTGTGGCTTCACTATTGCGTGTATTGGGAAGAACAGTGCTGAGCCGAGAAGTTGAAATAACTTGAAAAAGCTGAGACACAGAAGCAACAAAGGAGAAAGAACCTTGACCTCAGAGGTAGGGGGACGATAGGACATGTTTATGACTGCAGTTTGCCCACCTATTATGATACTCTTAAAAACAGATTGTATATGCATATGTATATGTATATGTATATGTATATGATGTATATGTATATGATGTATATGTATATGTATATGTATATATATATGATGAGTACACTGTCGCTGTCTTCAGACACACTAGAAGAGGGCACCGGATCCCATTACAGATGGTTGTGGGCCACCATGTGGTTGCTGGGAATCGAACTCAGGACCTCTGGAAGAATAGTCAGTGCTCTTAACCACTGAGCCATCCCTCCAGCCTCTATTATTATATTTTAAAAGACCCACATTTGTGGTGTGGACCCTTAGAAGGGTGAGCATGTGAACATTGAGGTCTCTTTCCCTGGACCACTGGTTATAGCCAGAAAGGAATACAAAGAAGATACTATCTTCAGGGGTAATTTGCTAACCAGGAGAAAGGATAAAGAGAATATATGTTATTATTGTCAGCCCAGAGTCAGGGAGGTTCATTTTGTGGAGGGATGGGATTGAGTGAGGCAGGATGAGTGTGTGATGAAGGGTCAGAGGGTGAACATTTCCGAGTATCCCAGTCTCTCAGTAAAGATGAGGGTGATGATGGAGAGGCAGCCAGAGGCTATGGCAGTGATGCTGACTGGCCATTGTTGAAATAACAATAGGCAGCTCTATTAGTGCCTTTTCCTTTCTTCTTTCCTGTTGTTCTAAAACACCATGATCAAAGCAACTTATAGAAGGGAAACCTTATAGCTATGTTTCCAAAGAGGGAGCCCATCACAGCCGGAGGCACGGCAGCCAGCATCGAGCAGAAGCCAAGGGCTCAAGTCTCGAACTGCCAGCACAGAGCAGAGAGAAAACTATTAGCTTTGCTGATGAAAAAATGCCTGTTTTACAAGATATTGAAAAGGGCAAGGTCATTGGTTAACTCTCTCTTTCTTTCTTGGCGAATGTGTATGTGTATATGTGAGTTCATGTAAATACATACGTGTGATGTTTGAGTGTGTTTGTATATATACAAATATTTAAGTATAATATGTGTGTGAGTGAATATATATATGCATATTTGTGAGTGTATGGGTGTGAGTGTGTGTGCATGTGTGTGCATATGTATATGTATAAGTCTGTGAATGCATATATACATATGTGTATATGTGTAGATAGATATTTATGAATGTGTATGTATGTATAAGATTGTATGTGCGTGAATATGTTTGCATATGTGTGAATGTATGTATGCATATGGGTGAGCATGTGTGTATATGAATTACATACGTGTGACTGTGCGTGTATTTGTGTGTGAGTGTATATATGTGTGTATGTGTAAATATCCATGCCTGGGTGTACATTCTGCCCACTAAGAATAGAATGATCAATGCTTGTCTTTGGAAGCACATTGCTTTGACAGTCAATAAGGCAGACCAAATGCTGTCCTGTGGCCACCACACCTTAGGAAATATAGACAATGTACTGCTTACATTTAAGTCCTGCCCCATGCATGCATTAGAACGGGATGAACTGTGCCTCCTGGGGAAATGGCTGAGTAAAGACAAGTCCTTACAGAGTTAGTGTATACAAGAGAGAGACTAATCTCCAGCTCTGTCTGGAGGCAGCTAGTCAGTGGTGTGCCCGGCAGGAGGGCAGGGGACTCCAACAGAGCATCTAGAGCTCTGGCCAGGAGCTTAAAAGCCTGTAAAGTAGGGCCAAGAAGCTATCAGACTGCCAGGAAGCAGAGGGCCTACAGCCCTTACCTGAATTTCTGTTATTACAAGCGCACAGTGGCTTTCACTCCTGGAGGAATGAAGGTACCATTCACCAGCTGAGTCCAGAGGCAGCCGGGAAGTTCGTCCTGAAAGAAGGTTGGTAGGCACCCATAGGAGCCCTTGTGTGTTTCCAGCACACGGGGAGAGTCTGTAGTGCCCACCTTCCTGGCTTTCCCTGATAATGGCACCCATATGTATGGTGTTTTATCATGCCAGCGGAGAAGCAACATATAGCTACCTAGGATCTTCTCCCACAGAATCAGTTCTGGGCTCTGCTCCTGCAGTTCAAAGTGTTGTTCATCTTAAAGATCGTTACCTTGTCATCATTCGATACCACACACCAGGTCTCAGTGTGAATCCAGGCCTGCCACTTGATGGTGCCTATCACCTCCTAGAGTCTCCCTCTCACCTCTAGCAAATAGGAATGGCCAGGGCTCCCTTGCTGTACAGTGATTAAATCAAATTCCACAGACAGGGCACACCGCTCATTGCTAATGTCCAGCAAGCATTCGGAAGCTGCATTTCTCTCCTTCATGGCACATGAATGCCAAGCGACAAAGCCTAGGCTGTTCAGCTGGAAACGCCGAGCTCACTGAGAGCCAGAAGAAGCCACCAGGCACTTATCTAGCCCCATTATCTCTTAGAGTACCAAAGTTTCCAGATAGCTGCAGACAAACTAGTGACTGACCCAAGTTTGAGCTGACAGACAGCCTAGCTGAACCCCCGGATACATTCTGACATGGAGAACTGTAAGCCAACAAAAATGGTGGCTGCTTTAAGCAACCGAGCATATGAGTGATCTGTTACATGTTAAAGATAACTGCTAAGCTGTATTATTTTATTTACATATTGATGAAAGCCAGAAGAACAGTCATCTTCGACGGTAGACGTAAGGAAATGTTCATTGAGCTGGTTGATGAGCAGCTCAGCTCATTTACTTGAGAATCCATCCAGATGTATACTTCAGACTGGTACGTTCATCACACACAAACACGTACATACGTGCACACCGCATATGATCCAGATGTACAGGTGAGTTCGTGAGCACACACACGTTGGCAGAGTCAGAATCCACATGGTCAGCTATACTACTGAAGATGGGGGCCATTAAAGCATACTTTTCCCCCATCTGCCTTGAGCCAAGTTCCCTGCCAGGGATAAGTAGTTGAAGCAAACTTCCTGTCTAAAGTGAGGCCAGTGCAGGGTATTATTGTATCGACATCAGGGCAACTGAGGACACACATTATCATTTAAAAACTGCATTAGAAAGCCATGGTTTCTAAAGAGGCAAACAGAATAAGTTCTGTTTTATTATGATTCAGGTGCAGAAACTGACATACAGGATAGCAGATGTTATTCTCTATATCACATTATATATTTATGAGACTTGAAGCCACTCAACCTATGGGCTTCCAGAGCAGGGGGTGTGACTCTTGTGCTTAGATCACGTTTTTATACTTGACATTGCAGCATCAAAAGCCAAGAGTAGCAAATCAGTTTCATCCAGCATTAATTATCAGGCAAATGTTAAGATGTTTCCAGAACATATGCTGCTATAAAACCGGTCAACGAATTGAGTGAATCTCGACAAAGCTGGACAGGGCAGAGTATGAGTTGGGTGGGTGGGGTCATTAGAGTCTTCAAAAGTGTACACACACACACACACACACACACACACACACAATTAGCCAATGTCATCAACATTGTCTGAAGCCTCAAATCTGGCCAGGTCAGCATAAACATATTTCCTTTCTTTTCTCCAGTGGGAAGAGCTCTGACCAGCTGGGTGGGCGTGGCTGCCCCCCAGGAGTCCAGTGTCTCCTTGAACTGCCAGGGAAACCCTCAGTTTTTAGAGCAACAGTCTAGGCAGACAGTTACCTAGGTAACAGCTTTGGCCCAGGCACCTGTGTGCAGAAGTCAAGGTGTGGTAGACAGCTCCACTGGGGAAGATTGTTGGGGTCTGAGGGTTTTTTCTTGTTTGAATATGAGTTGTCGAAGCTGTCCTGTCAGTAGCCAGGTGCTCAGTACAACGGAGCAGAGACTGTTCACACATGGAGACAAAACTGGCACACGTGTGTATTAGTGACGAAACCTGCATGAAGTGAACAACTCTATCGTATTTTCTTTGTCTGTCTTTTCACTGTGAAAAAAAGTGTATGTACTTTTCATAGTTAGGCTCATGACCTACCAACAACTAGGTTTTATTATTTGAAATCAGAAGAACCAATTGTTTTGTGGTGGGTCTGAAAATACATAGTTTTTCTTCAACTGAGATACATAGAACATAATATGTACTTTCAGTGAGGAAAGAAACAGGGTGGGCCCAAACTTCTTGGTTTTTTTTTTTTTTTTTTTTTTTTTTTTGGATTTATTTATTTTTATATGAGTACACTGTCACTGTCTTCAGACACCAGAAGAGGACATTAGATCTCATTACAGATGGTTGTGAGCCACCATGTGGTTGCTGAGAATTGAACTCAGGACCTCTGGAACAGCAGTCAGTGCTCTTAACCACTGAGCCATCTCTCCAGCCCTGGGCCCAAACTTCTGCCGAGGTCAAGTCGGTTTGCAGCTGGCAGTCTCAGCAAGGGACCCAGGGACTATGCTACCTCTCATGAAAGGCTCTAGTTTAATCAAGCACTTAACAACTTTGAGAGTAAAGGCATCTCAGCACATGGGGAGGCCTTGCACGAGCCTCTTGCCTGAGCCCCAGAGTGTCTTCCTCAGCTGTTCTCTCTGCTTTACTTTCCCACACAGAGTGAGAAATCTAAGCTATCCAACCTACATCTCTGCTAATTGCTCAGTGTGCCCAGAGCTGGGTGGTATAGAGGGCATTCAAGGCGGTCCTTAACAGGAGCCAACCTGATTCATTTTCCTCATCCTGACAGCAGGATCTCGCTGGTCCAAACAATACTGTCCCTCACAATGCTTTTGTAAACAGAATACGAATAACGAATTCACAAGTAGCTGTTTCCTGTTTATGGCTATGAAACAAAGTTTACTCATAAATTCTATTTTAATCCTGACTCCAGATACACAGCTGGACACAAAGGATATACTCATGTGTGTTTACAGGGCCCCTGTGCCCCGTGCAGACATGCATAAAGATGGAGAAACCAATGTCATCATTGGCCTTAGATCCGAAGAGATAAATTAGTACCTACAGATTGGTACTCTGAATCTTAACTCATGGAAACGGAAATAGGTCTCACATTAGGAACACCTGTGTCCATTGCAGCTCTGGGAAGACTGGACAATTTGTAGAAATTTAGAATTAATAGTTTGTATTTCTGACTCTTGTTTCAAGTAATTAGGTAGAGAGTGGCTAAGGATCTCTGGTCTTCCTAAGTTTGTACACACACACAGACACACAGACACACACACACACACACACACACACACACACACACACACACACACACACAATGGAATGGAAAGTCATGGAAAGTAGAAAATTAATAATGTAATGAGAAAAATCAATCACTAAAAATAGATCCAAAAATAACACAGCTCAGAAAATTTGTAGTTAAAGATACCTAAAAGGAGTGCCATAAGCATTCTCCAAAACATATGAAGAAATAAAGGAAAATATGAACATGATAAGAACAGATGTAGAAAGCTCAAAACAATCAAAGCTAATTGTTCAGAGGTTAAAAAAATAACGCTTCCAACGAAAATGGGGTCAACTGGAGATTTAACACTGGAGAGAAGGCCAGTGCATCTGAAAACACAGCAACAACTGCTACAAGTAAAACACTGAAGTAAAAATGCACAAGATCAGAAAAGCATGAAAACAACATAAATAGGCTTGTTATTTTGTTAGCTAATTAAAAATACAATAATCAGGGGAAAAAAGAAAAGGAAAAAACCCAACCTCATCAGGAAGTCTTGGGAAGATGGTAAGTGACTATATACATACATCATCTATCTGTCTATACATACCTGTGGCTTGGACATATATGCTTACGAATGTTAGGAAGGTACTCTAGTACCAAGCTTCATGCTCAGTCCTTTTAACTTAATTTAACCTTTTTTTTTTTTTTTTTTTTTTTTTTTTTTGTATTTTAAGGCAGGAACTCACTAAGTAGCCCTCCTGTGTTAACTAACTTAGCAGTAAGTCCAGCTGGGGCTTGAACTTGTGATTATTCTCTCGGCCTTCTGACTTATTAGGCTGATTGATTGGCCTGTGTCTCCAGGTCTGGTTGGTGGTCCTGCATATTTAAAAAGCATTTATGCTGTGGTGCTAGGAATCTAAACCAGGATCTTGTGCCTACCAAGCAAGCTCTGTACTGTGAGCCACATTCCTAAGCCACAAACATAGTTTTTAAGATACTAGATTTCTAGTTAAAATGTTTCCAATAACAAAAAGCTCAAGTTCAGATGAGTGTAATTAAAAACACTACAAAGCATTTAAGAGTCAGATGTTGCCAAGTCTGTACAAACAGCGTGGTGATCGCTTCTTATCTGTCTACCCTGCCATCTCCCATTCCTCCAAGTACTTGCGTTCACCAGGGAAGCTTTCATGGTCCAGCCGGGCTCTTTAGGAGGTAAGTAGTTCAGTGGTGTATTCAGGAGTGGATCACTGGCACGAGGAACACGGTACTGGCACACAGCACCGCGTGGACCGCTTTCTGATCAGACTGGACACTGGTGATTCCAACTGTGTGAAACTTTACACAAAACAGCGACAGCGACAGAAAGCAGAGCAGTGATTGGAGGGGAGGCGAAGGACAGGACAGATTGCAAGGGGACATGATGACACTTTTCTTGGGTGACGGAAATGTCTGTCATCTTCATTGTGGCGTTGCTTTTTTAGAGGCGTATACATAGATCAAAGGCCGTCAAGTTATGTGCTTTAAATGTGGTCGATTTATCGAATACCTAATCATCAATCAGGTTAACTGTATGGAAGACAGAAGAAAAGAGGAAGAAAGGGCGGAGAAAGAGGGAGGGCACTTTGCTGGCTGGTTTTGCCATCTGCTAGGGGCAGCTTGGGGTCCAGGTTGAGCTTGGGCATCATTTGGTTTGGTTGCTTGCAGGCAACTACAAGTGAAACCGTGCGGGCGGTGAGATCCCGAGAGAGGCGCTACAGTGTTTGGCCTGGGAGAAGCGCTACAGAGGTACCACAGTGTTTCCCATTGGCGCCTTGGGCTTTGTGTCAGAACATTTCTTGTTGCTGTGCTCAAGCACATGGTATGAAGCAACTTAAGGGAAGGCGGGTCGATTTGGGCGTCATTGTGGGGTGTTCCAGCCCATCCTAGCAAGGAAGGCACAGTGGCAAGAATGTTGACTGGTCACATCGTACCTCTGTCAGGAAGCAGAGACAGGACAGAAGTAGCCCCCCCCCCCCCCCCCCATGATCTGCTTCCCTCCGCTATACCCCACATCAAGGCCCATCTCCAGCAAGGGATCAAATGTCAAATGCACAACCCTGTAGGTAATATTCCGTGTATGAACACAACTGCTATCTAAAGAAACCTTAAGGGGTGAGGCAGCTGTCGGTATCTCGGGAAATGAGAGCACATAGGCAGTAATCCTTGGATGTGGGACAATTCCTTCTGCTTAAAGCACATTTTTACTCAATTACAAATCAGCCCAAGGGAGAAAGGGAGAAACCCCTTTGCTCTACAGCTCTGACGACTTGAATAGGATTCTTAAGGTGTCTAAACTAGTCGAACCTCTAGCAGCCTCTAGCCACCCTTGAAGGATCTGCCCTGGGACCCAGGAACACTCACAAACAGACTGGTAAGAGTCCATTTCCCTCACCTTTTCCACTGAACTTCCATGAAACAGACTTTCTAGTAAAAGAACCAGAAAATCAACGTAAATAGCTAACTTTGGGTACACGAAGGCTGGGATTTCTACAAAGGTATTATCACTGGGATAAAAAAAGAAGCCCATGTTATCATGGGTGGTTTCTCCTGTGGGCACAGCCACCTGAGATGTCTTGGCCCTTCACGTGGGCTGATTCTCAGTGTAGAGACCTTTCTCATCCTCCTCTGAATGCCCAGGCTTCATTCTTCCAATGTCTCCTCAATTCCAGTTCCAGAGATGCTGGCAGATTCAAGGGGGCCTTCCTGACTCTGGAATCCTTACCCTTCTCCTCTAGAGAGCTGGTAATGACCATGAGGACCTTTCTTGCCAGACTGGAACTTCTCTCCATTAGAGAGACATTCATCTATTGAGCATTCTCATTTCTTCTCTGTGGGTTGGGCTCCCTTCCATCTCTCAGCTTCCAGCTCCCACAGGAAACAAAGGGCTCTCTCGTCTCTTCTAATAGGATTCATAATTATCTCTCATTATTTAAATAGTTATCTCCTATTCAAGCAAGAGCTGTGTAGAATTACAACTCATAGATTGATGTTCTATGGCCAAAGATGATTAAAATATTATTTTTAAATGAAAAAAAAGGTATATGACAAAAAATAAATCTGAGTCATGAATGTTACTTTATTTTGGAAAAAAAAGAGAAAGAGAAAAATAATATTAGAGTTTTTTAATGTAAGAAAATGCTATGAGTTATGTAAGCATGAAGACCTATATTTGGCTTCACAGCCAAAAGACTGGGCATGATAGGAGACTCCTGTAATCTTAGCTCTTGGGATGTGGAAGCAAGAGGATTTCTAGAACTCACTTGCCAGGTAGACCAGCAAATCAGTGGACTGGTCTGTAGTTTCCATGCTCAGAAGGTGTTAGCAGGATACCTGGAGCAAATTACCTAGTCTACATCTGGGAGCTCAACTGAAAGATTCACACTCAATCAATAAAGTAGAGAACGATAACAGAAAAATTGCAGTCCCAACCTCAGGCCTGTACACCATGCATATACATGTGCATTATATGAACATCCATGTATGTGCACACACACACGTGTGCCCATGCATCACACAGATGTACAGAGGTCTACAAATGCTTATACATATATGTCACACACACATGTACATAAAAAGTGTGGTGAACATCAGATAAAGAAACTCACCATAGACTTGTGATACCCAGATACTCACACATGTTTATGCATACATGTACATACATGTACATGAATGTATACACATGAACACAGCTCACACCTACATACAAAGAACATAAGCAATAGCTAGTAATTCAGACTGGATTTTTATATTTGGTTTTATTGCTAGTGTATTATTGATCTTGTTTCTAAGGTATAAAAACTCCCTTAAAAACATATACACACACACTCAAATATTTTAGAAATTACATGTATTTGGTTAAATGCAAGTGAACAAATGAACCTTGAATGGGCAGATGTTCTTTATGCTTCTTCCGCACTCCTTTCTTCTGAAGGCCTTTTGTGCCTTCATTAAGGACTTTGGGCTCCTAGCTCAGCTTTTTGAATAGTTTCTGGCTTCCCTTCCTGTGTCTGTTGTGGCTCCTTGAGAAATTTCATGACTTTGAATTGCTGCCTCTAGCTCTAACCTCTCGTGACTCGGACATTTTCATTACTAATTGTGTTTCAACATCTCTTGCACCATGTTACCAGCACCTCACACTTAACCAAGTACACCATTTCCTTTCGTTCCCAGCCATGTCCCTCTAGCAGAATTTCCTAATTACCACTGCTGCCAACTTCCAGTCATTCTACTGAGAAATCCTGGGGGCTGGAGCGATGGCTCAGCAGTTGATACCATTCCCTGCCTTTCCCAAGGATCAAGTGTGCTTCCCAACACCCATGTCAGGAGGCTCACAACAGCCTGCACTCTGTTCCAAAAAATTCAGCTCCCTCTTCTGGCCGCCACAGGTACCAGCACACATGTGACTGTCTGTCTCATACACACACACATACACACACACACACACACACACACACACACACACCACACATATACCACAACACACACACACACCACATATACCACAACACACACACACACACACACACATACACACACACACCACACATATACCACAACACACACACACACCACATATACCACAACACACACACACACACACACACATACACACACACACCACACATATACCACAACACACACACACACCATAAGTAAAAAAGTAAGAAAACCAAAATACTTTTAGTAAAAAAAGAAATGCTGGTTGGTGCCTCTCTTTCTTTCCCATATTCATCCATTTTTGAAATAGAAAGAAAAAGAAAAGAAAAAAGAAAAAATCCACAACGGAACTGACTCTAGAAAAGCAATGGGCTTTTATGGCTCACCTGTGTTCTGTCCTTCCTTGTCCCCCAGCATTGACGCTTCCCCGTTTTCCTTACTATGAGTTCCCCCTTACCTACACGTACTTTTATTTACATATATACATTTATTTATTAGAAGCTAGGATACACATACTGTTTATTGCTCTTTATGAGATTGTATAACCCCCACTTAACATTATATATTGTGTCTATCCCTTGTTCTATAAATTTATTTTCCTGATCTAATAGGTATAATATAATCTGCCAACCAATAGGTATAAAATAATCTTGTACAATTCCATCCCTTATAAAACACTCTTAACAACCTTATTTTTGAAGAGATGTGCCGAGAGAAACGTACCATCTTCATTCCTCGTTCTAAACATTTTTTTAAATTTTATTTTTCTTTACAGCAGAATAGCCTTCCAATTCTAGGTACAAAATTTTTCTTATCCACTCTCCTTTTGATGGATCACATAGTTGGTTCCTTCCTATAATGAGTAAAATGGCAATAACATGGAGGTGCAAATGTCACCGTGCTCAGGGTGGAGGTCTCTCGATATGTGCCCAGGGACGGAATGCCTGGGCCATACATAGTTCTATTTAAAACTGTTTCAGGAACCTTCGGCTGACTCCCATAATGGCCACATTTGCACCCCACCAGCAGTGAATAAGAGATCCTCTTTCCCATATCCTCTTCAAGATTTGTCAGACTTTTTGATGATAACCATTTGCTTGGGTGAGGTGATGTCTTAATGTAGTTTGAATTAGCATTTTGCTGATGGTTATAGATAGTAAACATTTTTGAAAAATAGTTATTGGCTATTTGTGTTTTATTAGTTTTTTTAAAAAACTGTCTAGTTATTTCAAAATCCACTTACTGGTTGGTGGTTTTATTTCTTCAGGGTCTAGTTGCTGAAATTCTTTGTAGATTCTGGAGCATGTCTGGTGAAGATCTATTCTGTGGGCTGTCTGTCGACTTTGCTCATTGTTCCCTTTGCTGTGCAGAAACATCTAGATGCACAGACGGTGGTATCTATTTGTAAGTTCTTTATATTAAAGTTTTAATTAATAAAGAAGCAACTCTTCGCTTAGAGACTTGAGTTTCCTTCCTAAGTTTTTGCCTGGTGTTCGAAGCGCATGTATTCAAAGGTCTGGACTGCATCACCATTACCTAGGGGATGAAAGCCAACCTCCTGATCTGATGTTTAATCTCATAAAATCTTCCCTCGTCGATTATTTTCTAACCTTTATTGCTTTGTCTCATTGCTTTTCCATATGAATTTCCTCTGTCAGAACTGAAAAACCGCGTCATTTTCAACAGTAAGTTGCCATTTTTAGTGGAGGTTAACTGTGTGTAGTCACTCCTTGTTTGCTGCTAAGATAGCCCTCTGCTTGCCCATCTGTTTTAACACTCACGCTGTGCAGGTGAGGAAAACATCTGTCTCCACAGCTGCCTTGTGTGGTTGTAGAAAGACTGTCTCACACACTAGTGTAACGGATAGTGGTTAGCAAACAGCCTTCCCCAGGAAAGCGAAGGTGGGTACGGTTCAGTGGCAGAGGAGGACCCATACTCCTTAACCTTCCTCTTAGAACTTAGAGTGGGTAAAGTTCATGACTAAAATTCCCAGGATGCAGCTATTTATCTTATCAGTTCTTCTTGTAAGCATGTGAAATTTTGCAAAGCACAAAAAAAAAAAAAAAAAAAAAAAAAAAAACAAAACCCAAAAAACTCAACGTATTAATTACATAATAACGAAAAATGAGAGTTGTAGATAGTTTGCCAAAGGACCATCTGACTATGCCCCCTGAGTCCCATGAGGAAGAGAACATGATTCCCTACCCCTCACTGAAGCTTACACAGTAGCTTACATGGATGGTGAGTACCCGAAGTAGATTTTACAGCCTCAGAGCACCTTGGTCCATTCCCTTCCATAGTCTCTGTGATAGCAGGAGATTAAATTATTTGACAATTATTTTTCTTTCACAGCTTTGCTTTGGAGAAAGGAGTTTCGTGAGAATGTCCTGTTTTTCATTTGTGGGCTTGTGGTTTTTTTGCTAAACTGACACTTTCCCTTTAGATCCTTGGGATCCTGCATTCCTTGGCGTAATGATGGGTAGTGTTCACCTACTACACAGAGTCCTATATAGTTAAAGGACTCTGAGACCTTAGAATTTTCAAAAAATACTTGCTTTAGCTTCTTGGTTGTCAAGGGCAACAGAAAAAAAATTTAACATAGGCTTTAAAATTTTAATTAGAGATGCAATCACAATATTAATGATTGAGAAGAGGGCATTGGATTTCATTCCAGATGATTGTGAGTCATCATGTGGTTGCTGGGAATTGAACTCAGGACTGTGGAAGAGCAGTCAGTACTCTTAACCACTGAGTCACCTCTCCAGCCCCAGAGATATCTTTTCATCACAGAGCAGATATTCGGAGGGATGATGTAATGGTAAGACAGGAAATAGACTTGGGCAGGAAAGAAGCAATAGAAAAGTACTGAAACTTCTTAAATATAATTTGACAATAATTCTAGAATGTGAGCATTTAATCCAAGGGTTACTAAGCTTTAATAGTATCAATAGCAGACATGCTTGTTTAAAAATTGACATCAATACACCTAGACCTTAAATCATTAATAATTCAAGAGCTAAGAATATAGCCTTGTGGCAATTTTTGGTATTCAAACATCATTATGTTTAATCTATACACACCAAGAAAACTTTGAATGTTTCCATGTTACGTTCTGTTCTACATGTACTTCATGCTTATGGTAACTAGTAAGATTTCCATGCATACTATCAAACCTCTGAAAGAATCAAGTACTGACAAAAATATATTCATATGGTTTTATGCCAAAATGCTTTTAAAAATCGGTACATGTATCTCTCTTTTTAAAATAAAGTTGTAAGAAAAAAAGAAATGTAAATGCAGAGAATATTCAATAAAAAGAAAGAAAAAATTGACATCAAATATGAAATGACAAACATAGTTTTAATCTAGTAGAAGAAATGTTTAAGTAATGCCAGCAATTGCCTTCAATCAGTAAGACATGTAACTATCCATTCTACTATGGTCTCCGTTGTCTTTAACATGTTAAACATTGGGTTAAATGCTACAATCATAAGGTCTTACAGACTCTCTAGTCACATAACACAGAGCACATCAAAATGGTCCAGACGACGGTCTCTTCAATAATGTGGACAGCAGCTTTCGATCTGCTTATCCTGCAGAGCAGGGCAGCCTAATTTCTATATCTGAAAAATTAGCATTTTAAGACCAAGCCACTCAGTACTGCTTTTATGTAAGTGCAATCAGTCATTGACAAAAGGACATATTTACCTAGCTTCTTCTCACCCACCGTCCAAGAGAACCATTCAAAAGGGTAGAAATCTTTGTATTACTTCTTTCATTATGATCAACCTGTTTTAAACACAAGATCCTCCCTTCCAGGGTGGCCAGTATATTGAGTGATCAGTTTCTGATTGTGACATGCCCTAATTTTATGATCAGTTTTGATGAAGCAAAGGTAGTCTTTTGGTTATACTGAATATTCATACTATTTACTAAGGGAGGATCATATAACATTTAAATGAAGGAGCCAATCTATAAAATATATGCCACAAATAAAAAGCATCTACAAAGAGCCATAGTGCATTCATTTACAGGGTATAGACCCACTATCCCTGAAGCAAGGTTATAAACCCACATGTTGTTCCTAGGCATTGAGGTTTGCCATAGCTCTGCGGCTAAAGAGGCCAGTGTGCCCCCCAAGACCCCACTGGCTCCACATCTGAACAGCTTCAAGAGTACAAGTTTCCCCCATCAAAGGTTCGGAATAAATTACACTAAAAAGTTGGCTCTGGAAAGAGTTATCTTGGGCAGGGTAAGGTAGACTCTTATGAGGTGTTTTAAATGGCTCCCTCTGTACAGGGGGTGTCAGTGGCAGAGCTGGTGGGTGTGAGCAAAGGCTGTGAGGGAAACAGAGAGACTCTAACCCTCCACACACTTGGAGAGAAATGCTAAATCTACCCTCTGGACAAGGCTTTTAAAAAGTTATTATTATTTTTTTAAATAAATGACTTTGTAACAGTATGAATATCTGCACCTAGTTAAATGGCCACCTCTTCTCTAATTCTATACTTTCAGAAGAAAATTTTCCCTTCACTAGCATGCTGGAACCAGTCTGGACTAGTTTAGATGGCTAAGCACTGAGCAGTGTGGGAGCCACTGTTAAGAATTAAATCATATGAACTTGTTATATATAAGTTATATACAAAACAAAGACAAGAGAAACCCATCACTGCTGAAATGTTTTTACTACTTTGCTGTGCTCTTGTTTTTTTGTTTTTGGGGCTTTGTTGTTTTGTTTTGTTTTGTTTTGTTTTTTAAAAAAAAAACCAAGCTACACTTGCTCACTGGACAGTGACCCTTCACCGATCTATATTCAATGGCCTGACTCAGCACAGTGGGGTACAAATCAGGGATTGGCTTCTTGTTTTTGTTGTTTATATGCAAGAGAGAGATGGGAAAAATGTTAAGAATGCAGGTCTAAATATAGATTGTCCTGAGCCCCCGAAATAGAGACATGTTCTTCCAGTGTTCAGACTGTTACTTGTTTTATCAAAGATGTGGACTGTGTCATTGGTCAACAAGCAGCTTTGGGGTGCCATGACTTTGTTGTTTGCTGGTCGCTAGCATAGATGAAATATCTCCCAGCATTCATTTGGGGATTATCTCTGTTTGTTAGTTGTCATCCTAGGTTGGCTAAGGACACAAGGGTTAGATGCAGGTCTGGGAAATCTGTGAGCAATCAGATTTTTATATAAAATTTACAAGAGAGAATCTCAAATGCTCTCTTGTAAGTTATAGCTATGTTCCTGTTATCAGTAAAAAATAAAATTATTTAATGTAAGCCTATGCTTAGGGACACTTCTTTTCTGAGGGCTGATTGTCAATATTTTGCTAGCACAATATTGCCAGTCAAGAAAGCTAAGGATTTGCTGAGATGATGGTGTGTGCCTTTAATCCCAGCACTCCAGAGGCAGAGGCAGGTAGATCTCTGTGAGTTTGAGCTAGCCTGTTCTGCAAACCAGTTCTAGGACAGCCTCAGCTACAAAGAGAAATCTCATTTTGCAACCCAAAACAAACAAACAAACTAAGCAAACAAAAACAAAACAAACAACATCAAAGAAAGAAAGAAAAAAAAAAAAGAAAGAAAGAAGGAAATAAAGAAGGAAGAAAGGAACAGAAGGAAGGAAGGAAGAAATCCAAGGAGCTTCGGGTATGGATCAGTGGTTAGGAATGCTTGCTTTTTTTTCTTTTTCTCTTTCTTTCTTTCTTTCTTTCTTTCTTTCTTTCTTTCTTTCTTTCTTTCTTTCTTTCTTTCTTTTTTCAGAGAACTATAGTCCAGCTCTTGACACTCACATTGGGCACCTCACAACTGTGTATAACCAAATCTAGAGATTCTAATGTCTTCTAATGGCCTCTAAGGGTACACAGTGTGTGTGTGTGTGTGTGTGTGTGTGTGCGCGCGCGTTCGCGCCCGTGCATGAGGGAGGAGAGAAGGGATGAGAGAGAGGCACAGACAGACAAAGAGAAAGAGAGAGGCAGACAGATGTTGGGGGAGGGGATACAATTATTAAAGGGACAGATTCAAGTTTCCCTCCTCGTCTTCCCAGGAAGAAAGTTTCTCCTGTGTATAAGACAGGACAAACAGTGGTACATGTTGTAGAAAAGATGCTGGTCTGCTTGATATGGGTCTTGGGATCCTCAGAAAAAAAACTGTAAATATTACAGCTTTAATTTGCAAATTGCATCTTAGCTAGGGGTGGGACTTTGTATCCACTTCCCCTTCTCAGTGCTGAGATTTTGGCTGGTTTGAATCTGCGCAGGTCACGTGTGTGCTGTTACAGTCTCTGTGAGCTCATGTGTGCATCAGTGCTGTCATGTCTGAACGATGCTGTTTCTGTGAGTCTGGGGGGAGGGGCTTAGCAAAGATGTCTCATTTAGGGCTGAGTGCCCTGAGTCTCTCATTCTGCACATTATCCTGGTATGGATCTGTGGAAACCGGCTGGGAAAGGCAAGATAATGTTCTCTAACAGAGTGCTCCAGGTATGTTTACCACTCTCCAGAGGAGGCCTAATGTTTGGTAGTAGTTGTCCAACACAAAACAGACTCATGTATGTGTGTGTACCAGAGAAGGAAGGAGGTGGAGGAAGGGAAGATATGATCAAAATATATTGCTTAAAAAAGTTTTTAAATAACAATTTTAAAATAAGGAAAATATAAGGAGAAGAAGAAAGACTTGGGCAAATTTGTTATTACCTATATATTTTTTAAAGATCTATTTATTTTACATACCTGAGTACATTGTCATTATCTTCAGACACACCAGAAGAAGGCATGAGATCCCATTTTAGATGGTTGTGAGCCACCATGTGGTTGCTGGGAATTGAACTCAGGACCTCTGGAAGAACAGTCAGTGCTCTTAACCACTGAGTCATCTCTTGTGCCCTACATATTTTTAAAATGTGTTCTTTGTCAATTTCATCTCTGTATACAATACATTTTGATCATATCCACTCACCCTTTTCCTATCTCCCCCTCCCCCAAGCCTCTCCATTACTCATCTCCTCCTGCCTTTATAGCCTTAAAAAAAAATCCCACTGATATTCGATTGAGTTCGGTAGGGACAGGAACATAGATAACCTACCAGTGACCACATCTCCAAAGAAAAATGACTCTTCGTAGTCCCTAAGTAGCCATCAACTGCTGCTAACTCCACATCTTGAGGTGGCCTCTGGAGCCCTTCCCACCACCATGCTGGAAGATTGACTGGCCAACAGTGTGCAGGCAACTGTGGCTGCTTCAAGTTTATGGGTGCGGCAGCCATGACAGTACTTCCTGTCCTTCCTGCTCTCCCTTTTCTCCCATTTTGCCTGAGTCTTGGAGGTGGGGGAGCAGTAGTTTGACATAGATGACCCATTTAAGGTTGGGCACTCACAGTCAATGTATTCTCACCCCTTCGACCAATTATTGGTGTCTGTATTGACCATTGTCCACTGGAAGAAAGAAGAGGAGGAGGAGGAAGAGGAAGAAGAGAAAGAGAAGGATGAGGAGGAGAAGAAAGAGAAGGAGGAGGAGGAAGGGGAGGAGGAAGAGGAGGAATAGGAAGAGGAGGAAGAAAAGGATGAGGAGTAGAAAGAGGAGGAGTAGGAAGAGGAGTAGGAAGGGGAGGAGGGAGAGGAGGAGGAAGAGGAGGAATAGGAAGAGGAGGAAGAAAAGGATGAGGAGTAGAAAGAGAAGGAGTAGGAAGAGGAGGAGGAAGGGGAGGAGGAAGAGGAGGAGTAGAAAGAGGAGGGGGAGAAGGAGGAGGAAGGGGAGGAGAAGGAGTAGGAAGAGGAGAGAAAGGAAAAAGAAGCTCCTCTCACTAGGAGAGCAGCATAGATCCATAGGTATAAACTTATATGAAGGCATGATTAGTTAGCATCAGTAGGTTCCCTCTTAGATCCTCTGACCTCCCATGGCTTTTGACTAAGTTCATAGTTGCGGCGCATTCCTCGACCATCGAGGAAAGACGACCACAACCAAAGGATTCTTCTCAGATCACGCTTTATTATGGGAGCCTCTTGATTGAAGGGGAGAACAGGAAGCGAGGGGCCCCGAACTACCCTAGCTGTCCGCTTATATAGGGAGAAGCACATACGGGGCTTGCCATGATTGGTTGTCACCAGTCTGCTGACACCAGAGGCCTCGGGATTGGCTAGAGATAGGTTATGTACTGCGCATGCTCAGGGTGCAGCGCCTTAGCTGACAAGAGCATTACTATATATGGAGTTGTTTACCTCAAACCATGAGGGAGCCAGCACCATCTTGTAATGGCGTCCACATTCGGCTCCCCACATATAGTGACTGTCATGAATTCCCTCCTGTGCATCAGGCCTCAAGTCCCATCCAAAAGCAATTGATCATCCTAATAGCAGTCATGACAGGATCGCATCAGCGGACACATCTCACTGGGCAGGTTGATGACTGTACGTAAAGGATCCATGCTGGATAAACCTACTGATGTCTCTTCTCCCCATGTAACCTACATGATATCTTTAGTTTAGCGCCATGAAAACTAGCTAGCATGGATGAGTTTCTCCAGTCAGCTTGAGATCAGGTTATTTATTCCCTGCAACCAAAGTGTAGCATGTCCTCAGTAACAGGGTCTTACTTCCAATGCGGAACACAGAGCGTTGGTTTGGTGACTTCGCTGCCTCTCTCTCTGACCAGTGACTCACAGGGACATAAGCCATGCCTGAGGCTGAGACCTTCTTGGGCGGAGGCTTTATTTTTAAGAATTCATATCATCTAGAAGTCAAACCACCCACCTAGGCAGAGTACCCCATGCCCCTCTTTAATGCCTCTTTTATACATCAACTGTTTACTCTCCCCTCCAAGAATATTTTTTAATTGGTTTGCAACATAATAGGTTTCCACGTGTATGTTTTTTAATATGGTGTGGCCATCTATCTTCCCTCCCCTCATTCCTCCCCACTCCCCATCCCACTTAGACCTCCCTGACCCCCTTCTCACTTTTGTTCATCCTAAATCCTACTATCCCTGCCCCCTTTAATGAGTGCCTCCCCCAAAACACCCCTTTCTACTCTTCTGACTTCCACAAGTGCTCCATGCTAAACACAAACCAAAAGATTTTGAAGGTCAGACGCACACATTGAGAGAACATTTGTCCTTCTGGGCCTCAGTCACCGTGTCACTTCCCCCCAAATTTCACTCATTTACCTGAAAATTCCAAACTTCACTTTCCTTATTCACTCTCAGTTGACTGGGATCTGGATGGATCCCATTTCTACAATGTACGGCCTTGAGGAACAAGTAGATGCAAGTGTGTCTGTATTCAGCTGTAAAGTTTTACACAGGAGTGGCATGGCTGGGTCACCAGGGGTTCTAGTTCAGTCCGCGGCCATCTTTCCGACTGACTTCCCAAATGGCTACAGTTCCACAGACTTATTCCCATGGCCTCTACTCTGTCCCATTGTCTATCTGTGCCAGCCACACTCTGTCTTTGAAATCTGGTTTGGTAACACCTCCTCTGGTTCTTTTTTGCTTAGATTGTTTTGACTATTCTTAGTCTTTCCTACCTCTGTATAGACACTGACATTGAGATTTTCTTCTAGGTTAAGTGTAGCCCTGGAATTTTGATTGGTGTATTGCCAAATCTGCACGTTGCTTCTGGTAAGTTGCCACATTCATGACTGGTTTTTCTAAGCCAGGAGCCCAAGAGGTCTTTCCGTCTTCAGTGTCTACCACCTCCCTCGATCAGTATTTAAAGTTTTTATCACAGAGGTCTTTCAGTTTCTTCACTAGGTCCATTCTGGCTATTTTACACTGGGGGTGGGGAAGTGGTTCTTGTGAATGGGGGTTGTTACCCTGATTTCATTTTCAGGTGTTTGTCACCAATCTATAGGAAGGCTGCCAGTTTGTTGTGCTAATTTTATTCCATGGCTCTCTTCTGGAGGTGTTTATCAACTCTAAGAAATTTTTGTAGACATATCAGGGTCTATATCATGTTTGTGTTCAGCCTTTTCTAGACTCTATATATGGACCTGATCACATAACAGCACACACACACACACACACACACACACACACACACACACAGGACAATTGGTATAATAGCTGCTTATTTACCCAGACAGACTTCCTATGGTGTTTTCTTCAACATCCCAAACTAATGGAACCATGTTCCTAGTGTACAGTTTCTATGACCTGATTGATAACCTTCCCTTCGGTGTGTCCTGCCCCGACTCAGTGGTCTCAGATCTGTTCATGTGAGCCAGATTCCACTTCCTGTCACCTTCTGTCATGTGTCTGTGAGAGGCACCTGGGTTGTATCATACTAGCGAAGGCATAGGCTCCACCTGACTGCCAGGCTCTGGGACCCAGGAATAGTAGCAAAGAAGGCTGGCAGTTAAGGTAGATGAACTGTTGGCTTGTAAGATCCTGGGAGGAAAGCAAAGATTTGTATTTTGCAATTCCAGGGTGTCTTAGTCAGGTTCTCTAGAGGAACTGAGCCAATGGAATTTATCTATTTATATGCATAAATACTTAGTATATATTAAAGAGAGTATTAAGTCAGTTTATGTCTATTTAACAACAGATGGATCTGAGTGGGGGAGACAAGAGCCTGGAAGTTGCCTGCTCCACAAGGCCCAGTCTCCCAAGCTAAACCTGAAAGGTTCCTGGAGATTCATTCACTGGCCCTATAGTCTAGGTTGGAAGCCTGTCTGGAAATACTGGTTCTGATATCAGCAAATGAATCAGCATCATCAACAACCGGGTAAACTGACTCAGCACCAAGGCTGAGTGAACAAAGGTAGGGTATACTTTTTATCTAGCATGCTACCTGAGGGTGCCACCCACGACTGGGGCTAGGTCTTCTCCCGTCAATGGTGGCAATCAGGCAGTTCTGGCTAGGCTTCCTTCTCAGGTGACTCTAATTTATGACAAGCATCCATTAACACCAACGGTTAATGCAAGGCCTGGTCCAAGAGTTCACAAGTCTCACCAAATGACCTAAGATAGAGCAGTATCTTTGCATTTGCCCAGAGTTTTCCCTGGCTGAGTGAGGAAGAAGAGGCTTGGAATAGGGTCTAGATCCTACTCTCTTTTCTGCTACTAAGGAGTCCTTCAGCCTTAGACAGTGCATCAGGTACTTTCCTTACCTCTGTGACCAAATAAAAGACTAGCATCTTAAGAGAGGATGGACCTATTTTGGCTCATAGTTTGGATGCACATTCTGCTCTGTCAGGGAAAATATGGCAGAATTCATGGATGCCAGAGCTGACTTCTTACATCCGAGCGGGAAGTGGAGAGAGATTCGTAGTCTTTCTCCTCCTTTTGTTGCATCCTTAGGCCATGGGCTTATACCACCCTGTCGGTCTTTCCCCTCCAGCCATCCTCTCTGAAACACCCTTGCAGGCACATCTGACGATGTATCTCATTCTCCCAGGTGTTTCTAAGTCCAGCAAACCTGAGATGAAGATGAAGGGCCACAGATAGGTTATTTTGGTCTTCTAGTAAGTGTCATATAGTTCCTAGTCCTAACAGCTGTTTCTAAGTCTGCCATTCTGTGGTTCTTTGTTTCCATTTTACAGTTTGGGTAAATGGAGCACATGTCTTTGGAGAAAAAGTCAAGGGCAGTGTCTACCATATTGGTCATATCAGTTCTTTGACTCTGAGGCTTCAAATCCTTTATGACAGTAGTCATAAATCATAAATAATTCCAGGCTACTACTCCCAGATTTCTTAGAAGGATCAGAGCTCTAACATTCTTTGGCAGATGAAAAAAGAAATTCAATTATCTGGAATGTAAAGGAAAAAAAAAGAGAGAATATTCTGTCTTTTCAAAATCTTTCCGAAGGGCAGTAGCAGTTTTTCTTGCTTCAGTAAAAGCAAAGGACATGGCAGTATTTCTCCCACTGTTATGACTCTGTTCTGCTTCAGGACTGAGTTTCCAGATAGGAGCGACCACCCTTCCTCGGTGTCATTTACTTTCCTGGTGAAAGCGTAAGAGACTGGCCTGCATGTATGCTGGGCTGGGTGTATATGCTCAGACATTTGATTCTCATTGGTTTTATTTGTGGTCTCCATGAACCCCTTAATGCTTACATCATGTTCATGAAAGGGAAAGGGAAAAGACGTTTCCAATATGCTTTGCAGGGTGGTAGTAGTATTCTGCTTTGTTGGATCCTGGCTAATGAAGGCGAAGATGTTTGAAGAATTCAGAAAGAGAACATGTGCACTGTGTACAGAGACTCAAAGACGACAGTTGTTGTTTAACCAGACAGTTGCTCAGAAACAAGTGTCTTCAGCCAGCCCCACCCCATGTCTGATCAGCTTCTTCCCAGTGCTGGACCAAAAAAGACTGGGTTTTTAGTTTTTGTTGTTTATATTTGTGTGTGTTATATGCATATATTTGTGTGGGTGTGCATACGTGGAGGCCAGAGTCAGCTTTAGGTATGTGCCTTAATTGCTCTAGTATTTTATTTAGTGATCCTGGAGATCACTAATTGACTGGCTGGTGAATGGGTTACTACTTCCTGCCCCACTCCCCAAACCTAGGATTCCAGATGTGTCCTGCTCTGCTGGGAGAATTCAAACTCAGGTCCCCATGCTTGTCTGGAGGTCATTTTACAGACTGACTTACATTATTACCCCAGACTTCTTATTCTATTTAATTAAAAGTGATGCTTTATTTTGCTGTGTGTGCTTCTCTCTCTCTCTCTCTCTCTCTCTCTCTCTCTCTCTCTCTCTCTCTCTCTTTCTCTCTGTGTGTGTCTCTGTCTCTGTCTCTCTCTCTCTCTCTCTCTCTCTGAGTGTGTGTGTGTGTGTTTTGAGAGCTATTTTTGTGTTTTCATTGTACAGTTTCAGCTCAGCGTGGACATGCTTTACAGTATTCCAAAACAAACATGTCTCTACCACAACCCCAATCAGGGTAATTTCCAAGGCAATGGAGGAAGAAGAGAGTGAAAAAGATGGGAGAAAGAGGAGGGGGTGGGGACACAGAGCAGGGTTAGTTTGGAAGAGCTTGTGCTTAATCTGTAAGAGAAGAGAATTCTGGCCCTGAGACAGACAAGCACATCAACTCCACCCACTGGCAGAGCATCATTCCAGGGCCAGCCAGGCGGTCCAATTGTGAAGCTTACTTCATGTTCTTGGCTGCTTTGACTCAAGAGTTTCCTGTTCTCTACGTAAAGGATGTTCTAAGCCCTCTTCCTCTCAGAAACCTTACTGACATTTGTGTAAATAAAAAACTTGATTTTAAGTCTGAACCATTCACCCTTAGTGATTCTGGGCTAAACAGGCTTGTGAATGACCTTGGGTGCTGTGCAGATTTTGGTGCATGCACATAGAGAAGATGGAACTCAACCCGTGGTCTCACACCCACCCACCCACCCAACCAACCAACCAATGCTACCTTCCCTGCACACTCTGTCACACACAAATGCAAAATGCAAAGCATTCTGCACTTAGTCTACTCCTGTCCTCCTTATTTTTATTTGCCTGTTTGGCTCACCAATTAATCAGAGTCCCCTGGCCCTTTGGTGCACTGCATGGCATCTTTACCTCCAGTGACAAGATGGACAAGTTCTTCATACACTCTTTCGAAGTTACTGAACAAGTTTAAACAGAGAGACGATCGAACCTAAAAGGTAAGGGGAAGGTCTTACATTATTCTTGTGTTTCAGTTCTTTCCAGCAGCCCCTCCCTGACCCGTGTCGCAGGTATTTCAAAAGGTTTTCTTGCTCTGGTCTGTTTGTTCTCTTAACTGGCTGAGATCCAGGCTGTATAGTGGGACATTGGCAGTGTTGGTAGGTGGTACCTCCCGTTCCTCATAGGTAAACAAACCATTAACAACTTCTTTGGGCCTTTTTGCCTTTCTGTTACTTACACTGTAGGTGGAATTTATCTGCCCATCTATATCATGTGTGTGTGTGTGTGTGTGTGTGTGTGTGTGTGTGTGTGTGTGAAAAGGGTAATGGAATATAGAATGGCATACATGGGTTATTCCCGCTATGAATTAGTCTCTTTTATCTGACTCTGACCAAAACAGATGTTGGCAGCCTTTCTACCCCTGCTCTCTAAGTCAGACTAAGACTATCAGTTCCGCTTAGGGAAGCTGTAGGGAAATGATTTAACTCTTTAAATAGGCCCTTACTAATTTTTTCTCTGGCTCCCTTCATTATAAACTACAAACAAACAACAATTAGAATGCATCTCTATGAAGCAACAAAGAAAAAATAACAATATTAAAAATACATCAACTGTAGCTCTAGAGGGAAGTGGATTTTTATTCAGGGAATTTAAGCATCCTGACATTGAAGAGATGTCTTTGGCTGAATGTGTTTCCACCTTACAGTCAAGGTAATTTGCATAGAATACTAAAAGAGCTTTTGTGAGGAAGAAATCTGGGGCAGAGTATCTATGGAGATTGGTAGGGTGCATTTTGCTAGGATTCTATTCCTTCCTATAGAAAACGACCATAATAAAAGGGCCTCTACACTGGTCCTGCACGCACAGGCTTGCATCCAGATTCTGCAACAAAATGTAAATTAAAGGAGTGTGAGAAACAGAGAGACAGGGAAAGAAAGGATCAGAGGGTGGGGAAGGAGGGGGGAGATTACCAAGAAAAAAAATAGTTTAGTAGACATACAGCATTCAATAATTTATCATAGAAGAACTACCTTCTCTTTAGACTTCAGGTTAAGAATATTTAAACTTAGTAAATAAAGACCTTAAACATTCTGCATATCATGTAAGGCAGAGAAGAATTACTTCTTAGACAAGGTATTTTCACACGATTATCTTGAAATATCCTCCCAATCATCCCAGGCACCTCCATTTATTTTTTCACATAGTGCCTAAGCCAGGGCACGTGGGCGCTAGACTCCCAGGTTCGGTGGAATTCCACCCCTCCCCCACTCTAGCTTTCCAGTGGATTTGCATATGCTGGCCAGGAAGATCCTGCTGCCATTCTGACCCAAACCCTTCCACAGTCACTGGCAATAGATTTAGCTAAAGATGTATTTAACTGTCATTCCTAATTTGGAAACACCGGCTCTCCATCTTGCCAGAGTAAAGGTTAGGATTTATTGACAAACCGAGACAGCTCCAGGAACTGCATCACACCCCGTCTTTTGTATTGTCTTACTTAATGCTTTCAACGGCCTGCAGGGTAGGTGATGTTTTGGATTACTGGAGTTGTTACCTCCAACTAGTAATAAAGACAAAATCTGGTACTTTTGTTCCAAAGCTTGAACACCTCACTTCAACCTCCCGAGTTGATGGGTAGCTTTCATTTCCCTCTTGGCCACTAGAGACATATCCCATGCCCTTGACCTCAACATAGAGCCTGGAGATGCTCTCCCATCACAGTACTTGGTAGGACCAGGGATGCTGTGGGACACGAGGAACAGCCCAGAAACATTTTCTATCAACTGCAGCATCTCTGCTTGTCACAGGTGAGAGTCGAACCTTTACTTGCTGACCACACACAAGCCTGGGGTAGACACGTTAGGCATTGGAGGAGAACATGAGCTTCCGGAGCTCCTTAATTGGCCTGTGTCAGTCAGTTTACTAGGATAGAAAACGACAGGACTCTGAAGCCCATGCACTTCTCTCAGGCACAAAGAAAAAAGGCCTAAACCAGAAGCAGAGCAAAGTCTTCTGATTTCCCCCTTCCCGACTTTCCAAAAACCAACAAAAGGTTTTAGTCTCCAGATGACAAGGGTGGTGGTGGGGAGAGGAGGCATGTGGTTATCTAGAGTCCGGATTCTCAGCTCGGTCTAAGCATACAGAGAAAGCTGGGTGAATCAATCCTGAAGGAGTTACGGCCACACACGGACCTCGTCACAGGCTCACTGACGGCTGTGCCAACCTTGTAGCCAGTTATCCCAAATTTCCATCCTGGCCAGCGTAGAGGTCTCAGATGGTGTTATTCATTGTCTCTGAGCTATTTTCTTACGGATGTACACAGATGCATTTATACAGTCTCAGAAGGAGGAGGAAGGGGAGGGATTGAAAAGAGTATCAGGTGGCAATTCCAGAAACCAGAGGCTAATATATCTGGATGGTAAATATGTCTGCATTGGTATATAGTTGGTATATAGTTGGTCACAGTGGCTCAGGTTTGGGTCTGTGTAGAATGGAGATTTGTAATGTATGAATTTAGCATTTTCCAGCTTCCTTTGGCCATCCTGAAAGGTTCCCACTCTTTATCTTAGGTCCTGAGGTCCTTTCAGTGAGGTGAGAGGCCTGCTCTTTCTCTATCAGACCACATGCCCAACAGAGCTGGGCTGGCCCCGCAGACAATTTGGATAACATCTGTTCTCCCAGCACACCGACAAGCCTCCACACCAGGGAAGTCGCAGAGCAAAGGATGCACATTTGTCACCAGATTGTTCTTTGTGTGCAGTCCTGACTTATTCCTGCAGCTGACGACAAAAGAGTCATGTATCCACAGAACAGCCGTTTCCGGGGGCTGGGGGTGGTGAAGGGTGGGGGCAGTCCCATGCAGTTTCTCAGGAGGTAGTATCTTCTACTCCCCTAAGGATTCGGTTCTCTCCTTCTCACCAAAGCTGTCTCCTCCTGTGAAGGGAGCCGATGCTTGGCGGTGAACACACAGCAGGGAAGACCTCTGCTCACCAGGACTTTGCAATCTAGTCGGTAGACCAGACGATCGAAAGTACTTTTCAAAACAAAGAAAATAGGGGTGGTCTGGAGCACACTGGGAGCTTCCCGGAAGGGCTCTCTAGGGACAGAGCTTAGGCTGGTACTGTGTGGCTGTGTGTTCTGGCCTGAAAGCAAAACAAAGCCTGGAGGAGACCCTGGTTCCTGGTCTAGAAGGGAGTGTGAGTTCTTTCCCTGTGGTGGAGAATGAAACCCAGTAGGTGCTCAAAGCACAGACCCTATCCAACACTGAAGACCCCCCTAAGAGTGGGCCTAGGCTTTGTTCTACAGAAAAACAAAACCACTGGGAACTTATGAGTTTGGGAATAACAGTAACATTTCAAGAACACTCAAACTGTCCCCTTGCCTGGTGGATAAGGAAGAGGGCTCCCCAGTCTAATCCTTCCACTCACTAGAAATATAGCCCTGGAGGCAGAACACTGGAATTTTCACACCATGTGATCAATGAATTGTGGAGAGGGAGTCAGCTTCAGAACCAAACATCCGGGTCAGAGTTCACACTCAAGATAGATCTTGAGCAGTGAGTGAGAGAACCTGTGAGAGAGCCTGGGTAGACTAGGAAAGCCATTTCCACAAAAGGAGTTGTCCAGACTGGATGTGTGTCCAGAAGAAAGTCAACCTTAATGACTTCAGAGACTGCTCTCCAGCAGAACACAAAGACCCAGGATGATCAAGCTGTTTTTTTTTGTTTTCTAATCTGCTCCCCCATACCCCCTACCCTGAAATCTGCCATTGTTACATTTCCCAAAGTTCACACATGCAGATCACTTTATCTAATGGACATGCGGTGACATGAGACATGTTTTCTGAAGCCTTTGACTGGGTAGATTCTTGCCCGTCCCCTCCCGTCTTCTGTCATAGGCGGAATTAGCAGAATGCTGTGCCTAAGTGGATTATTGCTGCATAACTATAACTTAGTTCCTTTTATGTAAAAAAAAAAAATTCCAAAATGGTAATTATAGGTAATTACTGCAGCAGAAACCTCAGTCTGTTCACCTTCTAACCCAAAGCAAGTTCATCTAGAAGTCAACTCCTGCAGATGGCAGCTAGTTTTAAACACATCCCGAGTTCTCGCCACTTCGAGGGCTCTCCTCGGCTGCAGTCTGTGTTATTCCCTCCTCCCTTTAGACCCTTCGGTGCCAATATCTTCCCTTTCATTTTAATGATGATTTCAACACAGATGTTTCATTAAAGATGAGGAAAGAGATTACCCAAAGTTGTGGTGGTGGGGTGTTTCTTACTACTGACAGTAAAATGTCTGCAAACCGCTATCCTGTTTGTGGCTCTAGTGTTCCAGGATCCCTCCAGGTCTCTTGCTTGCATGGAGCAGTCAACACACAGCCAAGGATTAGGAGAGGACCGAATGTCCATCTCTCTAGGGGAGTGCGCATGAACGGATGGGACCCAGGTTGTCTCTCGGAAGAGACTCAGAGTTATTCCCACCTCTTCACTGCCCAGGTGAACAGGACATGGAAGTTGGCCTCTGCTTCCAGCTCTGAGCATGCTTCCTGCCATGGCTGTGTTAAGACACTCGCTAAAAATATAAACGCCTCCCGGAGCAAGTTATGCAAGCAGTCCGATTTCCTAAGCCGCTGAATGGGGATCCGATACCCGGTGTGGCGCTGTAGGATTAAGCCAAAGTGAGCATTTAAAGAGTCCAGCATGATGCTGATGTGTTCTGAGAGTGTGGCACGTGTTAATTGTTTTTCTGCCTCCTCTTAGCCAGAGGCCTCAGTCTGGCTATTTTTATGAGATGTTCCAGCTTCTAATGTTTTCCAAATGAAACAACTATTTTCCCCTGACCAGTTAATACCATAAGAAATCACTGTCATGGCCTATCCCATTTGACCATTTGTTTGAGTCATCAAATCAGAGCAAACCCTGACGCTGCTGTTTGGAGCTGGGTTTGGGCGGTCCTCTTTCATGTGAGTGCCCAGGTCTAGTATGACAGATAAGCTCAGAACATACAACCTTGAGGTTTTTGTTCTTGGAGACAACTCAGGAAAATCTGCAGCATGTTACCAAGATGGACGAAGACTTAGGAATCTGCATGTCAGAGATGGTTTTCCGGTCTCCTGGCTTTCCTACAGTCTTCCATTCTGTCTGTAAAACTTCCCACAAGTTAACCAAACTATTAAAGTTTTAAATCTCAGGCCAGATGTGATGGCAAAAGCCTTTAAATCCACATGCCAGAAACAGGTGGATCTCAGTCAGGAGCTCAAAGCCAGGGTGGCATGCATGCTGAGTTCTCAGACAGCCAGGACTACATAGCAAGACCTTGTTGGGGGGTGCGGAGGGGGGGAAGAAAAACAAAATGCAAAATGGAATCTTATTGATTGATTGATTGATTGATTGATTGATTGATTGATTGTAGCCCTGACTGGCCTGAAACTCACTCTGTAGACTAGGCTGTCCTTGAACTCAGAGATCCACCTGCCTGTCTTCTGAGTGCTGGGATTAAAGGTGTGGGCTACCACCCTGCACAAAAAGGAAATCTATGTCTTAACTTTGTTGTTATTCTTTCATGAAAGTTATGTTTTTAAGATAGCGCCTTACATGGCTCAGCCTAGCCTTGAAACCCCTGGGGCAGTGATCTTGAACTGCTGCTCTTTGTGCTTCCGTCCCCAAGGTCCTGGGATTGGAGATGTGCATCTGGGTGCTCAGAGTCTCACACAGGGTTTCCTGTGCGCTTGGCAATTACCTTACCAACCGAGCCACATCACTAGCCCAAGGAATCTGGTTTGTTTGTTTGTTTGTTTTTACAAGTAATTAGAAATACAGCTTATGCTAATAGAAGTTCCTATAGCTAGACTTTGTAGGTGACTATGTTTCCCCCCCCCCTCAGGACAAATTCAATTTAAGTTGAAATTACTAACAACCTCCCTTTTTAGTCTCTTAGTTTTCCAACGTGCATAGTAAATAATTATGCCGATCTTGAGTGTGCCGGATCCTACGCAGGATCCCAGATTCCAACACCGGATATGTGGTCTCACACGAGCTCCAGACCTGCAGAATTACGACTGGTGACATGGCACAGGCCATTGGGCCTTCTCCACAACGGCCCCCACAGTAAACAGCTGAATCTGCAAATGTCAAGGATCTGCCTCTCAGACACCCACCGAGCCACATCTGTCTGCACAGAGCGGCTCCCTTAGATGGGACCCTGCGCTCTTTCAGCGGGCTCGACTCCCACTTCGTTCAGAAGGCTTCCCCGGGGTTTGAGGTTACATCCTATCACCACGTTTCTTATGGCAGCAGAGCCCAGCCCAAGTAGCTCTTTCTTCTGCCCACAAGCTGTTTTGTTGCTCAAGTGTGCTTCTTAAAACAATGAATATGTAACTCATTAGATGCCTAGGAGGGAAGGGAGATGTAAGGATCTAATTTTATTGACTGACACAGATTGCAGAGACACACAAAGCCTGCTCAGATCCTTTGTAAAATTTGGATTCAGGGACACACACACTGCCTCCATTCCTACAGCCATATGTTTATTGACTGATAGACGGCAAGGTCTGTACGCCATATGCAGGCAAGCTAAACAGCATTGACCTTGACAGGAGGTTTTTTTTTTTTTTTTTTTTTTTTTTTTTTCTGAGCTGCATTTCCAGGGAGAATTCTCTCTGTAGAGCTGGGGTGTAGTTAGTTGTATTGTCAATATGAATTGAGCTGTCCGGGTACTATCTTCCCTGTGGGTTACCTTCCCAACCTGTAGGAGGGACTGCCGAACCACTAACTCAGAAAACAGTGTCTGAACCACAAACGAGCAAGACAAGATATATTGCCTTCTACTCAACCTTAATTGCATCCCTCCTAGGTTAATCTCGACATTTTTCCTCACTTCTAATTTAAGCAGTGGGAGGTGCTTACAGCAGATACATAACATTTTCTATTCACCGTGTACTTCTACCAGCATACGTCTAATCTAACAATTCGATTCTCACCAAAATTTGATGAAGTGAACATCATTCTTATTGATTTATAAGCAAAGAGAATGAGGCTCAGAGAACCACAGCCGTGAAGCCCGAGGTTCTACGGTCTGACTTCAGAGTCTGCCTGACCGGTGAGCAGCCTTCCCTCTCCTGTTCTGTAGCATTCTAGAAGCAAATCAGAGGGTCACAGCTCACAGAACCCTCTCCCATTAAATCATGTAGCTTCACTTGTCTGTCCATGGATCCTTGACACTAGCTAGCCCGAGAGGGTCCCGTCCCTTAGTCACAATACAGCCACACCTTACTTCTTCTGTTATTGGAACTGTTGTCTTCTCCACCTGCTCCACCCGGAATCCCTCTCCACCCCCCAGTCTCCCTAGCTTCCTGAAGGAAAAAGAGGGATTTTGTTCAGGGACAAACAGGGGACAAGAAACAGACCTTGCCCAACCTCCCAAAGCCATAAAACATTTTACCACGAGAGGAGGACAGAAATTTCTTGATCCTGACCAGTGGATGAGAAGTCATTGAATTCTCCAGGGAAAGGAATCTATAGACTGGTGACAGTGCTAGCTACCAATTTCTCTGTCGCCCGGGGAACTGTGCTGGTGGGAACCCTGAACTCATGTACCTTAAGCAAATAAACAGATAAAGGGAAAAGCCACACCACAGCTCCAGCCAGCTGCCACACTATTATGCAACCTCTCCCGTCTTTAGTTAAATGTTGTAAGATAATTGACGGTTACATTTTTTTTCTTGTTTCTTGTGGTATTGTGGTCTTCCCCCTCAGAGGAGAGTCATCCTTTTAAGTGGGATCCAACAACCTTCCTCAAAGGCTGGAAGTCAAAACGGAGCCAACACCACTTTGAAATGATATTTAATGTCAGGTTGGCAGCGTTTGGGAATATGAAGGTGTTTGCATTAGCAGCTTCTTCGCTTGGTTGCATATTTGATTTTGTGTATGTGGCATGTCCAATTGTGAAGGTATTTTATACATGCTTAGCATAGTATTTGTCCTAAGAAGGTTACTTTCTCTTTTTCACCATAGTGAGGTAATTTATGCCTCAGCATGGCTTTAAGAGGCCATATGGCACCCCCCCAGGTTCCCACTTCCTGTTTGGTCTAAGTTGACGTGTGTGGTGTAAACATTAACACAGACAGCTTTGGTGGTGCTGGCTTTGAAGTGACTTTGGGGAGAATTACTTCCACAGACCCGTGTGTCTCCTTCCTTACAGAATCAGGTTAGGTTAGGTGGCGTATAGAAGGTGTTTGGGGCACAACAGTCAAAGATAGGTAGGGGACATAGTTGGGTGACATGGCACTTCTACAGCATATATAAAACTTAGGTTTGATGGTCAGCACTGAAAAAAGTTCAATAGTTGAGACCATGATACATTAGCCAAAACAAAATCAATTTCTACAACTCAAGCAAGCTACTATGCACAAGAAACATGTTTTGCTATATTTTGTTTTATAGATTTAAACTTTTAAAACTTATTTAATTAAAAAAATTATTTTCTTTTTCCAAGACAGGTTCCCCCCACTCCCATACAGCCTTGGCTGTTCTGGAACCTTCTCTGTAGACCAGGCTGGCCAAAAACTCAGAGATCTACCTGCCTCTGCTTCCTAAGTGTTTGGATTAAAGGTGTGCACTACCATTGCCCAGCTAGCTACTTTATAGTATTGAAAAGGTTAAATAGTGAGTAATCCTTTCAAGAGTAACATCGTGTATTTGGGATAGAGTAATGCCTGAGGTTTGAACTGGTGTTGAGGTTTGGTCTGTTGTTAGGTATTGTAATGCTAAATTCTATACCCAAAGGTCTAGACCTATGTGTGGATTCTCATGTTTACAAGCTTTTGTTGTGTAAACCTTGTTTCTTTGAAGACCACCAGAATCCATCACTAGAAATAAGACCTGTTGTATGAAGACCACTGTGCTGACTAATACCTCAGCAGCTGTGGCATGGAGTGTTTTCTCTTACTGGGTTTAGGTCCTGGGCACATGTCTGAAATAAATCGGCCCGTTCAAAGGCTGGGTCTAAAGCATGGGAAGGATGATTCTGCCTTGCCCATCACATTGATCCCATACATGTTCAAAAGTCCACTGATGTACCGCACAGACACAATGGTGTCGGCACACATTTGAATGTAAAATCCTTCGGAGATCACAGGGGGTTTTGTGTCGTTGTTTGTTTGTTTTTATAGTGCAGAATAGAGTTTATTTAGGTCATGGGGGGAGTTAGAGGGTAGTAGAGGCAGAGAGAGAGACAGAAGAGGGGAATAGAGAAGTAGAGGAGTAGAGACCTGCCATGAGCGAGAGGGGGGGAGGGAAGGGGAAGAGGAGGGTTAAGGGTGCGAGAGCAAGAGGACAAGAGAGAGCAAGAGGGGATCACATATTTTAGACTCTAAGTTTGATTCAAAGATTTGAGTGTTCAATCAATCCATCTGATACAATCAACAGGCCTAACACCAACACAAATGAATGTCTTTATGTTCTTTGACTTTGGGGATGAGGTCTTTTTTGTTGTCGTTTTTTCACCCCTACAGTGATTGTTTATCCCCCAAACCTGTCCAATTCCCAGCTCTCTGGAAACTTCTGTATGCAGTTGTTATTGACCCCAGCATAAGTATAAATATTTAAAGTAATATTGTAAGGCTGCTCCTCAAAAGTCTAGTTCGTAAAAGCAAGTTTAATGGAGTTTTTGTACAAATCCTGCTGGTGGAGCAGATTTATGATAATGCGGGTCCTTCGTGTAGTAAATCCTGAGATACTCCTTTCTCAGAAGTAGCAGAAAGGCGTCTTTATGGTATAAGTTTTGCCTATGTCAGTGGGCTCTGTTGTAGGCCACCAGGTTGGTGTCATAGTGACATCCCTGTGTTACCTACACGTCGGTGTCCTTAAGCACCAGGCAATACATCTAGGCAAGCTTCTGAAAAAAAAAGAAACTCAGTTTTCCTCTTATTTAGTTTTCATGTTGAGCCTTTTCTAAATCACTTTCCAGTCTCTCTCCATGAAAGCAGGACTGGTTAATGGAAACCTACAGCACTTGGTGAAGCAGGCTACTAGGACAAGCCTCTCAGTCAGTCTGTTTGCTTCTTTGAATAAACAAGTCTTTTCGGAAGGCACGGCTGGTGGTTTGATCCTTGCCAATTACTCTCCTCAAAAAAAACCTGTGTCTTATGAGAGCAAGTGGTTCTTCCTGGGAGAATGAACACCTTTCAGAACACTGTGTGTTTGTTTAGTTTCTTGATTATATGAAGTATATTCAAACCAGTCCAAACCAGTCCAAACCAGTCCAAAGCCCATTAACATAATTTTCATGCATGTTAGTTCTGGCAACACACGCTAGACAGGAACTATGTGATAAATGAGATAAATAATTTTGATGGAGCAGCGCAATAAAATAAACTTTTCCCACTTAGGAAAACAAATCATGACTAGTGGTGTGCATGGGAGTTCACTTGTGTTAGGGTGGCATTTTGAGGGTGGCCTCTCTTCCTTAGCATGTTCTGGGGTGAAAGAGGCATTGTTGGATTCTTACGAGGTCTAACTGTAGCCCTTCTTTAGGATTGATCGTCTAGTTTTGGGTGATGTGTGGTTTCATTACCATTCTTCTGCCTGACATTTAGCTCTTTACCCAAAGTATAACCACAGCAGAAAAGATGAAATTTATATACACTTATATTGAGACCTACTACATTTTGAAGAAGAAAAAAATTGGAGGCTGGTGGATCCTTTCTAACAAGTTAGCTATTTACAGGCTCACATGAGCAGACCCTGTGAAAAGTTATTTCTCAGAGTACTTGATCCCAACCACTGAGTCATGTCTCCAGCTTCACTTCTGATAAACTTTTAAGTGTTCATTATGGTTCTGAAATATAAGCAATGTAAGCGGATCTCTTGAGTTTGTTCCTTCTTGCAGAACTGAAACCCCTTACCCACCAAATAGCAGTTTTCCATTTCTTTTTACTCCTTCAAGAATGACCAGTTAACAGAAAATTTAGCGATAAGTACAAAACGTGAAATTAATGAGATTTTACATTTGATGAATTTCAAAAGCCTTTCTAGTGATGATATAATAATGTTCTCAAAAACTATGAAGTTTTTATATATGGGAGTCTTGAGCTATGAAAAATAGCTCTGTATCTCTACCACATACTATACATTTATACTATACTATAACCTGTCTTGGGCTAACTTGGCTAACTCTGCTACCATAAAATAATTCTGGCTTTAACCATCTGATATTAACAATGGCCTGACAGAGTGTGTTTTCAATGTTGAGCATGATTTTTGGGTCTCCCTGAATTACCCAGAAGACAACAGATCAGTTGTGCATCCTATTAATTATGTCTAAATAAATCTGTTAAGACACATGTTTTAGAAAAGTTCGGATCCTAAATTATAAGGAAAATCCAAACAAACCAAAAAGAGAAACTAGATTAAAAGTAACAAATCTTCATGAGCAACGAATAAGAGGAAACCGGGGAACAAAATGATCCTGTGAGCACCGAGATGCAGGAAACCTGGACCACTTTTAGCATCTGTGTAGAACATGATGGGGCAGTGGTGGGGCTGAGCACATTTGAGAACAGAAGAAGAAACCACAGCAGCTCAGTCTGATGACTGCAGCTGACATCAGGGATCTGGGCACCCAGGTGGCAGCTGATGCAAAATGCCTGTGGAAAAGTGCAAATGACCGCATCGGGTGGCCTCCCACATCCCCACAATGACAGAGCAGGTTGTTTTCTGAGTTGAGACCAATACCAAAGGAAAGAAAAGAGAGAAGTGTGGATGAGTGAGAACCCAGAGCCAGGAAATATTTCAGAAATATTTGACTAGTTTCTTCTCTTCTATGGGTACTCTAATTTAAACACACATAGCTAAAGATTCAAAGTTATTATTCACATATGAACTAGAGCATACAGTGTCTGTCTTTCTGCATCCGGGTGACCTTACTCAGAATTATTATTTCCAGCTCTGTCTATTTACCTGTAAATTTCACATTTTTTCCCTTTAGAACTGAATAATTTTCATTGTATATATGAATCACATGTCCATTATTCATTCACCTAGGCTGTTTCCATGTCTTGGCATTTATGAATAGAGCAGCAATGAATATGGATGAGCAAGTACCTCTGTAGCAAGGTACAGAGTCATATGGGAATATAATCATGGTGATCGTCTTAGTTATTATGTTGTTGTAAAGAGACACCATGACCAGGGTAACTTATGAAAGGAAGCATTTAATTGGTGGCTTGCTCAGTTTCAGAGGGCGAGTCTATACCATCATGGTGGGAAGCATGGTAGCAGGCAGGCATTGGAGCATTAGCTAAGAACTTACACATAATCCAAAAAAAAAAAAAAAAAAAAAAAAAAAAAAAAAAAAAAAAAAAAAAAAACCAGGAGGCAGAGTAAGGGAGTAAGATTTTCCCTGGCATTGGCTTTTGAAACCTCAAAGCTTACCCCAATAATACACCTATCTAACAAGGCCATACTGTAAATGTACATACATGTCACTTTTATTTCCTCAGATGATGGGATGAGATGGGAACTGTACCCAAGTGGTACAACTCCATTGCTTGGGCTGAGGCCAGAGTGTTTCTAACTCTCCCTAGGCCTATGCCTGGAAACGTCTTGCCTCCATACAGTCTAATGCTCTGTAAGCCTGGATCTCGAAGGCTTTAGCTTCCAGCCTCTGTCTGCTAACCTAGGCCTAGAATGTTTCAGCCTCTGTGCCTTACAGCTGAACATACTCCATCTTTTCAGCTCTTTCTGAACTCTGGCTGGCTTGTTCAACTCAGTTGTTCTGGCTCAAAGTCCTCTTCCAGATGACTGCTTCAAACTGGCTTCTTTCAGCTTCTGATTGAATTGCTTTGCTTGGAAAGGCTGCCTCTGAACTTCATGAACTGAACTGCTTTGAACCGAACCGAACTGAATTCTCATGCATTGCTTGAACTCAACTCAATGGCACTCACTGATCTGCCCTTCAGCCCTGACTCATTCTGCACTGCCCCTAAGTTGCCTCTCTCTTCTGTCTGTCCTCATGAGAGTTGGGCATATCCCATCTCTGACTCATTTTGTCAGTCCTTCTCTGATTCATCACGTTGCCCCTCAATTAGATGTCACTTTCAAACACAGCTGATTCCTTTTATAAACTTTACCTTCATTGTTTGGGATTAAAGGTATGCACTGAGGGTCTAACTAGTCCAGCCAGAGGGATTAAGGGTGTGTCATTCCAGCCAGATAACACAGACCTAGCAGGTCTTTTGATGTGATCCTTTGCCAGAGCAGCCATATTGTCAGATGAAAATTCCTCTACACCATACTTCCTAATCTTTTTAAAATTGTCTACTACCTGGAAAATAAACATTCAAATATATGAGCCTATGGGGAACATTCTCATTTATACCACCAAGGTGGTATTGCTAGACCATATAGTAGATCTGTTTTTAGCCTTTTGAGGACCCTTCATATGGATTTTCATACTGGCTGTACTGGTTTGTTCTTCTACCCACAGTAAACAAGAGTTCTCCCTTCCCAATGTCCATGCCAGCATTTGTTTTCAGGAGCTAGGAAATTACTGAAGAATTTCAGATATAATTTTTTTTAAAGAAAAAAATATATCCCAAACTCAGTTTTCTTCTTCTTGGCATTTTGTTACATTATACTGGCATAGTATAGTCTATACAATCAATGGGTGGGTAGAGTTGTTATTTTGGGGTTGCTGGAAACACGGCTTAGCTGTTAAGCATGCTCACTGTTCTTGCAGAGGACCTGAGTCTGAATCCCAGAACCCATGTGGCTTGTTTGACAATTGCTTGTAACTCAGCTACAGGGGGTTCAGTGCCCTTTTCTTGACTCCTATACTGACCCTACCAGGCACATATACACTCAACTAAAGAGAAAATAAGTCTAAAACATTTTAAAAAATAGCTATTTTATTTCATTTATTTATTGCCAGATATTATTGTTATTATATTCAATTTATTTTCATTATTAGTAATTTATTTCTGTGGTGGCAGGGCCAGGGGGACAACAGTACCACATAGATGGAGATCAAAGGTCAACTTGTGGAATTTGGTTCTCTCCTTCCACCATGTTTGGTCTTGGGTATCAAATTCATGTAAACAGGACACTTGGTAGCAACTGTCTCTACCCACTTAGCCATCTAACTGGCTCTGAATATATGAATTCAGGTCTGCCCTTCATTCAGATGTCTCATAGAGGATGTCACATTATATTCAGTTGTCTTGAGTCCTTGAGCTCTTTTTGGTTCTGACAATGTCTCATACTTTTTTTCCCTCTCTCTAAATTGAAAGTTCTGAGAATAACTGGTCAGAATTATATATATATTATATATGTATATATATTATAATTCTTCGTCTGTGAAGTTAGAAAAGTTCCATGAACCTAAAGTTGGTCTAATTATGGGAATTGTAGCACAGCAATGTTTTATGGAACAAGAAAATGATATAAATTTGAGGTAGTTAAAAATTTTTTTTGTCCCACAAGCCATGTTAAGATCTTCATTCTATATTTGTATTAGAAATATCATCATGGGCTTAGGGATATAATATAACTTTCATTACCTATTTATGTGGGACACACACCCATGCCATGGTGCACATGTGGAAGTGGGGGACAATTTAAGGAAGTCGGTTTCTCCCTATACATGTAGGATGTGAGGCTCAGACTCTGCCCATCAGTCTTGACACCCACTGAGTCATCTTGCAGGCTCAAAATGGGAAGTAGAATGTTAATGTGTTTGTGCATTTAATGTGTTTTCCTTAGATCTGTTCATTGAAAACGACATTGACATGGTTTCAAAATATAACTTTTCTTTAGAAGAAACAAAGACTTATTGGGAAACAAATTATTCAATTTTGAGTCAGGAATTACGTAAGGTGAGCCCTAAACATCTTAAGATCTAAGGTAGCAAGGTCTTATAGGATCATGTTTTAGGAGCCAACTTGAAAGAGTTTCCAAACAGATCAGTTTGAGTAGAGCAAAAATCACAGTGGAGCCCTTGAAATGTGGTTAAACTCATAAGTTTTAGCCACATAACTATATTTTATATTACATAAAATGTATATAATTACTTTATTACATTATGAAAACAAGGACCAATCTGTTGCTTTGGAAACTGGTCAGAAGAATCAAGCATTTATTAGCCATTCTTTTGTGACGTGTGTTGTGAGAGAAATATCTCATTAGAAAACTGCTAGATTTATCAAATAAAAACTGATAAAATAAGAATCTCATAGTTTTCTAATTCTTAATGTACTAAGAAATTCAGACTTTGTCCAATGGCATTTGTCCTACTTAGCCTTTTGGGTTTTGCTCACCTTGTTTTGTTTATTTTTGTTTTGTCAGCTTGACACAAGCAGAGTTCTTTGGAAAGAAGGTTCCTCCATTGGGAAAAGGCCTCCATAATATTGGCCTGTAGATTAATCACTGCTGTGGACGTTACCACCCCTGGGCAGGTGGTTGTGTAGTGTATAATAAGACAGGCTGAGCAAGCCCTGAGGAATAAGTCAGTAAACAACCTTTCACCTTGGCCTCTGTTTCAGTCCTGCCTCCAGGTTCCTGCCTTGAATTTTGGTCCTGACTTCATTCAGTGATAGTCTATGACATGAAGTGTCAGATGAAACTTTTACTCTCAAGTTGCTTTTGGTTATGTTTTTTTGTTATTGTTGTTTTGTTTTGTTTTTAATCGCAGCAATGACTGACTAAGTTAGTTACTTACAACAAAAAGGAATGAAACAGAATATCTATTGTATGTTCCCTGAAGAAAGGATATATACAATCCATCACTCTACTAAAGAAATGTTGATCCAGTTACCTGTCTTCTTCCACTTAACCTTCCAGGAGATTAAGGAGAATGAGCTGGTGGTAACTTCCTAAGTAAATGCTCATGGGTAACGCACATCTGTCCTAGGGCAGACGTGGTATGGCGTGTGACCCTCTCGGTTTTGTGTGGTTTGCTGACACTTAAGCAGCAACTTCTTCACTTCCACCTGACCCCGAAAGCATCCTTTGCAAAGCTTCCATCCAATAGAGCCATTTGTCTCTTTGTCCTCTTGTCCCATGAACATACAAAGGTGCTGTAGAATAGTCAAAATGAGTTAACTCTGATCAATGAACCCAAGACACTAAATGTTCATCAGGGTGACATTTTCTGGAAATAGTCAGAATCATTCTCTATTTTATAGACTACTGATGTTCTGAGCTCAAAGAACAGAGGGTTAAAATGCAAGTGTGGGCAGCTACATGGCACTCCTAACTTAGACTGGTTCACGCCTGGCCTCTCAGAGACAGTACAGCCTCCCTCTGACTTAAGCAAGTTGTGATTTGCTGATAGGGGCGAAAGTTAGTCATTTACACAAAATGGAATAAAACAAAACAACCACCCATGGCTACTTATCAAGGGCACAAAGCAAACAGCCTCTGGTTTTGTTCCTATGGCTGCCTGCTTTTCAAGAGGATGGAAATCATTTAGTTCTTGGGCCAAACATAACATTCTTTTTATGACTCCTTTGAAGTGAAACTTAATTCTTCGTGTATGTTTATAAAAATATAGGATGTAAAAGAGGATGCCTCACATTCAGTGAAACCCAAGACTACTAGCTGTTGATCATAATGCGCAGGTGTCCAGATGTGGTTTTAGTGGGAAAGTCTGCCGGAAGTCTGCCGTTTCAATGTATGACTGATGAGAAAAGAGTCTAGAAAAGGGGCTCTCGCTGTGCACCCTTAATGATATACTGGTTGTTCTATCATCCTTTGAGCTTATCTCAAAGCACACATCGATACCCTTTCATAAAACAACATGGAGATGATGAGTGGTCACTTTCTATTATTCATGTAAATGTTCTCTTTCTACTAGAAAAGGGCATCAATTTATGTTACAGATACAGCGAACCAGCTTGGAATCCCACCAGCAATGGAGGAGTGTTCCTCTTTCTCCACATTCTCACCAGCATCTGCTGTCATCTGAGTTTTGGATCTTAGCCATTCTGACTGGTGTGAGGTGGAATCTCAGGGTTCTTTTGATTTCCATTTCCTTGATTACTAAGGATGTTGAACATTTCTTCTCGGCCATTCAAGTTTCACATCTTGAGCTTTTTGTATATATTGGGTATTAGCCTTCTATCGTATGTAGGATTGGTAAAGATCTTTTCTCAATCTGTTGGTTGCTGCAATCACTTTGGAAATCAGTCTTGCAGTTCCTCAGAAAATCAGACATAGTACTACCTGAGGACTGAGCTTTACCACTCCTGGGCATATACCCAAAAGATGCTCCAACATGTAATAAGGACACATGCTCCACTATGTTCATAGCAGCCATATTTATAATAGCCAGAAACTGGAAAGAACCCAGATGTTCCTCAATAGAAGAATGGATACAAAAAATGTGGTACATTTATTCAAATGGAGTACTACTCAGCTATTAAAAACAATGACTTCATGACATTTACAGGCAAATGGATGAATCTAAAAAATATCATCCTGAGTGAGGTAACTCAGTCATAAAACAACACACATGGTATGCACTCACTGATTAGTGGATATTAGGCAAAGAACTTGGAATACTCACGATACACTTGACAGACAACATGAAGCTCAAGAAGAAGGAAGACCAAAGAGTGGATGCTTCAGTCCTTTTTAGAAGGGAGAACAAAATAGCCACAGGAGGAAATACAGGGACAAAGAGTGGATCAGAGACTGGAGGAAAGGTCATCCAGAGATTGCCCCACTTGAGGATCCATCTCACTTACAGACACCAAACACAGACACTATTGCTGATGCCAAGAAGTGCATGCTGACAGAAGCCTGATACAGCTGTCTCCTGAGAGGCTTTGCCAGAACCTGACCAATGCAGATGTGAATGCTTGAAGCCAACCATAGGACTGATCGCAGGGACCCCAATGGAGGAGTTGGGGGAAGGACTGAAGGAGCTGAAGGGCCCTTATCTGGCATCAATGGCCCTTGGTCCTGTGAAGGCTTGATGCCCCAGTGTAGAGGAATGCTAGGGCTATGGAGTGAGAGTGGGTGGGTAGGTGGGTGGAGGGACATCCTCATAGAAGCAGGGTAAGGGGGATGGGATAGGGAGTTTGCAGAGGGGAAACAGGGAAATTTAAAATGTAAATAAATAAAATATCAAATTTTTAAAAATACAGTAAACTATGGGAGGGGAAATGGGGGAAGGATTATGGTAGGGGTGACCAGGAGTGAAGCAGTGAGCAGGATACAAAAGTTAAGTAAAATAATGATGATGATGATGATGATGATGATGATAATAATAATAATAATAATAATAATAATAATAATGATGATGATGATGATAAAAGAATACAGTGAATTTAGAGATTGTGAATTTCTCACTTTTGTTTGTAACTTATATTACTGAGGAAATATTTTATATTACAAAATTACATTACATTGTAAAAACAAGATTTACATTACAAATCTTTGAATGATGTGATTTTTGTTTATATGACAGTTAAATTTAGGAAGTCACATCTAAAGGATACAGTAGCTACATGTTGCATTTGGCTGCTACATGATGCAATTTGGCCTGTAATGTACTTTCTCATTCTTTTTGCTTGATGTGTATTTATTATACTGAACAAGTTATTTACTAGTATAAAAATAAGTAGGTATGTTTAACCAGAGTTTAATTTACATCCCCATGAAAACCTTTAATCCATCGGTTTCTTGCTGTAGAATTTAAGAAACCAAAACAATTCTCAAGTAACCCAAGGCACCACCACTCAGTGGCAAACTGAACACAAACACAGATGAAGTAGGTATTTAGTGGGAAGGCTCTGTGCTTTAAGTCACCTAGGCAAAGCCCAGGGGCTTCTATAGTGTGTGTGTGTGTGTGTGTATGTGAGTGTTGGTGTGTGCATTCTTCCTGCCCTGTTTGATCTGCTCCCTCAGGTGGGAGCTAGTTGGCTCTGGAAATCCTTTTAAATTGGTGGAGAACATCTGGATTGGAGATCCACAGTGCTGAGATTTAAATCACCAGGGACATCCTTCAGCATCTCACGGTATCCTCTGACAGACGTTAATTCCTTCTTTCCAGGGCTCTGTGTGGGGAAATGTCCTCAGCTGTGTTTGGAGCCTTAGATGGTAAGATCATTCAGGTTTGCTCACACTGTCAGTCTAGACTCTGGGTACTTGTTGGACTGAGGTTTGCAGGCTGAAGTATGTTCTAGACCTCAGCCAGTTTAAAAGCATGAAGAGTAGTTTACATGTGTTGAAAAAGAACTTGCTGGAAATGTGAGTTCTAAGCTGCACTGCACACACGTAGTAGACTGTGTCCGGGTGTAGTGGATCTGGAATAGAATGCTTCTGAATACTTTAGGGGATCTTGAGCTTGGTGACTTCGTGTCAAGTGTTCAAGAGGAAGAATTCTAAGGAGTCTTACAGTGTTTATCATGCAGACTGAGCCCTGAAGATGCTGCTACACATTATATATCTAAAATAGAAAAGAAGTCTAAAGACAGACCTGAGTGCTTTCATTCTTATGTGATCTTAGAAACTAAGCAGGGCTGAGCTTGGTTAGTACTCGTATAAGAGAACACATAAAATAACTTATAAGAAGGATAGTTGCATTTCCAAATGATTCTTTAAAATGCTTGAAAAATATGTAATTACTTGTTTCAAAGGGGTAGTTTGACAAGGTAACGAGGAGCTGCCAGTCCTTGTCCTTGGAGAAAATAATTCACAACTGGGTAGGTGTTTTCCCATATTCTTTAAAACAAAATATATAAACACCTGCCCTTCCTTCCCTAAAACCTACGTTTCTACCTCTGAACTATTCTGTGCATGGAAGTTTAATACAGTGTCCATTGGTCCTTGCAAAAGAAGGACAATTCCTTGTTTAAATTGGAACAGGCAGGAGAAGGCTCCAAGAAGTTTTGGAAATAGGGTATTTGGGCACTTCTCCATCTGTGAAGTTGTTTGCAGTTGTAGCAGGGATTGATCAAGAGCATTCAAAAACTTCCTAGTGTTTCGGGGGGGGGGGGCGCTGAAGCATCTCAGAGAATTATATATAGTAATCTTGGATCACTTGGTCCTTTGAAAAAATTAAGATGAAAAGGTAGAAAATGTGTAAAATAAGGCAGTAGGCTCTGGGGAACTTTTTCTCTGGGCAAATTGAGGTGGACATCTGTGTCGGGGCTGACCCAGCTCCTCTGTTCCCCTGTGCTTTGTCCGGTGAGTGACCTGTGCCATCTTCTGCATCTAAGGCAGAAAGAAGGCTCCACTGATAACTCTGCCAGGGAGCTGTGAGTCCTTCCCTTTTGTTACATTTGTGTTTTTAATTTCCTGGTGAGGAAGTTTAAGAGGATAAAATAATTTTACAGCTAATGTATAAAAACAGGAAGGAACCCATTAAGCAATATTACTCAGACTTTAATGGACACACAGATCTCGGGGGAATCTTGTTAAAATGTAAATTTAATGGGGGCCAGAGTGAGGTGGAGTTTCTGCTTTTCTGTCAAGTCCCAGGTGATGCTCATCCGGCTGGTGTGGGTGCCACACTGAAGGTTGTGGCATCAACAAAAAAATGAGACCTCCAGGTTTGATTGACAGCACTCCCTTCAGCTCCAAGTCTTCTCTCTCCAGTTAAAGAACATTAATTCTTTGCCTTAATTTTCTATCCAAGCTTTGCCCTGTTTGTATATTTATTCCAAAACGTCAGGAAATTTGACGTGACTATTGGGACATTAGTGAAATGACACCAATTCACAACTTCAGTTTATACCACGATGGGGTCTGCCATCCCCAGTAGATAGTATTACATATATGTTTCAAGTCGTGATAGCTATATTTTTCTGCGTATTCTCTTTGCATTGGAGATACACATACAATTTACAGAAATAAGTGTGCCAAGACCCATGCTTCACAGAACGTTTGGTATTCTTTAACCAATTCCCTTAATCCAGCTCTTTCCTCTCTGAAAGCTCACAGGGAGCTTGATTTATCCAACCTTCTCACAACTAAAGAATGCACTGCAAACCACTGGCACAGAGTGTCTTGTCTGCAGCATTTGCCATTGCTTTCTTCTCCGTCGTGTGTAACTGTCTAAGCTCTCCGGGTAGAAACTAAGTGGAGCGGAGAGCTCATCTCGTGATGCTGTTAGTGTGTATGCAGGGGATGCTTTTTCCATGGTAAGCGCATGTGGTCTGCACACTTTTTATGCTCTTCATGGAGAGATGGAGGTTGAGGGGCCAGCTGTCAGCTTCGATTTATATTCAGATCATTAAGCAATTCAAAAGTACCTAAGATGTTTTTGATTAAGATTTCCAAACTGGGAGGAGGTGGGAACTGTGCTGGTCCTTAGTCAGACACAGCTAACCATCTTTCTTTCTTTCTTTTTTAAGATTTTTATTTATTTTAATTATATGAATATACTGTCAGACACACCAGAAAAAGACATCGGATTCCAGATGGTTGTGAGCCACCATGTGGTTTCTGGGAATTGAACTCAGGACCTCTGGAAGAGCAGTCAGTGCTCTTAACCTCGAAGCCATCTCTCCAGTCCACTACCCATCTTTCTATGAGAGATGGGTAGGAATGGAGAAGAGCTGTAGAGGGGAGTCAACTGCACAGCCAACCAGTTGATATGAGTTGAAGGCAAAGCTGAAGAAATGGAAATGTTTCCCCTGTAAATGCAGTGACTACGAAGGTACTTAGTTCACACCCAGAGAGGGTCATTGCACATAAAAAGATCCATTGACTCTCTGCTTGGCAGGAGACATATTTACAAATATATATCTGGCAAATTAACTTTCCTCACATAATTCAACAGCTGTCTCTTCATTTCTTTTTAAAGTCAAATAGTGTAGATCTAATTTATTTATTATTATTATTTTTAATAGCAAAAGTCACTGTGTGAAATTCATTTGTGTGTGGAGTGCCGGGCTGGAGCTAATGGTGATATTTCCTAATCTTTCCAAGTAAAATCTTGTTTCCCCATAGCTGAAAATATAAGCCGCACACACTAATCTACGCTTTGTAATTTGTTCTTTCTTCTTTTGAAGTTCTTTATTAGCTGTGCCCTCTACCACCGGATCACTATTGAGACCCATGCTAATGGGTGTGAATTTACCCTGGTGCCAGCTTGTCTTAACCTTTGTTAAATGTGTGCCAACTGTTTCACAATGAACCTTTACTTTCTCTTTTATGGCCGGCTGTAAAAACTGTGCTGAGAGCCAGTGAACGGAGCTGGCTGGTGTACTACGTCTACCCGTCTCCAAAGCCCTTACCCGAGCCACACAGGATGCTGCCAGGTAATCCCCACTTCCCTGTGTCCACTGCCCACCCCAAACAAACACTACCGGAGTGTTCTCTCACACTTCTGCAAGGCCAGGCATCCATAGACAAGGAGTCAGCAGAGCCATTTCCCTTTGGTGTACCCCCTCGCTCTCCACAGCTTTATCTTTGTCCCCACCCCAAAAGAAAATGAACAGCAAAGAGAGAGCACACATTCCTTAGTTTTCCTCTCCAGTGTCTCCTCTTGTCACATACGTAGTGAGAGAATGTTGACATTTTTATGGCAAAATGTGATCTGATTTAATATAGAATATTTTATTATCCCAGGGTGATTAGGAGCGGGCCTCTTTTTACCAGATGTCACAGTGGTCTAAAATGACAGTCAGCCAGGTGGAACCCAGTAGTTGTACAATTCATTTTCTTGTGGAAAAACTGATTTGATTCCCAGTTTGTAACTAATTAAAGTGTGTGTGTGTGTGTGTGTGTGTGTGTGTGTGTGTGTGTGTTAGAATTAGCCACACAATGTGCACATTTTGTCAGCCGAAAGAGTATGGTAAGGACCCAACTCCAGTATTATAAAACCTAAAGTAACTTGTGCAGACAATAGACGTATTTAAACAGGAAAACCAGAAAATAGACACAAGTGATACCTGAAAATGTCAAAGGCAGAGTGTGTTGAACTTGTCTGCTTGACTAAACTGACAAATATGAGGAAAAGCAATGATAACTTTAGGGAAAAGGGTGATTTCTGATACGTGCAGCGAATCATGACAAGTATAAACTTAATAGTCACCTGGAAAATGTCCACACTGGATGTCTTTGAGGGAAACTAGCTATAAAGGGAATTTCCAGTGTTCAGACTTAGAGTCTTAGGGCCTTTTCTTAGAGTGTAGAAAAGGTCTTCTGCATGACACGTTTCAAACCATGACTCTGGCTCATTGATCTCATTAGATTCCTCTAGATCAGGAAACATGCTTTATCATCAAAAGGGGGCCATGGTCCGTCTATTGGAGAGACATGTAAACACATAAGGAGTAATCTGGAGACAACCCACACATCTTTTTCACGATAGCACAATGAAGAAGTGAATGAAGCAGAACGTCCTGACCACGGTAGCCACTTGGTCTCCCCCTGTGTTTTCTCATGAGAAGTCTGCAGTGGGAATCTTCTGTTGTGGACGTGGAAGGTGAAAAGCCATTTGTTCACCTCTGTGTAACAGTATCAGGCAGCAAAGGGCAAAGTGTGTGCTCTCTCACTAGGAAGACAGCCCTGCTGTTTCACAGTGGGGAGCAAGCCAGGCATTCTGAAGCCAGTAGGAGAAAGCACCAGGGTGGGACCCTTGGGCCTTAACATAGATGCTGCAGAGTCATTCTTCCCATGCTGATGCGTGTGTCATCCTGAAGCTACTATTCTCTGACTCAGGCTATTCCCAGTGGCTTTGAGGGAGAGAAAAAGCACAAAACAAACAATCCCCCCACTTACCAAAACAAACAAAACAACAACAACAACAAAAATAATATTGGTGGCCCCTGGGGAAAGGCAAGTTGAAGCCTCTGATTTTGTAATCTGTGAAAGCTGAGAGTAGCTTCTAAAATCTCAAAGATAACCAGACACCCTCCCTAAGGGTTTGTAGGCAAAGATCTTTATGTTGGCATTGCTCTCTTTCTTAAGCATTATCCCTCACCACAGCCAGATAGCATCTCAGGGTCCCTCAAACGCCTCACCCAGGGCATGCAATTGCCTTTGGGTCAATTCACATCCCTGATGTGCCTCACAGCATTGAGCATTGAATTTTCTTGATTTGAGAGATGAGTGGGTAAGAATCAGGGAAGCCTTGGACAACAAGGGATGAAACAATGATTTGGAAGCACATGTACAGTGTAAAGCGGCTGTTTCCATCTGTGGCAGGATCTAGTGATGGATTTATAGCCAGACATCTTTCACCGTCTGACTCCTCAGAATTCAGAGTGCCTGGGATGCTTCTTAAATGTAGCTGGTATTCAGTACCCTTTTTTCCCCCTGAATAAATAAATGAATTTTAAAAAATGCCTAAAGTTTAATCATGGGGGCAATCTCTGTGTTGTATCTAGGGTGAATTTATTCTGCAACTTTGAATTTGTTTATGTTTTTAAGTAGAATGTTGAAGCTGTTATTGAGTCTGTTAGTGCCACCAAATTTGTAGCATTTAAGTTAAGAAGAAAATCTTGGAAATGTGGTTTAAAAGAAAACATTTTATTTTTGAGACCCAGAGAACAGTATTATAGACGTATTTTCCCATTTGTAAAATCTTAGTAGCTCATGGTCATCCCCCCACAACCACCCCCAAAGAATGGAGTTTTTAGGTATTGATAACATACATGTGGTTAAAAACCCAACTAGTGCCACAGTCTGTATTTCAGAACAATGGTTCTTAAGCTATAGTGTGCCAGAATTTCTTAGGAGACTCTTTGAAACCCAGTTTGCTAGGACTCACCTTCTGCATTTCTGCATCAGGAGGTACACAGCTCTCATGGGTTCCCAGGCCAATGCCATTGGTCCACAGACTCTACTTTGAGACTAGAACCACTTTCAAGGACATAATTTCTTGAGATAAACATGGCTTTTATTGTTTAGGTGACTACTTCCCAAATGCTCTCTGAATGAAAGACGCCGTGCCTAAGAGTCATAGATGAGCACTAAGCCTTGTAAAACCCTGGGGAAGCAGGTACTTTATCATGCCCATTTGGAGGAGGAGAGAATTTGAAGAGTAAGTGGGAAGAGCTCTTAGATCCAGGAAGAGTGGCCTCAAGACGAAGAACCACAAAATGATCCTGACTTTTAAGAAAATGGCTGACTGTGCTGGGTCCTCTGATCCGTGTGATTTTGCACCGCAGTACAGAAAAATAACTGAAAGGGTTTCACAGGCTTGTCTCATCGATCAGAAAAGAAATGGTGGGATCTGGAAGCCTGCTTGATTTTCACACACTCCCCTTCCTGCCTTGTGGCTATGGCTCAAGGCAGAGGGGACTTTCCCTCTCCGAGGGCACAGAAAACGGCAAACAACCTGTAGGCTCCTTCATTTGGGAGGGAATTGATAATCGTGCTTCATAAAGGTATATCCGGTCAACTGGTGAGATACAGCTGAGAGGCACCAAGGTGTACTGAGGAGTGTTTTAAAAGGTTAAAGGAAAGTATTTGTTTATGTATGCATAAATCCTCCTAGAGGGACACACATTGAATCACTAATAGTTGTGTGTTGGGAGGGGACCGTGATGCTATGGAATGAAAAGACAGAAGTCCCCCCCTTTTTTTGGTAGTTTTTATTTTAGAAAATTAAATAATTAACATTTAAGGGCAAGTGATAGGTTTACCAGGACTATCCTTACTGGGTTACATGGGGACATTTTCATTTTGGCTTCCATTTCCAATGATTCTGAGTATCTCAGAGACCCCTTCTGCTGATTGACAGAGACTCTATCTCTTCCCAGAGAGCTAGCTGTCAGGCCTGTGTAGTATTATGGGATGCACAGTTAGCATGGTGTCCCCAGGATTTTGTACTTTGTTTTGCATTGTGCCCAAGTGATGAAATACAACAATTGGAGGAAATGAAAAGGCCATTTCTCTTAGGAAACAAAAGCTACTTCGGTCATAATGCTATCTATCCCACATTAATAGAGAACTTTATAGTTTATAAAAATCTTTTCACATGCATGAGGTCATAGGTCCCTCACAACAGCTTTTCGAGGTAGCTATTATCTTTTCATTTAATAAAGAGGGGACTGAGGCTGAGAGAACTTAGCGACTGGTAAGAGGCCACACGCTATTATATTATATTCAGCAGTAGAGCCGCAACTGGTACTCAAATATTCTACCTCTAAAGCCAATAAAGTTTTCCCTTAGTCTTTTTAGACCTTATAAAAAGAAGAATAACCAATGTATTTTTAAGAAGGTTTAAATGTCCACAATGTCATGACAGCAGCAACAGCAACGACAAGACCATTCTACACACGTACACTCCGGGGTTTGTCTGCGTGCCCGCAGCTCTTCCTGTCTAATTGTGATCACATGACACGTGCTGCCGTGACCCCTGTTTTTCTCACGTTGTTCAGCTGTCCTGAAGCATTTTCCAAGTTGCAACACACGGTTTTCATAATTAGTGAGTTAATAAGTTTATATTTTTTTAAGAACCCCTTTCCATCTGCTACTGTTTAACATGGACTTGTTTGATTCATTCATCCATTTAAGAACTAATAGCTAAGACTCTTCTTACTACATGTTAGGCCTTATGCCAGAGGCCTGGAACCTGCCAGCGATGGCCAGTGATGCTGAATGGCCTCCGGTGATCCTGGTGGAGTCCAGCAGACCTTCCCAAAAGAGGCATGTGCAGAGAGACATTTGCACAGTTGCCCAAGTCATTCCTGAACACAGCAGCATGACTCCAATGCCTGTGTATCCGCAGTCCCATGTTCTTTCTTTAAAGAGTTTTAAAATACAAGGCAAAGGCTAGGTGTGGTGGCTCAGGCCTCAGACAGCACTTACTCAGAGGCAGATTTCAAGCTCAAGGCAAAACCCAGGCTCAAGAAGGAGTTCAACACTAGCCTGTGTAGCTCAGTGAAATTCTAGCCCCAGACAGAGGTAGACAGAGGACTGGGAGATGGCTCAGTAGTAGAGCACTTGCCTCAAATGAATGAGGCCTTGGGTTCAGTCCCCAATACTATTCCATTTGTTATAACTCAAGGTGTTTGTGTCCCTCAACACAGCTCCCAGAAACAGCATGTATACAGCTTCACACCAACACTTGGGCACTTTTGTTGAGGATTTTATAGTTAGGAAACGTTAGCTTTTTGTGGTGGCGATTTGCATGCCTTTGCTTAATATGTGATGGCACTAATATTTTTCATAGGCTTACTTATTAATTGTATTTATTTTAAAAAGTAGTCTTGAAATTTTATATGATACGGTTTTATAATATTCCTGTCTGTTCCTCAACTCTTATCAGATCCTCCCTGCTTTCTACCAGCCAACTCCATGTTCTTTCTTTCTCTTAAAAACAAAAGAGAAAACAGCCACTGAAAGACAGATTTGTATTGGCCAACTATTCTTGAGCCCGAGGCTACTCTGCCATGTGCTTGATCTAACCCAGCTGATTTCCCACTCCCTCTTTTGGGAGTAGCTTCATGGCTGGAGGTGGGATGCTCTGTCCACTTCTCTTCCTTCATGCTGGGACTGTGTCTGGCTTGAGTTTGCAGGAGGGTAATAGTCTTGGCTTTAATTCTCATCTTCTATATGTTGACATCCACTTTGACCAGTGCCTATTGTTGAAGATGCTGTGCTCTCCCCAGTGTGGGTTTTGAGTCCTTCATCAAAATTCAGGTGGCTGTAAATGTGCCTTTAGTTTTGTTTGGACTGTGTATGATTTTTTTCCCCTCACCTAATCATACCTAAAGGTGTTGAGACTTTCTAACTCTTCCTGTATTTTAGTATTAGTTCTGTATCACTCAGAAATAGATTAGAACAAGGTTCTTATAGTCTAGAGATGGCTGGGATAGCAGTCTGTTAGTTTCACCGAACCTTCCTTTTATATTTTCCTGTTTATAAGATTTCTTCCAAAGAAAGCTGTCATTCTATCGAGTGATTTCTTTCCCTTCTCCGACCTATGAAGTAATCATTACTCTTAAGATTTGATTACCAAATCCCCTAATATGCTAGGGTTTTTTATGTTTCTTACCCCGCTTTTATTTTTTCCTTCAGTTTTGAGCAGATTTGGAACTTGTTTGAATTTCAATGATAAAGTATAATAACAACTTACACAACATTTATATTGTATTAGAGCTGATATGTAATCTGGACATAATTTTGAACACATAAGGAAGAATGCACAAGTTACAGGCACACTGGCATTTTTATAAAACATGAACATTTGAGGATTTGGGTTCCTAGTGACCAAGGAATGGTATAGTTCTGTAAGTATCTAAGAGAAAGATCTGATTAATCGGTTCTCAGGATGGTGTGCCTAAAAATGCAGATACCAGTAGGGCCTACTACAGTGCTGAGCCCACCTTCCCCACATGTTCCTCATGCAAAGAAGTTCAGCTTCCCGGGGTAGGCCTGAATGCACAGCTTGGCCCTGAGTCTTTCCTAAGCTCCTTTCTCACATTCAACTCCAAAATACCTTGAAATGGAATTTGAACGTTATCTAGAGGACATAAATCTGGGGCAGTTTTTAGGTAAAAGAAATGGGGTGAGAACCAACCGAGAAGAGAGTGGGTGAGGTTTCACAGAGCTCACCTTGTTATCACTGAGAACAAAGTATGTTGTTTACTGTGTACCTGGGCAAAAGAGTTCCTACTCAGATTAGCTTGACTTAAAACCTGCTTAACATTCTTGTTGAGATGGGGCCCATTTGACCAGACTGAAGAGGCCGTGTGAGTGTGGTGGGTTTGATGTGATTTATTGGGGAATTCCTTCATGAACTGGGCATTGAAACTTAAAACAAAAAAAAAAAAGGCCCAAGCAGAAACTGGAAGAATGAAGGAGCAAAGCAACAGAAGAGGTTTCAGTTCTCCATCCACATGTACCAATGCTTCCCGGAAGCACCTAGATTCTTGTTTTGTTTTGTGATATTTTGCTTTTGGTCTCTTGATGAGAAGGCTTCCACATTACTCGGGCTGACATCCTGAACTCCCAAAGTAGCTCAGGCTGGCCTTGAACTTACTATAACTTTTCCTTAGTCGCGAAGCATAGGATTGCAGGTAGGTAACACTGTGCCCAGTTGAGATTGCTTAGGTTTTTATTCACGTGTTGCCTGCCGTTTATGGTTTTGTACCTCAGTGACTCTGTTCTTTAGTTATGATTAAAAGAACCTGTTTCCTAAATTGTTGGAAAGAGTACATCAACATGCACTCTTGCACGGACGTCATCTCTTACGTACGGTATAAATGGTCAACTCTTGCTACTGTAATTTGTCCTAATAGTTACTACAGATGTCTTTCAGAGCAGCCACCTGCTCAAAATGTTCCCGTTGCACCCCAGCCTCTCCCACCGTGCCTTCCTAAGGACACTACTAGGATGTCTGCTTAACTTAAAATTTAGATGAAATAGTTCACTGTTAAAATCCGACAGCACTGCGTGCCTTCCGTTCTTTTATATTTATGAGGCTTAATTCCAATCTATGTTTGAACTTGCATATGACATTCTCCATCAGAGTTATTGCTACTTGTGATCATACTATTTATAACACTTTTTATCCTTACTTCTCAAGTGTTACACACCTCCCTTCACTCTAGGTAACTGGGTGGGTAACTGGCAGATTCTCTCAGTTTTCAAGTTTAAAATAAAAATACCTAAAGGCATATTGCTGAGGCGACGCCCAACAAATTAGTGGTAAGGTTGGCATATGATAATAATGACTCAGGAGCTGGGACTTCTTTCTTGGAGGCAACTCAGAAAAATAGCTCATTTCTCTCATGGAGATGGATGGGGAAGAGCTAGGCTTTGGGTCAGTCATATATTCAAATTACCCTACCATTTAGAAGACAGTGGGGTCTTGGGAAGTTACTCAGAGCTCCCAGGTTCAATGTTTTTCTTCTGTAATTGGAGAGGATGATTGACTTTTACAGTATTTTCTTTTTTTAAGAGCAGATAGATGAAGGGTGGGAGACCAACTAACCCATAGGAAATGATCAATAATTGTGATTGATTTTGCTCTTTGAATTTTCCTCTTTCAGCTCATTTTTATTTCTGGCATCATTTTATACAAGGTTTCTTGCTTAAACACTTTATATACAACCTCTGTAAGAGCTGCTGTGGTTTAAACCTTCTGAATACTGTTCTTTAGCTACACCTGTAGTTTGCAAAACAGACAGTTGTATGATTTGGTTCTGTGTCATATGAGGAGGGAGAGATGGAGTGTGGAGCACCCATATGAAGACTATTGTCATTGCTTGACCTTGAGAAATCCAGAACCATCTGGTCCTACCTACGAGATGGCCCCCACATGGTGAGAAGGTGGGGAAGTATATGCTGAGTAACAAAGTTACAATCTCAATGGCTTGAAACAATAGAAGTTTGCTTTCTCATACTGTAAATCCACAAGTCAGTTGGCTACATGTAAAGGTGTGCATTTTTTGTTCAGTCAACTTGCCAGCAAGATGCTCCTAAAGACTGTCAGAGGGCATAGAGGCAGGACAGCAGGCATGGTGTGGAAGCAGCAGCAGAGAACTTACATCTTGAGTTAGGTAGAGCTAACTGGGAATGGCTGGAGTCTTTTGAAACCTCAAAGCCCACCCCCAGTGACGTATCTCATTCACCAAAGCCACAAGTTCTAATCCTTCCCAAACAGTTCCACTCACTGGAAACTACGTATTCAAATATATGACCCTATGTAGACTATTATCACTCAAACACCACACCAACTCACCCAATTTTGTGTCCCCCTTGTCTTTTTAAATAGTCACCAAATCGAATTGGTAGGTTCTACTCATACATTCTTATATGCTTTTGACTTTCCATTAGTCACTATTAACATGCCAAGGGCAATACTTTAAAAGAGAATGACTCTCTGTCTCCCAGCTGCTAATAATTACCAATAGCTCCTTAGCTTGAGGAGGGACTTTCTACCCACCTCTGTTCTTCATGCTTGGAATTTGATCTGGCTTGAGCATGCAGAGGTCTGTGCATGCCCTTAACGACCACTGTGAGTAGCCTGCTGAGTACTGGCTGAAGCTGAAGGGAGGAAAAGGAGAAGTTAGGAGAACCAGACTACACTGATGTTGATGCTGTTGGCTAGTAAACACTGTGGTTTGCCAACTGTGACACTAACGGCATTTTGGATGCACAGGAATGCTTAGGGTCTGCTCCAGCTCCATGGGGACCAGGAAAGTGCCCTATTTTCCCAACACCAAACCTCTCATGGGTAGAAATGGTTTCCTGTAGAAAATAGGGGGATGTAAGTATCTACTAACTGAATTCTTTTCCCCTTTTCCCTGCCATAACCTCTCTTTGGATCAAGGGTTTTACTACATCGTTCAGAGTTCAGGCTGGTTTTTAACTCAAATCCCCCTTTCTCAGCCTCCCAAGTACTGAGATTCCAAATAGTGTAACCCTTTATGTTTTCTAATCCCATATTAATTTTGAGTTACTTAGTGATCAAGTAGTGTCAAGATCTGGATTCTAGTCCTGACCCTGCTACTAACTAACGAGCTTACGGTTAATGTTGTTTTCATTTTCTTTTTTACTAAAAGAGCTTTGAGTTGAACTCTATGGTCTATCCAGACCTACAAAGTTAATGAGCTTTGATTTAACTTGTGTAAGCATCTGGGCGGGGGTAAGGTGAATCTTTCATTGTATAAGTGCTCACAGGATGCTACGTTAGACGTGTTGTTCTGGACACTAGAATACAATCTCAGCCTCCCCACTTCTCTTTAAAACTCAGCCTGTCAAGGTAAGTGCTGTTGCCAGGTGTACCTGATTCACTATAAAAGGGGGCTGCTTGCCCCCTTCTTTCTTTCTTGCCCTCTTGCTCTTTCTCTCTTCTCTTGCTCCTGCTCCCCCTCTCTCCACATGCTCATGGCTGGCTTCCCCCCCCCCCCGCCTTTCTCTCAACTTCCCTCACCATGCCCTAAATAAACTCTATTCTATACTATATCAACATGTGGCTGGTACCTCAGAGGGGCAAGGGATGCCTCAGCATGGCCCCACAGAGGCCATACCACACCTTCACCAAACATGTCTATGGTCTCTTATCCTTTTATAAAACACAACACCTACCACCTGTTGTAAATAAATAAATAAATAAATAAATAAATAAATAAATAAATAAATAAATAAATAAATAAACAAACCTCTGCTTGATTCTCAGTTGCATGTGGTATTGGGCAGGGGTTAGAGTCTATAGGCCAGAGGGTGGAGGAGCTCCACCTGCTCAGCTAAGGGGGAACCTTTCCAGGTGCAGCCCATTGGGAAGGGAGCACTTATATAAGAAGCCCCTCACCCATGCTCTAGGATCATTGGTTCTGAGTTCATTGTTTCCCCAGTGAACTTCTTTTGGGACCTTAGGAGAATGTGTGGAAGTTGTTTGTGTTTCCTCCTGGGAAAGAATTGTAACACTCCTAGAAGGTCTCTTAACCTAAACATTTGTGCATCATCTTCTTTGAAAACTAGGCTATACTGCACACACTATCAGCTGCAAATAAAGGAAGAACTTAATAGAAAAATATTTTTGTGTGTATGTAATTACATCCAAGTTATCAAGCAGTTTGGATTGTATCTGGCTGTAATCTAAACTCTTCTGTGGAAATACCATGACAACTGGGTTAGTAAACACAAGTCGAATTAGTGAATAACTTAATGGATGTTAATATCAGAGCTAAATGCATAGAGAGGAGAGTCTCTGGGCATCAGGCTGAATTAAAGTGGCCAACCACCTGGGCTCACAGCACCTTTCTGGAAAGGGTGTTCGTGGCAATCCCTCTGGTAAATTTGAAATACGAGGCCACCTTATTCCTTTTGCATCTGGTGAGATGTAAGCTGCTCCGGCTCTTGATTTGAGGCTATAACGTGTCTCTAGCTCTTAATGTGAACATGGAAAAAATGTAAGCTAATTTCTGCCTCCCTTAAGAGGGGTGGTTCCTGGTAACTAAAGGATTCTTTGTTTAGCATCACCACTTGGCTGTTCTGTGTAAAGTAGTTTATATTTAGTCTCTAAGGAGTGCCTGCAGAGAGGCTGGGTCAGTTCACAGGAAGAGGTGGGTAGGATCTACTACAGAGAAGCTGGAAGAGGCAAGCTGTGTGGAGAGGAAGGGTGGAGACCACAGAGGACACAGAGGCAGTGAGGAACCCTACCTTGACCTCTGTTTTTTCCGGAGTCTCAAAAGGGTGGTCGGCCCCTCCTCAGATTCTTTTTAAGGATATAAAATATGGAAGATTATACGATGACAGAAAAATAGTTATAGGTTTTTTTTTTTTTTTTTTTAAGAAACTGCATTCACTTGGGGAGAACAGGCAGTGAAATTAATCAATAACAGACAGTGATAGCTGATCAATGATATTATACGGTCTTGCAGCCGAAAAGACACAGCGCTAATAGGAGGACAAAGTACAGACTGTGGGCCTGGGTGACGGTGCTTGTCAGTGTTGGTTTACTGCACACTTCTGGCCCGGACCATTGCAAACCCTTGGCCTGGGCGTGCTCAAGGACTCTGATTTCTGTCCAACTAGGAATCCAAAATAGCCCTAGAAAAAGTCTGTCTATTAGCACCCCGCTCCCTACATTTTCGGCGTTGTACTAGGTACATGTCTTTATTGACACCCAGCATCTGGCAACATTGGAATGAAGACAAATTACTTTTCACCCGAGCTAAAGCTTCTCCTTGTGTTTTTTTTTCTGAAGGTATCCCTTTGGAGGAAGTCATGGGATAGTCCCCTCATTAAAGATGCTAAGATCCCTTGATTAAGAATGCCTTGCCTCAGCCTCAGAATATAACCAGTACAATTCTTCAGCTCAGACTCTGCTGTCTCCTGGCCAAGGCAGTTACCAGGTAACACCAGCACTCTGTAGATCAGCCTGACACTGTGTCTTCCCATTTCCTCCAGGACTCGAGAAAGCTGAGCCGTTTGCAACATCAGCATGTCCTGGAGATTCATAGTAAATGACAAGGTGTGGGAGAGCCACTAAGGAGTCCTCGGATCTTTTGTGTTGGGTGCTGGAAAGATGTCTCTCCCTCATTGACTACTAATAATTTGTAGTGTGTTTATTGTACTTTTGAACTTCAAAGGACTTGGCCAGCATCATTAACTAATGATACCTCCATTCTGGGATTGAGATGATTAGGGTAGGATTACTTTCTTATAAAAGTTTCTGATGAATGCTTCTCCACCCCTGAGATCTTGATGAGGTGAGGGAAAGGGGACATACCCACAGGCAGCTCAACCATTGTTTTCCCAGGGCTTCTCTGCCACTCAAAAAAAAAGGCAGGTTTCCCAGGTTAGTGATGGAAAAGTCAACAACTGAAGAATTGAGCCCCTCTTTCCCCCACTGTATCCATAATGCATCTGTCTTTGTTTCTTCTCGTGATTGCATGATATCTGAGGCAGAAGGGGGGTACACAGTGTATTTGAGTAGGGTACTCTGTGTATTTATTTATGAATAGGTTTTTTTTTTTAAAGTGTAGTTTGGGAAGCTGAAAGCCCAAGATGAGGCAGCCCCATCTGTAAACACAGTATGGTACGGAAGCCGTCTTGGAGGGACCTGGTGTTTGCACAAAGGGCCAAGGCTGAGCCAGGGTCTTACTTATCAACAACCCTTGTAAATACGCTCTGTAAAAACAGCAAGGATATCTTCAGGGGTCCTGTCCTCTTGACCTCATTTCCTTCCAACTTGGTCTCAGCTTTTGAAAGTTCCACCTCCTCAACAGCACCACACAAGGGACCAAGCTTCAAGCTCCTGAAGTACAGGTAAAACTGCATCCAAGCCTGGAGTCTTCTCAAGACAGTATGTCTGGCAGCTGTCACTCAATCAAAGCAGTTCATTTGTTTGTTTTTGCTCTTTGAGACAGGGTTTCTCTGTGTAGCCAGGGGCTGTCCCGGAAATCACTCTGTAGACCAGGCTGACTTTACATTCAGAATTTCTCCTGCCTCTGCCTCCTGAGTGTCAGGATTAAAGGTGTGCACCACTGCATCCCAGCAAGCAAGATAGGTTTTTAAAAAAGATTTATTCACTTATTATATATAAGTACACTGTAGCTGTCAGACACACCAGAAGAGGGCACTAGATCCCATTACAGATGGTTGAGAGCCATCAGGTGGTTGCTGAGATTTGAACTCAGGACCTCTGAAAGAGTAGTCAGTGCTCCCAACCACTGAGCCATCTCTCCAGCCCCAAGATAGATTTTTAAGGGGAAGTCTGGTTCACTAGACTGTACTTTGATGATGTATCTCTATTGTAGCAATTTTCTGTTGTTTTATTTTGTTTGTTTGTTTTCTATAGGCTCTTACTTTGTGGCCCAGATAGGCCTGGAAATATCTATATAGTATAGGCTGGCTTCAGAATACAGAGTCCTCCTGCCTCAGCCTCCCTATAGCCGAGATCCCCAGCTCAATGTAATATTTTATCTCCATTTTTCTCCTGGACAAAGCTTAGAATTTTCAGTATGGCATTCCAGGCCTCCTGTAAACTCATCTTATGTTTTCTACCACCGTGTTCTCGTTTAGCACAAACTCTCTGCTACCCTGATGAGCTTGCTCAGATGACCCCCTTTGCCATGTGTATAATCATCGTTTTATAGTACTGCTGAGCTGTCTCATCACTGGGAAGAGCAGAAAATATAAAAGGTTCAACGGGAAGTCATTTCACTTGGCTCACAGTTTCAGTGGGTTCAGTCCATTGTGGGGGGAGAATGAGGGACACACGGGGGGGGGGGAGGGGGAGAAGTTCACACCACGGCATGGCAGGAAGAAAACCCTGAGAATGTCTATGCTCATGAGTTCTCCAACCACCTCACTCTTAAAGCTCTGTCTTTTATCTTTAATTATCTATGAGTCCAATTGCCCGTGGAGCAGAGAAGCATCTGATGATCCCCTGGAGAAGAAGTTACAGGTGGTTGTGAGCCACTGACCTTGAAGTCCTCTGCAAGAACAGTATGTGGTCCTAACCACTGAGCCATCTCTCCAGCCCCTGGGCATAGATTTTCTACCACTCCACAGAACGGAATGCCAATGGCACTCACTGCTCTGACCTGTCTGCCTCATCTATATACTGTGCATTCCTCTCCTATGTCACACTGCCTTCTATTTGTAACTCTGCATTTAGAATAGAGCATAAACGATAACACTTTGCCTTCCATTCTGATACCTAGTTCAGTGTCATGCTCATGGAGAGCATTAAGGACATTTCTTTAGAAAGTGCGGGTCTTTATGTACTTAGGACTCACAAAACTGAGGGAGGTGACCTCCACAGAGCCCATCACTTTATTAACTGTAGGTACAGAAGACCCTTCTCTAACCCGCTGTTGGTCTTACCCATTCTCAGATGCAGTCAGATCTTAAACTAATCCCCAGGAGTAGCAGACGTGCTGCTTTATTTTTGCTTTTATGGAACATCTGTCTGTCCTGTCCTTCCTTCCCACCTGCCCTGCAGACTCCTAGTCATGCTTCAGACACAGGGGACAGGTTCCCACCCTTGCTCCTTTGTCAGCACTTGATGCCGGGTGCTCACACAGACCGTTGAAATGGAACCACCACCTCTCAGCTTTTTGGTCATAATACAACCTGAGTTAAAAACTCACTGGGCAACAACTCAGGCTCTTGGGCCAGCCTGGAGAGACATTCTCGAGAGCAACTTGGATGTGAGTGGCTTTGAGAAGCTTGATGTCCCTGGAGTCCCCTTCATCTATGCTTTACTTGCATTTTGCTTAATAAAGGAGGGGGAGAGGGAGGAGAAAGAGGGGGATGGGGAAGGGAGGGAGAGAGGGAGGGGGAGAAGGAGGGAGTGAGGTGGAAAAGGAGGGAGGGAGGGGGAAGGAAAAGGTAGGAAAAACCAAATAGTTTAACCCCACATTCTGAATCCAGTTTGAGGTATTATGCCCCTTCTGTTGGAGCTTAATGTCAGACTGTTGTGGACCAAGCTCACAGTTTGGCTGTGGCTGATCTTTTTGGTATTAAAAAAAAAAAAAGAATCTGGAAAGAAGGTGCCTGGCTCCACTCGCCAAAGATGTTTTTAAACACGGCCAAATGATTCATAATTATAAAGGTGACTGCACGGTGTTCACTCTGTAGTGGTTATGCTAAGACTCATTAAATACGTTCCGCATCCAAGAGCCCTGTTTTATGTAAACAAGACCTCTGAGGAAGATATAGATGGGTAATAAAGATGAAAGGAAACGAAGTATGCGAATGCGAGGACAAATTAATAACGGCCTTTCTGTCTTCCAACAGGAAAAAAGATCAGTTCTGTGCAAGAACTGAACCTCGCAATGTGAAGGGCGAGTGGCAACCCAGACAAAGGGAAGCCGGGAGGGAGAGGAAACAGGCGAACAGACACACTGGGACCGCACTGGGACCAAGGGAGGGTAGAAAAAAGGACCAAAGGTTGAAACATTAAAAGAAAGTGAGATGATGTCAGGCAAATTTCCATTTTACTTCTCGCATGAAATATGACCTGCAAGTTAGGAAGACTTGAAGGGGTTGATGAGAGGAGGCAGGGAAAACGCTGGTGTGCATGTGTGTGTGTGTGTGTGAGTGTGTGTCTGTGACTGTGTGAGTGTGTATGTGTCTTTGAGTGTGTGTGTGTGTGTCTGTGACTGTGTGAGTGTGTGTCTGTGAGTGTGTGTGTGTGTCTGTGTGTGGGATATGTGTGTTTGTATGTGTGTATGTGCGTGTCTGTGTGTGGCATATGTGAGTGCCTGTCTGCCTGCCATTTTGCCAGCAGTTTTTCACCTGAATTCTTAAACTAGGTAAGTCATCTGGACCGAGTTTGAAACTGACCAAAGTTACCCTCATGTACAAAGTGTGCTATGCCAACATATCTGTGGTACCACCAGTTCTTGATCTGACTCATGCTTATTCAAGTTGGCAAGAGGACATCTCAGCTGGTTTGAGCTCCCAATCTAGTAGCTTGCCTGTTTGTATAAAGTCTTTCTCCTCCCTTGTAGACTCACATACATTTCTCCGTGTGTCTCTCTCTGTACTGGTCTCTGTCAGTCATCGATCTACTATCTATCCATCCATATTTATCTGTCTGTTTGTCTGTCTGTCTGTCTATCCATCATCTATTTTATATTACCAGTTAGTCTTGAACTTGGGAATCCTCCTGCTTCCATGCTAGGACTGTAGCTAGCAACAAAATTTTCTTAGATTCAGATTTTGGTGAGTTGCCTGCAGCTGTGCTGAGGTAAATCTGCTACCACGAGCATAAAATTTAAGGAGGCTCATCTAAAGTGCTGGCCTTACACTTGCATGGCCTTTAGAGTAAGTGCCTTCTTAAGGTGATTACACTCAGTCGGAGCAAGAGAAGGTCATATCTTACAAGTTTAAGAACACACAACCTTTTCAACAAATGGTGCTGGTACAACTGGTGGTCAGCATGTTGAAGAATGCAAATCAATCCATTTTTATCACGACATACAAAGCTCAAGTCCAAAGAGATCAAGGACCTTCACATAAAACCTGATACACTCAAACTAATAGAAGAGAAAGTGGGGAAGAGCTTTGAACACATGGGCATTGGAGAAAATCTCCCGAACAGAACACCAGTGGCATATGCCTTAAGCTCAAGAATAGACAAAGGGGACTTCATGAAATTGCAGTTTCTGTAAGGCAAAGGACACTGTCATTAGGACAAAGTAGCAACCAGCAGATTTGGAAAGGATCTTTGCCAATCCTATATCTGATAGAGAGCTAATTTCAAATATATACAAAGACCTCAAGAAGTTAGACTTCAGAGATTCAAATAAATCTATTAAAAAATGGGGTACAGAGCTAAACAAAGAATTCTCAACCAAGCAATACTGAATGGCTAAGAAGCACCTAAAGAAATGTTCAACATCCTTAGTAATCAAGGAAATGCAAATCAAAACAATCCTGAGATTCCACCTCACACCAGTCAGAATGGCTAAGATCAAACACCGAGGTGACAGCAGATGCTGGCAAGGATGTAGAAAAAGAGGAACATTCCTCCATTGTTGGTGGAATTGCAAGCTGGTACAACCACTCTGGAAATAAATCCAGCAGTTCCTCAGAAAACTGAACATAGTACCACCTGAGGACCCAGCTATACCACTTCTGGACATATATACCCAAAAGATGCTCCAACATATAACAAGGACACATGCTCCACTATGTTTATAGAAGCCTTATTTATAGTAGCCAAAAGCTGAAAAGAACCCAGATGTCCTTCAGCAGAGGAATGGATATTAAAAATGTGGTATATTTACACAATGGAGTACTACTCAGCTATTAGAAACAATGACTACATGAAGTTCTTAGACAAATGGATGGGACTAGAAAATATCATCCTGAGTTCGGTAATACAATCACAAAATGACACATATGATATACATGCACTGATAAGGCCAGGATATTAGCCCAAAAGCTCGGAATACCCAAGATAAAATTCACAAGCCACATGAAGCTCAAGAAGAAGGAAGACCAAAGTGCAGATGCTTCATTTCTCCTTAGAAGTGGGAGCAAAAATATTCACAGGAGGAAATGCTTAGACAAAGTTTGAAACAGAGACAAGCAAAGGCCATCCAAAGACTGCCCCACTTGGGGATCCAGCCCATACACAGCCACCAAACCCAGACAATACTGCTGATGCCAAGAAGTGCATGCTGACAGGAGCCTGATATAGCCATCTACTGAGAGGTTCTGCCAGATCATCACAAATACAGAGGTGAATGCTCACAGCCAACCATTGAACTGAGAACGGAGTTCCTAGTGGAGAAGTTAGAGAAAGAATTGAAGGAGTTGAAGGGGTTTGCAACCCCATAAGAACAACAATACTAACCAACCAGAGCTCCCAGGGACTAAACCACTATCCTAAGAGTACACATGGATGGACCCATGGCTCCAGCTGCACATGTAGCAAAGGATGATCCTGTTGGGCATCCATGGGAGGAGAAGCCCTTGGTTCTGCCAAGGCTTGATGCCCCAGTGTAGGGGAATGTCAAGGTGGGGAGGCTAGAGGGGGTGGGAGGAAGGCTGAATACCCTCATAGAAACAGGGGGAGAAGGAAGAAATAGGGGGTATGGAGGGAAAACTGGGAAAGGAAATAACATTTGAAATGTATATAAAATATGTCCAATTAAAAATAGAAAAAGGAAAAAAAAAAAAAAAAGAAAAAACTCTGGACCAGTTTATATTCATAAGACTTAGCTTGATGGTTTCTCTGTTCATCTCAACTAAACTGTCTTTGTAGTTTGAAGACTTTAAAAGAATTCTTGCACTGTATTTGAAACGTATGTTGCAAACCTCCAACCAAAATTTCCTACGGAGCTCAATGAAAGCCTTACTCATACAAAGGCTAGGCCACAAACTCCTGTTTACAGAGACCCAGGAGTGGAGAGGGGACAGAGGAGGCTGTGTCTGGCCTTTTTTTTCCTAGTCCACAGGTGTCACTGCTGAGGGCAGTGTCTGCTTACACTGAACGCTGCAGTGCTTTGTGTTCCAGCTCCCTGTGTGAAAGCTCCATGGGAAGGCTTGGGGTCTTGGGGCCACATCACCAGCAAGCCTCAGGTAACCGCTGGGATGCAGGAGTCCCAGAAATTACTGGCTGAAAAACGATGGAAGGTCAGGTGTGGCAGCTCACAGACGGATTCCCAGCACTTGAGAGGCAGAGGGGGAATCACCAGGAGTTCAGGCTGTTAAAGTGAATTAGAGGCCAGTCTGGGATGCATGGGACCCTGTAGAGGGAAGGAAGGAGGGAGAAAGGGAGAGAGGGAAAGAGAAAGAAAATAAAGGGAGGAAAGAAGGGGGGAGGGAAGGGATAGAAGAAGGAGAAGTTGATGGATCAATGACACTCCTGGGGAGTAGATATTATGGGTTTCTCTGTTGAGGAAACCAGAAGCAACACCCTAAAAGAAACACAAAAAGAAAGACTAGAAGGGCTGTGAGGAGGCCAATGGGACAAACAGGAAGTGGAGAACCCAGTGGGGGTGGGGTGGGGATAGGAGTCGGGGGCGATTATCCACTAGTCCACTGCTTTATCCAGACTTAAATCCATCTGAAATTATTTTAAAATTATTTTTTAAATAATTACTGACATTTATGGAACATTTATATCTGGCACCATAATTCTCAACTTTCCTAATGCTTTGACCCTTTCATGCAGTTTCTCATGTTGTGGTGAGTCCCAACCATAAAATTATTTTCTTTCTATTTTGTAACTAATTTTGCTACTGTCATGAATTGTAGTGTAAACTTGGTATCAGTATAACTGACATACCACTTCTAGGTATGGTTCTTGTGACCCACAGGTTGAGAATCTAGAAGGATGAACAGTGTGTTTTGTAAAATCCCTCCCTACCTCCTGTATGCTTGGCTATGTTACCCGGGTGTGGGGGTGTGGCAAGAGTAAGAAGGGAGAGTATTCCCTGTCACACTTGAGAACACACGGAAGGAGGAGGAAGCAGCAGATGCCAGGCAAGGATAAATGGCTCCTGAAGAAGGCCCCAAATTTAATTTGTAAAAACCATCATTAGATGGTTGCTGAGAAAAGTTTCCACGTCTTTTGTAGAAGAAAAGAGTTTTTCAAATGGCCCCAGATTTCCTTGCAGTGAGTCAGCGTGCAGGAAAGTTTGGGAATCAGAAGAGAGGGTGTCTAGGACCCGAGTGAATGCACTAACAGTGAGGGAGGGGTAGCAACAGAGAGAAAGTCGGGGTTCCTGCAGCTGAGAAACGGTTGTGACTTCCCCCACCCCCACACTAAGAGCAAGCAGCCGTCACTTTGATCCTGTGGATGTTTCTAAGATCTCAAATACAGAATATACAATCAAGGGACCATCACCATCGAAAGGAATCAAAGAGGAGCGCATGGCTTTCAGCGGTTTGCCAAAGAAAAGGCAAGAAAGCAAAGAGACCAGAGTTAGAAAAATATAGTAAAGCGCTTTAAATGTCTAGCAAGGGGGAAGGGACAGCCAAATGGAAGAATACCACTAAGTAAAGGAGGCAGACTAACCAAGGGATTGGGATGATTGACAGGGCATCCCGTACACCGGAAGCTCTCTGACGATTAACAACAGTAACATTGAACACACTGCACTTTGCCTCGGAGTTACTGGGATTACCGAAGTTGACCTTCAGGAAATAAAATTCAGTGTGACTCCAGCCTGTGTATTCATCATCTCCCTGTACCAAAGTCTAGTTTGGAAAATGACTTTAGATTGGAGATGTCCAGGGTCTGAACCAGGAAGGCATGGCCACAGGGCACCCAGGCGTGTTCTGGTTTTCATCAGGGGTTACCCCATTCTTGTCCTCCTACTTCAGGCCTTCTCACTTACGCCTCTCCCCCGTGCTCACGGAGCCTGCACTATCCTTACCTTTCTAGTTCACTATTTATTGGGTAGTTGCTAAGTGCTTTGCACTAATGTGGAGAAAAGTGGAAATGGAGACATTTGTAGAATCCGATCAGTTTATAAAGATTTAGTCACAGATTGTGGTAGACACTCACGGAGGGCTGGAAGCATGTGGGGGATGAGGTGGGGGGGGGGGTTGGGGGCAGTAACCCAGGATGAGGCAGCCAGGCAGGTCAGGGAGTGAAAATGTAAAAGCTAGGCATGAGAGAACTGTAATCCCAGCACTCTAGAAGCAGAGGGTGGTCTAAATAACACGTTTCAGGCATACGGAGACCCTGTCTCCAAAGTCCAAAACTAACAAAATGAAAAAGTAAAGCAGAAATAAGTCTCGGCTCAGAATCAAAGGACAAGCAGGGATAGCCAGACCTGGGGAAGTGGGGCTCAGAAGAGAATTCCCATCAAAGGAAACCTTTGCAAAGGTCCCGAAGCCAGAGGAAAGCGGCTCACTGCACTAAAGACTCAAGGAGACCAGAATGTTGATTATTCAGAAAAGTGGTCCAGGTAAATACTGCCTGAGAGGTGAGCCAGGCTCTGTAAACTACTTAAAGGAACTGTGTCCATTCCAAAGCCGCCAGGAAAGGCTTTTGAAAGAGACAAAGGGGACACGGAGATCCCTGGGGCAAAAGACATTGGATAGGCTAAATTTAGTTTTTAAAGTGGAATTAGGAATAACGACATACTATAAAGACTCAAAGCAAAAGACTATTTTAAATTTTATCAGGAATTTCAAGGTGGTAATTGGAGCTTGGGGGAGGATGCTTGTCTAACATTTACAAAGCTCTAGTTTCCTCTTCAGTGGTGGTTGGGGTGGTTGGGAGGGAGAAATGTAAGGCTGACACACTGTTGAGCCTTAGGCCCAGGATGCTTCTAAACCAGTCCTGGGTACAGCAGTCCACGGTAAGAACTGCTATGCAGAATTGTTAAAAAATAATTTCCATGGCTATCCACATGACTGTCCTCATCATGATCACGTCTCCCTTGGCTGTGACTTATGCAGACAGTAGGTCATTTCTCTCTGTGGCTGTGACATATGCAGGTATTGTTGAACTAAACATATGAAGTCTTAGTCTTTCCTTCTAGTGCGCAGGAAACCCTGGGACCTCACCTTACAATGTTTTTTAAAAGAATTATCTATTTTTCTTTTTTATTGGATATATTTTATTTACATTTGAAATGTTATTCTCCTTTCTGGTTTCCCCTCCATAACCCTCTTATCCCTCTCCCTGCTTCTATGAGGGTTCCCCCCACCCTCACATCACTTCCTGCCTCCCCAACCCTGACATTCTCCTACACTGGGGCATCAAGCCTCGGCAGAACCAAGGGCTTCTCTTCCCATTGATGCCCGACAAGGCCACCCTATGCTACATATGCAGCTGGGTCCGTTCACATGTACTCTTTGGTTGGTGGTTTAGTCCCTGGGAGCTCTGGATGGTTGCTGTTGTTCTTGTGGGGTTGCAAACCCCGTTAGCTTCTTCCTAACTCCTCCATTAGGGGCCCCGTTCTCAGTTCAATGGGTGGCAGTGAGCATCCACCTCTGTATTTGTCAGGATTGGGCTGAGCCTCTCAGGAGACAGCTGTATCAGACTCCTGTCAGCATGCACTTCTTTTTTTTTTTTTTTTTTTAGATTTATTTATTTATTATATGTAAGTACATTGTAGCTGTCCTCAGACACACCAAAAGAGGGCATCAGATCACATTACAGATGGTTGTAAGCCACCATGTGGTTGCTGGAAATTGAACTCAGGACCTCTGGAAGAGCAGTCAGCACTCTTAACAATTGAGCCACCTCTCCAGCTCCCAGCATGCACTTTTGGGCATCAGCAATATTGTCTGGGTTTGGTGGCTGTATATGGGCTTGAAGGCTGCTATGAACAAAGTGGAGCATGCGTTCTTGTTATTTGTTGGAACATCTTTTGGGTGTATGCCCAGGAGTAGTATAGCTGGGTCCAATTTTCTGAGGAACCACAGAGTGATTTCCAGAGTGGTTGTACCAGCTTGGAATCCCACCAACAAATGGAGGAGTGCTCTTCTTTCTCCACATCCTTGCCAGCATCTGCTGTCACCTGGGTTTTTCATCTTAGCCATCCTGACTGGTGTGAGGTGGAATCTCAGGGTTGTTTTGATTTGCATTTCCCTGATGACTAGGGATGTTGAACATTTCTATAGGTGCTTCTCTGCCATCCAGTATTACTCAGTTGAGAATTCTTTGTTTAGCTCTGCACCCATTTTTTTTTAAAGTAGGGATATTTGATTCTCTGAAGTCTAACTTATTGAGTTCTTTGTCTATATTAGCCCTCTATCAGATGTAGGATTGGCAAAGATCTTTTTCCATTTTGTTGGTTGCCATTTTGTCCTAATGAGTGTCCTTTGCCTTACAGAAGCTTTACAATTTCATGAGGTCCCATTTGTCTATTCTTGATCCATTGGTGTTCTATTCAGGAAATTTACCCAATACCCATGTGTTCGAGGCTCTTTTCTACTTTCTCTTCTATTAGTTTGAGTGTATCTGGTTTTATGTGGAGGTCCTTGATCCAGCTGGACTTGAGCTTTGACTTGAGCTTTGTACATGGTGATAAGAATGGATTGATTTGCATTCTTCTGCATGCTGACTGCCAGTTGGAGCAGCTCCATTTGTTGGAAATACTCTTTTTTTCACTGTATGATTTTAGCTTTGTCAAAAATCAAGTGACTATAGGTGTGTGATTTCATTTCTATTACATTGATCTATCTTCTTTTCTTTGTACCAATACACTATGTGGTTCCTGGGAATTGAACTCAGGACCTCTGGAGGGGCAGTCAGTGCTCTTAACCACTGAGCCATCTCTCCAGCCCTCTCACTTTACAATCTTCCTGCCAGTTAAGTGGTTAATAAATTAGAGGAGAGGCAAAGACAAAGGTAACATCAAGCTCTTTGAGAATTAGTGATTAATGACCACACACTGTACACATTTTCATAGAGGAAACTCTGAAACACGAGTTTGTTCATTTTTGACTATTTAGAATACATAAATTCCCAAGTTATTTTTTGCCAATGTGAATAATATTGAGATAGAAAAATGTTCTGTTTTTAATATTTTCTATAATATTTTACTATGTTCTGTTTTTAATATTTTAATTTAGGAACATGTTTCATTTCCACTCATATTTTATGAAACCACTTTGACATATTTTTAAAATGTTCTTTAAGAATGACTGACTACAGCTTTCAGAGACTATCAGGCGTCAAGTTTTAAATTTGGGATTGAGGAGATTTAGAAATGGCTCAGCTGTGAAAAAGTAAATACTTCTTATGCTTTCAGAGATCCAAGTTTGATTCCCAGCATCCACATCAAGCCATTCACAATACTCTAGCTCCAGGGGTCTTTCTGGTCTCTGAGTACACCCATACAACACACACATACACACACACACACACACACACACACACACAGATTAATCTATTGTTTAAACAGTAAAACAACTTTATTGTTTAAAACAACAATAAAAACAAAAATATTGTTGTAGCCAGACACAAGGGCATATGAACCAATCCCATCATTTGGGAGACAAGCCAGAGTTCAAGGTCAGGTGTCTCATTACAGTTATTTAAATAAAAATGATATTTAGGCATTGAGTGTTCTGAAGTAATTATTAAATCTACATTAACTTATTTTTCTTTTTAATTTTCACTGATTCATCCAAGTAACCATAGAAACCCCTAAGAGCTGACATTAACTGAGGTCAGTCGAAAGGAATTTGAACATATTATGTTGGCTAAATAAAGTAACTAAAGAGCTCCTTACACTCTTGTGTAGGGATTTAGATTGACCTCTGTAAGCTCTTCCCAGAAGAAGGATGTTTAATATTATCTAGAATATTTTGATTATGTTAATTCATATCATTTCATATTATAATTTGCAATTGTAAAAAAGAATCGTGTCTTTATAAAATGTGGGAAGCTGCATAATGGAGTCAAAGGAATCACCTTTGCTCAACAGTTTTGACCTATAAAAATGACAAATTCATACATAAAACCTATTCGCTTATTTTTGTGTGTGTGACATAAGTTAGGCAGATAGACTTCATAAAAATGTCTTGAACATTTATTTCAGAGTTCAACATTTAAGTTTCCACGGCCAGGTGACGGTTGCCTGTGATTGAATGCCCCAAGGAGTTTCCCAAACTTTCTTTTCGGGTGTCCATTGAAAGGCACAACTCTTCCCTCAAAGGGAGTAAGAGGCAGTTCATTCTGGAGGCAACTGAGTGACCATGACCCAGGCACACAGATACAGCATACCTCAAACGCCTTTTTCTACTGTGGTAGCAGCATTCTGAAATTTTTGGTGAACAAGAAAGAACAAAAGGAAGTCATAGACCAAGGCACCTTTCAGATACCCTGGTGGGAACATCACGTAGGCAAAGGTTCCAGCAAAGGTGTGTGGGTAGACCCTCTACCATAAGCCCCAGATGTTATCTGATAACATTCTTACCCTTCCGGTTGGTGAGAGCTAACGGTCTGTTAAATTCCAATAGAATTTCCGTTAAAATCCTAATAGAAAGATGTTAGGGTTCGATACAGAGGTGGGCACCAAATAGCCTGTAAGGGGGCTAAAGACAGCCCAAAGTTATCTGGCTCTGGACCTGCAGCATCCTTACTTTATACAACCACAAGAACATGTAATCAATCAGCCTTGTCCACTCTTTAGGTCACTATGGCTTATATTTCCCCGGAACTTCAGTTCACACACTGTACCCAATGAAAGCAACCAAAACGCAAACAATGGTGGTTTCTTCAAAATAAAAAAATCATATACAGCCATGAATTTGATAACATTTCACACAGGTCAAAATATGATTCTGGTCAATTAATTTTATCAAACGGTATACATTAAAACATTAGATTTACCACATGTAAAGGCTCAAGCTGAGGACTCAGAGCCCTCACCATCCTTACAACCTGCCATCCAAATGATGTGAGGTTGACAGAGTCCATTGGAAATGCCAGTCCCCACTCTGTCCCCTCCCCATTGCCCTCTCCCCTCCCCCTCTTCCCTCCCCTCCCCCTCTCTGATTCCTTCCAGGAAGACTATTTCATTTTAATTCTCTACAAGTAGCTTTGATTTTGAATTACTCTGTATAGAGCTGATATATAGAACAGACTTGCGGAAAAACTCTGCTCTCATTTGGAACATAGCTCTTAGCCCCAAATATTTCATGTTATTAACTGTGTAGCCTCTCCACTCCCTAAGAACTCTGTCAAAATAACTTTCTTTGCCAAGACAAGCCCCTGGAGCAAACCGCCATCCATCCAGTGCTCCCTGCTCTGGGGAAGATCTGGGCTTCTTTCTAAATTAATTTATTATTTCCTGTTTCCTTCCTTTGTCCCACCCCCCACCTCCTTGCTTTAATAATGACACATAAAGTTAATGAACACAAGTAATTAAGAGGCCCCTCTTAGAGCTAGTGAGTTGGGTATTGAATGCCCTTGACCTAAACTTTATTTGGAAAACAAGATAGCTGAATAGCAGAATTAGAAAATGAAATTCTAAATCAGAATCGGAGAGTGTCTTTTCAGCCAGTAATTTAGAAATTTGGCTGGATCCCTGTTATTTATCCACCAATTAAATAGGACTTATAGCAATTATTAAGGGGTTTTGGGTGCTTGAAAGTTACAATAAGATGGGAATATAATCTTTAATTTTAGAAGAACAAAAGAGTGTGGATATTTTTGTTAATTAGAAAATCTACCCTGCTTTTTCTTATTCACTTTGACAATTATATACACTTAAACCAATAAAGGCTACAACTTAAATCTTTTAAATTAAATAGCTTAAAAGGATGAGAGTTAAGGACATATAATTTCTAACTTTCAATATGTTCAATTTTTATCTTTAGAAAGATGAAAAAAACAATCAAAATGCCAACTTATCACAGAAGTAGTGAGTTGAAGGGTTGTTAGGAAGTATGTACACACGAAAAGGAAATCATCAGAAAGTGTTGTGAATGTAGGACCATCAACTGCAACAGCTGTGCCTTCCTGATGGGGATGCTGAGGCTGGAGGCTGCACTGGTTGACACAGAGAGTCTATGGGAAGTCTGTTCCCTCCACTCTACCAGAGCAATCATGTACACATACGTTTTTATAGCTCCTTTTTTTCCCCAAACTAGTCTATTTTGATGGCTTTCTTGTTTAACCTAAGCAACCAGATGCTAAGATATATCTCCCAGATCCTTTCTTCTGATTGAGGAGACTTATTTACCCAGCTGGTTGATGCTGGCCACAGACCTGAACCCCCAGTTCCCTTTGGAAATCTTGGATGAAGGTACCCATTTGCTTTGCCAATGGGAGCCATCAGCTCCCAACTTCCAAAGGGTGGAAGGCGCCGACCTATGAAAGCCAGGTCCTTTTTCCTGGCTTGGGAAAATTCCATCAGGCTTGCATGAATTATTTTCCCCCTTGCTACCGCAAAATAACTGACAAAAATAGTTAAAAGAGGGGTTTATTTTGGCTCACAGTTTGAGGTACAGGCTATGATGGCAAGACCATCATGGAGGCAGTATTATATGGCAGCTGTAACACTTGGCCCACAGTTGGGAAACAGAGAGGTAGATGCTGGTGCTTTGCCTGATTTCTCATTTATATTCAGTCCTGGATGCCAGCCAAGGGAATGGCGCCGCCCACATTCACAGTGAATCTCTTCTCCTTAATGAACCCATTCTAGAAAATATTACAGACATATCCAGAAGACTCCTTTGTCAACCTCTCTGCTAATCTCAAAATATGTTCTCTGGACAACCAAATCTATAGTAGCATCGAGAATGGTATGAGAAAGTACGTGCTAAATCAGAACTTTGGGGCTGGCTTCACTGGTACTACAGTTGGCAATTAATGACCTATCAGTGGTGATAGATGGAGGGCAAATAACCCCTGGAGGAAAGATAAAGAACACTGTTGATTCTAGCTGATTGGTAAACTCAAACAGGAACTGAATAGAAGAAAACATACCAGCTTATGAGATGATCAAGCATTAACAGATATCTATCTATCTATCTATCTATCTATCTATCTATCTATCTATCTATCTATCTCTGTCTGTCTATCTATCTATCTATCTATATATATATATATATATATATATATATATATATATATATATATTAGCACAAGTCCAGTGAAGCTGCCTCACTATTTCAGAGATGAACTACTATTTCAAGAGAAAATAATAATCAAGCAGACAGCACTTACTTAAAGGCAGTTAAATGCTAATAGTGACCGACAGAGTGCTTTCTTCACAACCCTTTGAGAGTTTTAGTCTTCAGGCAGAAGCCAAGACTTAACCATAAAACTACAGAGCCCCAAAAGCTTAATGCCCACTCAAGGAAAGTAAGCTATAAAGAAAAACAAATCCTTTGAGTTGTGAAAGTCTGAACTGATGAAACTCCAAACCTTAAATATCCAATTCCTATGGGTCCCTTGAAGCAGAAGAGACACACTCTTCAAGGTTTATCCTCCAGCTTGTGGGTGCAACAGAGAAGAGTCTCCTGCTTCCTTGTAATGTGCCCCACTTCCTGGATACCCTAACACTGTGATGAAATTTCATTGTAGTATGGAAGGGGCCATGTTTGCCTCAATAAGGAAGCAAAGGGGTCATGTCCCAAAGGAAGGCAAAGAACCTATCTGACTTGTCCCAGGAGACTCCAAGTAAATTCGAGGCTACAGAGGAGTCGGGAGCAGGTACAGTTATTAAAATAAGACTGAACATTTTTAACATAGGAGGACACACGATTTAACCATGGATGCTGAAGGATAGGGCAAATGTGCAGTTGGTAGGGCTCTAAGAAACAAGGGGAGACAGAAATGTCAGGATCCCAGAGCAGATGGTAGAAAGAGAAAGAGACTTGGGACAGAGGACATGTTCTAGTGAATATAACTCAAAAGACTGAATGAGCTCTGTCTTCGTTAAGGATTTACTGCCGTGAACAGATACCATGGCCAAGACCACTCTTATAAAGGACAACATTTAATTAGGGCTGGCTTACAGGTTCAGAGGTTCAGTCAAATATCATCATGGCAAGATCTAAACAGGCATGGTACAGGCAGAGCTGAGAGTTCTACATCTTCATCTGAAGGCTGTTAGTGAACAACTGACTTCCAGGCAGTTAGGATAGGGTCTTAAAGCCCATAACCACAGGGACACTCCTACTCCAACAGGGCCATACCTTCTAATAGTGCCATTTCCTGGGCCAAGCATATACAAACCATCACAGGCTCTGTAGATGAGAATACTAAAGAGGAGACCCAGAGATTACCAACTCGGAATATTGATGAGAAAATATCACTGCAACTAGGAAGTTTGGTGTCTACTTTTCTCTTGAGATATGGGCTTATGGTTAGATACAGCCAACTTGACCCAGCGCTCACAATTATGAACATTACGGGCTAAGTGGCAATACCCGGCCATCAGAGGCCAAGTAGGTACCATTGTTCTATTGAGGCCAGAGCTCAACTCATACAAAGTTACCTGGTTAAAAGGACATAGATATCAAGGGGCAAACTAGATGGGCATTGTCTTAGTTACTTTTCTATTGCCATGCTAAGATACAGATACCAACACAACCTAGGAAAAATAGTTTATTGGGACTCAGAGGGTAAGTCTATGACCATCATGGTAGAAAGCTGAGAGCTTACATCTTTATCAGCAAGCAGAAGGCTTGGGCTTTTGAAACCAACAAGGCCATACCTCCTAAGGCTTCCCAGTTTCACAGAGAGTCAAAAATGCACATTTATGAGCCTATGGAGGTCACTCTCACTCAAACTACCACAGCCGACTCTCAGGCCCCCACAGGTTTATAGTCATATCACAGTGCAAAGTACATTGAACCCAACTTCCAAAGTCCTCATAGTCTTTCCGTCTCCAGACTGTCCAAAGTTCAAAGTCTCTGGATAAGAATATAGGCTCTCAGCTGCTGCTCCAGGGCCGTGGCTACCTGCCAGATGCCAAGCTCCTGACAAGAATGGTCACGGACTCTAGCCATCTGTGACTATAAACCCCAACAACCCCTTTCTTCTATAAGTTGCCTTGGTCATGATGTTTCTCCACAGCAACAGAAAAGTAACTAAGACACATCTCTAGAAGTTCTGAGGAAGCATTCAAATGCCTAAGCATATAAGGGCCATTCTTCCTCAAACCACAGACAGCCACTGGCTGCTACTGCTGCTGGTCCATCAAAGGGAATAAAGAACAAAGGATCTGGTGATCATAAGAAGTCCTCAGGAAAAAAAGGTCACAGTCTCTTGATTACTTATCTGCTTTGCTTGTAACCTAAGTGTTCAGAGTCTAGAAGCAGAGGATCAGGAGTTCAAGACCAGCCTGAGACACAGGGGAAGAAGAAAGAAGCACCTTCTTTGTTCTGCAGAGTCTCATGTGTCCTTTGATGACCTCAAACAAACTTACCATACAGCTGAGAATGTATTTGAACTTTTGATTCTTCTGCTCCCACATTCTAGGTGTTGGGATTATATAGGCATGTGCTACCATGTACGATTTATTGCTGCTAGGGGTCAAAACTGGGGCTTCTTGCATTTGGGTAAACATACCACCAACTTAGCTACATCAACAGCTCCTCAGTGAAAGAACTGCGGTTGTCAGGATGAGGAATTTTATAACATTATAATAAGAATGCATGGTAATGGTCCCCAGCTCATTCTCAAGGAGACTTAGGGCCATCTTCTTGGGTGACTCTATTCTAGGTGGAGACAAATAGCCAGCCATAGGGTTGAAGTCAACATTGATACAGGACGTGTTCAACAGCAGCATCCAAGTCCGTGGATGACAAGTAGTAAGTTGAATGAAACGGGGCTCGGGTCTGGCTGATAGCATGTGGTCTGTCTCCACAACGTGCTCAGTCTCCTGTCCTCGAGTGTGTAATGAAAGAGATATACTTGGTTTTTGAGACAGTTCCCATACTGGTGTCTTCCCCTGTAGCAAGAAGGTATATATATAGCTCCAACTAGGTAAGATACTCCCACTCCCTGGCCAAATAACAAACCCCAAATCACACCCCATGCTAGCCCTTTTCCAGATTAAGAGGACATCGATATGGCCCCATCATCCCTCTTTGGTTCACTGATGAGAAAGGATAACATGCAGCAGTTGTCGGAGGGCCCAGCAGAAGAATCACAGGCTAGGGCCCAAGGTTTCCAGGACAGGACTTTTCCTCAAACACAGCAATTCCCCCTCAGCCTTCTGAGAACTAAGACTACCAAACTGCACCCCTCAAAAATCATTATAAGATGGCCATTACTTTTGTATGTGAACCAGTCTCATTTCTCTTTCTTTTTCACTCCATATTGCAGTCATCACTATTCAAATTACATTTTTTTTTTTGTTTACCTACTTTTCTTTCTCTTTACTAGAATGTTAATTTCAGAAAGGCAGCAATATATGGTTGTGGTTATTTCGTGCCTAAAAGAAAACAGACCATATGGAGGGCATGAATAGATACCCCTCAATGAACAAATGATTACACCATGCACATTTTTGGGGGTGGATTATCTTCAATTGTAAGTATTTACTATCAGTTAATGAGTGACTTTGGGCAGTCACTAATTTTCCTCTTATTCTTTCTCTGTTGAAATACTAATAAGTAAACTCTTCATGAGTGGCATTTATTACTTCTATAAGATAGATTCTAGGTAGCAACAGATTCTAGATAGCACAGTTTTTCACATACAATGTATGACTTAGTTTTCCACACTTTTGATTTAGGATGTCTTTGATGTGTGATGTCTTTAGATGTATGGATGTTTAAATATATATATTTCAGATTTAGCTGTCCCCTTGTCAAACTGGCTACTCTGGCCCCATAGAAAAACCAGTATCCTGACTTAGCCCGCTTCAACATATTATGTAAGAAACACGGCAGTATTCAGAACGATACAACTGATTTCTCTTTTCCTTTCTTGAAGAGTGTGTAAGAGTTTTTAAGTCAAGATTATAACAAGACACTTTGTGAATTCCAACTATACTTCTCAGTGGACCACACTGTATCTTTAAGCTTTCCATTGGGGAGCTTTCTTGCCCACTCACATCATCTTCCTGGATGCAATTTCCCCTTTACAGTAAATCCCCTTACACTTCATCATATAAAAAACCTACTCATCTGCTTATGAAATGTGTGTCCTACATGCAGATACAAGAGTGCACCACTAGCCTATAAAACCTTCTTTAGGTTTTAAAGTTTGTGACTTCCTATAAAGGGATCCTTAAGCAGGAAGCACTCCCTCTCACTCCTCCCTTCAGGCTACTTTCTTATACCAGGAAGGACAAATCTGAGAGTCTCTCTCTAGCTGCGTCGTGGGATGATACCTGGACTATGCATTAGCTGCATTTGGTAAGTTTCACCTCCTATCCTTGATGTGAACTTCATCCAAAATTCTCTCCCGCCTTTCACCTCAGACCCAGTGCTTCAGATGTTGAAAGATTTAAGTGCATTTGCATCTCTGCTATCTACAAACTTTGTACAATCCCTGGCCTTTCTGGTACACCACATCCTCTTCTGAAAAGCTTTCCCTATTTCCTGTAAAGGAAAAATAGGACTGTGAATTAGCATAGTAGGCTCAGGTGGCTGGACTGTAACAGCTCCTGCTGTACTGCATCCACACAAGAGAATGCAGGCCTCTAATAGGTTTCCCTAATGTCCCCCGAGGGCCTCAGATGTAGTTAACTCCTGTGGAATCTGCCTCACTTCCCTTCACTTCCCATGGAGGCCTCCTTCCCCTTGGTCTTTTCAGTGCACATCTTGTCTTCTTTGGTTTCTAAAATCCTCTTTCTTTGCCCCGCCCCATCCTTTGCCTCCAGTATCTTTGAATATTTTTTTTGGCATTCTGTGTTATTTAAAATTGTTTTTTTGGGGCTGGAGAGATGGCTCAGTGGTTAAGAGCACTGACTGCTCTTCCAGAGGTCCTGAGTTCAATTCCCAGCAACCACATGATGGCTCACAATCATCTGTAATGGGATTCGATGCCCTCTTGTGGTGTGTCTGAAGACAGTTACAGTGTATTCACATACATTAGATAGATAGATAGATAGATAGATAGATAGATAGATAGATAGATAGATAGATAAATAAATAGTTTGTTGACTGACTTTTTTTTGAGACAAGGTCTCATTGACACCAGGCTTAAAAAAATATCAGGCAGCAGCAAGATCTGAATACGTGGTAGAGTACAGGCTGAGCTAAGGGGCCAGTTTTTGCCCTGCATTGATAATGACCTGGTTCATATTTATGTCTCTCTGCTGTCCCAAATCTAAACAGTTTGTGGTTTTTTTAAACCTCCTATTTAATTCATGAAGACAATAAACTGATGTTTGCACTAATCTGGCTAGAATTATAATCACAGTCTGGCATCCTTTTCAAAAAATATGTTTTCTAAACTTTGCATAAAAATCTTCACTTCCAATAGTTTTAATTAACTCAAATAAATATGCCCCATGGGTTTATTCAAATAAGTGGATAATCAGATTCCCATCTTCTAGTCTCTTGGCTTTAGAATGAAACTGTCTTCAAAGGGGTCCTATCTCCACAGGATCTAAATTTGTGACTACTGTTTTTATAGTGCCCCTTCCTTCCACCCCCTTCTTTTGCCCTTTCTTCTCATTGCCCAACTCACAGTACCTTGGTGCTCAGCAAATAACAAAGCAAGCCAGAGCACGTGGGCCTGAGGCTTGGAAAGGAAGCATGGACACCGAAGTTAGCTCTATGCTCTTGTGCTGATCAGTTAGACAAGCTGAGGACCTCCAGCATAAACAGGTGCACTATGCAGTATTTTCTAGTTGGCCTTTACTGTGAGAGGAAAACACTATTGCTTTTTGCAATACATCCTGCTTTAGGACCAACTTCCCAAACTCACAGGCTCTCAATTGGCTTACTGATTTTGTTGGATTTTCCTGGTAAGCCATTTGATGTCACTTCCTTGTATTGTCAATTACTGCTAACCAGTTATTACTAAATGTAGCCGATGAAAACAACAGACATTTATTTTCATAAGTCTTTGAGGTCTGGAACCCCATAATTTGACCCAATGTCCCAAGCCACTCAACATCGTTTTAAGGTATTCTGTTTGTTACGATCAGTTCAAATCAAGGAGATTCTCCAGAAACCAGTCTCTGTCTCTTTGTCTCTGTCTGTCTCTGTCTGTCTCTGTCTGTCTCTGTCTGTCTCTCTCTCTCTCTGTGTGTGTGTATGTGTGTGTGTGTGTGTCAGAAAGATAGTCAGAAAGAATCAGAGAGAGGCACACACAGAGAAACACAGAGACAGGAGAAACCTGGAGAGAGGGGGTGGAGTCTGAGGTCATCACTCATTTTCCAGTTTATTTGCTGAGACAGCTTCTCTCCCTGAAGCTGGGGCTCACCCACTGGGTGAATATCCAGCAAGCTTCAGGCTCCTCCTGCCTCTGCCTCGACATTGCTGAGAACAGACATATGCTACGACACCTGGCTTTTTCACAAGGGTCTTCACTCTTACACTAGCAAACACTTTACCAACGGAGCCATCTCCTATTCCAATATCTGCTTTTTAGAAGGACTTTCAAAGACTGTGTGAACATTCAAAATCATCACATCTCCCCATTTTTTTCTTCTTGTCTTCTATTTTTTGAGTTGGTATTGGCAAGGGTATCCCATTATATATCAAAAACTTTCAGGGTTGAAGGGGAACTTTGTTTGTTAGAGGTCTTAGAAGACTACATAAAGTTTATTTGTCGGCTATCACATTGACCTTAGTGTTTTTCTATAAAGTCTATATCCAATTAAAGGATTTGCCTTCATTCCTGGCTGCTGAAATGATTATGGCTTTATCATAAACCAATATAAGCTTCATGAAACAGTTTTGCACTGATTGATTTTTGCCTTCTTTTACTTATTTTTTTTTCATCCTAGGATTGTTGTTTAGATGATCAAAGTACCATAGCATTGCTTAGATGAAGCCCACTTGGGTTTGTTTTCTAAGTTTGTCAATAATTTACTAAGACCATTTACTCCTAAGATTTTCATATCCAGATTAATAAATTAAATAGGCTATACGTTTTCCTTCTGTCATCTGATTTTGGTTTAGAATTCATCACTGGGTGTTCACAGCCTGCAAAAACTTCCTGCTGAGCCTGGCTTACCCCTTACCTGTGCTGTACTTAATAAACACACAGAGACCCAGGTTCCGGGTTGTAGGTGGTGGTTCCAGAGCCCCCTGATCCCAGCTTTCTGTACAGTCTGTGTCTGTCTTCATCCCCTCGTTGCTCCTAGCCAGGATTCTTGGACCCAAGCAAGAGGCAGAATATAAAGGCATGTGGTAGAGAAAAAAAAGCAAAGTAAAAAGTGTCTTAGGCCTGATAAGATGGGTCAGCATTGGCCTCCATAAATTGTTCATTGACCTACATGTGCATTTCATGACACATGTACCCCATACTTCCGCACAAGCATATTGTAATAAATGTTTTGTTCATTTGTTTTTGAGGCAGGGTCTCTCTATGTGGCTCTAGGTGTCCTAGAAGTCACTCTGTAGACCAGGCTGGTCTCCAACTCACAGAGATCTACTTGTTTTTTTCCTCCCAAGTGCTGGAATTAAGGCTAGGCACCACTATGTCCTGCTTTAAAAAAGTAAAGTAGGTATTTTTAGTCAGGAGGCTGAGGCAGGAGGATAGCCCTGAGTTAAAGGCCAGTCCAGCCTACACAGTGTACTTCAGTCCAGCTTTAGATACAAAGTGAAACTTCCTCAAAGAAAGGGACTGGGAATGTGAAAGTGTCACCTCAGGTCTAACACAATCTTGTTTGAAGGAAACAGTTCCATACATTCCAAGATGACTTCTTGGGTTTCCAGGGAAATGAACTTGTATCCATGGTACTAAGAGAATGGAAAGGTGTCTGTCCCCATGGGTAGCTGCTGGGCAGCTGAGGTGGATCAGAAATCCAGAGAGAAACCCCACATTGACCTTGAACCAACCTGTCAAGTCATGTCAAAGACTCACAACACTGTCAAATGCCTTCTTAAACATGGGCCCCTGGGGACTTTTGAGAGAAGATAAACTGTCATTGAACTTGACTAAAATATTAAAACAGAAGAAACCAGTCTTAACGGCACTCTTATTTACTGCTGAGGGAAGGTATCAGTCTGTTTTCCTTGATATCCAGTGATCTGTGATCTGAGTATAAATTCAGATGTAGAAACCATGGAGGCTCCAATGTTACAGATCTCACTGAGCAGCAGAGAATCCAGCCCCACTGCCTTTGGGCTGGCAGCAGGTGACATCCTCACCTGGGAATCTCAGTCATTAGAGACCCTGCATCTCTGTGTGTATTGAGATGCTTCAGAGTGTAACTTGCAGGAGAAGGCTTTCCCTTGGCCTCTGGTTTGGAAATTTCAGTCCATGGCTGGTTGTACCCATTGCTTTGGGCCTGTGGTGAATGCAAGCTTCAGAGGGACATGCTCTCCTCAGCCCAGTTAGGCAGCAAAGAGGAAGAGGAAGGGTCTTTCAGCACAACCTTTTTTGTATCCTATGGACCTTCATTCAGCCTCTTGTCACTACCACCTTGTGGTGGCCAAGCCTTCAACCCATGCACTTTTGGAGAACACTCTAAGATCCTACTCTACTGCCTGCCCTTTCCAGACCTGAGGACATATCAGGTATATTGATAGCAGCTGTGTCTCCATTTTCTAATGCATCAACAGGAAGCTAATGAACAATGCGCATTAGTGTTCCTAGCACCAGGAAGTGTGTTTTCTGTCTCACTCCCATCCCCGGCCATCTATCCTTCCATTTCCTTGTCTTTCCTTGATGCTCTGCTGATTTGAAGAAGGAGCCAGGCAGGCTGTGTCCTCAGGGTGGCTGGAGTTCACGGCGATTTCATGGTGGAAAATCCTAGTGGCCTTTATTTGTACCCTTTCTGTTTGACACTATATCTGGTGGCCCTAAATGTAGGCTTTAGAAACCAGAAGCACCTAAATACAGGAGCCTGGATGAATCAAAAAGGCAAAAAGTGCCCTTTCCTGGCAACACCAATTCCTCAACAAGACATACTTCTGAACAAATGAACCTACTATCGTTGATGGTGGAGTGAATCACCCCCTTTTCTTTCCTTTTTCTTTTCTTTCTTTCTTTTTTTTTTCTTTTATGGTGCCTGCTAGGGTTATTTCCCATCTTTGAAAGCCAGAGCCCTAATGAGCTCCAGGGGGACAGAAGTCTGTCAATCATAGAACACTTTTCAAGTCGATCGTCTCTGCCCCACCAGAGAACCACAAGGCATGAAATAATTAGAAAGCCCAAAGTAACTGCTCTGTTTTACAAGAGCGAAATCCGCTTGTGGATCATTTACATAAACGTGTCACTTCCCATTACAGTTCTAATGTCGGCCGGGTGATAATCGCGGGCTCGCTGGGGGAGGGGAGGACAAGGTAAGCTGTTGAGCCCCATTGGAAAACCGAGGTGCGCATGTGCCGCGTCTTTCCCCGCCCCCACTCTCCTGGACTACTGAATTAATGCAAAGTATCTTTTCTTCTCCATTAAAAAAAGAAAGAAAGAAAGAAAGAAAAAACTATTCGTGCTGCTATGGCAGCAGACCCTGTGCTTAAGAGAAGAAAGGGGGAAAAGCTGCATCAAGCTATTGTTAATGGAGAATTCACTTTGAGAAGCATTTCAAAGCAGATCCGACTGGGGAAAGAATCATGTTAAATATTTGCTATGAAATATTTATAAGAGCACAAAAGCAATTGACAAAGTTGCCTGGGGGGGAAATCAGCGTTTCTCCTCATTTCGACTTCTTACAGTGGGGTTTTAAATGCTCTAGGGAGCACTTAAATAAGTGCAAATACATGGGTGATGTGTGTTCACGAATGAGTGTGCACACACACACACACACACTCGTACACATATGGTTGAATGGGTTGATGGGATTTAGGCCCATCTGCATCTGAATGCTGTTTCCCAAATACAGCAGCAATAAGAGGTCGCTGAAGACCTGTCTTGATAATTGCATTTGAGGGAGCTTGGCACTGACACCAACAGTGAGACACCCCTGGACTGACCCAGGTGTGTGTGTGGGGGGGTGGCAGCCATTTTGTGGGGAGCACTAGCCTCATATCTACCTTTAGGACAGGGATGTTCCTGAATCTTGACCCTTTATTGTTCCTGCACAATAGCGGCCACACTCAATATATTCAGTGAGAAAGCAAAACAATGACTGTTGCTTTGAGTCAGAATAAATCTTATTAGAGTATAGCATTTTCATCCATGTGGCTTTTGGAATATATATAATGTGTGTGTGCATATATGGAATATATACATATATATATATAATATATTCACAATACACACACACATTCCAAACCCTCTTACCTGACATACAATTGTATGATAAAATGTGATGAATGGTTTATTGACTTACACAGTTAAAAGAATCATCATGACAACTGCGTAATTTCAGTATTTATGGAGTTTTTCTCTCTACTGTGAGGGGAGGCGTGAAAATACAGTTTTAACAAAATGTCTCCCACAAACTCATCACAAATTTAACTCAGTTTTTGCTACATAAGCCTCCTGATCCTTTTCTGAAGCATCTCTTGCTATTTTGACACCAACAGTGGTGTGATTAAAGCATCAGAGAACCTAACAGGTAGCCTATAGCCTACGACGGATGCTTATCTTAGCCTAGAAAATCTATTGAAACATCTGTTGTAGGCCGGTTTTATTCATCAATAAACACAACACAAGACGCAGGCTAAAAGAGCAAGCGTGCGGAACAACCACGGTATGGTCACTTCCGTAGTGTTTGACTTTGCCTGAGGGCTAAGACTGCCCATTGGTGAGGCAGGAAAGGGAAGGCGTGTTGGCGTGGTAGGAGTCTGAACCCCAGCCAGGCTGTTTCTTATCTAAGAGATCGCCAAGTGGGAATGCATTGTAGCCGGATTTAAATCAGCCTCTTTTCTCCATCCCCCCTCCCTCTCACACAACAAAAGTCTAAATCCCTTTTCAGGCCAGATTGCCCCATTTCCCTGCATGGGCCAGGCAGATTGGAAAGATGTTTGCCATTCAGCTTTTCTTCGGGCTAATCAGAAGACACTAGGGCGGTGGGATTTCTGCCTTTCATCCACAGAGCCGGCCTCTCCAAACGGCGGCCGGCGCCGAGGCCTCTGGGCCTGCTGGATAGCTGGGCTGCCTGTCATCTCTGAAGACAGATATAAAAATATTGTTAACCACGAGCCTAAGCAGAGGGTTTAACAGGGATTTGAATCTAAAATGTGATACTCCATATAGACCAACTTGATGTGGTCCAACAGAGCCGAACCCCTTATTCTGTTCTAACAAAGTGTGTCACATAATGGAAGAGATTTTGATGGGATTTTCAACATCTCTTTTTCGGGCCTGCTGCTGAATAGATCTAAAGTGTGAATGAACGTCAGCACTTCCTGGGCTGACTTGATGAGAGGCCTCAGCTGCCCCGACTCCAGAGTCAAGGTGGCCTTGGCAGGGAAGCTTTCAAGTTCACCAGGGTGTTGTGGGAACTGGGACAGGGTGGGACAGTGAAGGTCCTCTGGGTAGACACAGCCAGGGTTAGAGAGTTGCTGTGTAGTGAGTGATTCCATGCATCCTGTAGTGGGGACATCAGTGACCTTTTGAACTAAAAAAAAAAAAAATCCTGAAAATAACTTTTTATAAAGGCCCTGGGCACCAGTTATTTAAGAAAGCCACGTGGAAGGAGAGTATGAGAGAAAATGGTTGAAGTCTTGGCATTTCCAGCTTACCAAGGGACCCTTGCTTGAGTACTTTTAACAACTCAATCTCTTTATTTATAAATTTGGGGCTTAAAATAAGATTGTTCCCTTAAAAATGCTTAAATGTATACAGTAAGTTTCTTAAAGTTTTTTTTTTATTGGATATTCTCTGTATTTACATTTCAGTTGTTACAGTAAATTTTCTGTAGTAAGAGCTTGGCGTGTGCATTCTTACTGCTGTGTGCGTTTGCATCATAAGGGGAGCTGGAAGTTTGTCTTAGCCTTACACTGGCCTCCACAGGGCTGTATAGTATCTGGAAAAACAGTGGCCAGCATCCCCTGGAGTATTTACAAATGAAGCAACAATGCCAGGTATGGTAACAGATACTCAGTTACTGAAGAAGCTGAGGCAGGAGCATTGTGAGTTCAAGACATGCCTGAGCAAGATAAGAAGATCAGCACTATACCAAGGAACCCAGTGAAATCCTGTCTGATAATAAGATTCTAAAAAGGACTGGGCCCTGGATCGAAGGTACAAAGCTTCCCTGGCATGTTTGAAGCCCTTGGTTTGGTACGCAGCACTGCACACAAAGATAAATGAATAAACAAACAAACAAACAAATATCACTTAAGGAAGTTTTATACTTCAGACGTAAGCCAAGTCCAGAAAACAATACAAGTCTCACAAATGCTCTGAAGCGCTGTGAGCAATTATATTTTTCCAGGTTTGCTTCAATCTTCTTATAACAAACAGACCATTAGAGGTTTTTTTGAGCTACTGGATACATCTCCTGGAGCCCAGGCAACTTCTCCTTACATCCCAGTTGTGCTGAGGGAGATGACCACTATACTAAGCTTGGTCCTTAGTTATGCCATACACACTTTTTAAAGTCATATACTGTCGGGACAAAGTCTATCTCTATCTGTATACAAAAGAGCTGGGCTCTATAATTCTTGGCTGTATATAAATGGTATTATATAACACACATGTCTGTCACTAACTCTGTCTATTCGTGTCCAAACAACTTTGTAGCTAAATACATAAATTATAACTGCAACATATGTATCCATTGCATGAATTTATTCCTGAATTCTCTTGTTGGTAGGTTTTTTTTAGACTATTTCCAGCTTTTCATACTTTTAAAAAATGCTACATTAAATACACATTTGTATGTGTGCTCTGTACATATGTAATTTGTCTATGACATGTATATGTGTGGATACATATGCCACACATCAGTATACACAGTCCCACGATCATTAGGGACGTCCATCTATCCTTATTAGAAATTGTCAGATTGATGTGATATGAGGGAATTCTGGCCAGCCAAGGGAACATTTGTAGAAAAGAGAGTCTATAACAGACTGTTCCGTGATCGAACGTGTTTGTGTCTCTGAGAGTAAACTTAGAAGTTATTGCTGCCATTTAAATATTAACTGCTATTGATTGTGGGAATTATTAATTGCAAAATTGTTTTTCCTCCTCACATTAATTACTTTGTGTATACTCTTCTGGGGTCTTCGGATACCCAGTTATATGTGGCAGAATGTGCCAGAAGAAAATGAGGTACCGGGGCACTCATAGTCCTCAAACACTGCTGCCCAGAGCCTCACTAACAAGGAAGTTCAGAAAGGCCAAACAACAAGCTGAAAATGGTCCATTAAGGAATGTCAGGTCTTTAGCTGACCCTCTTTGTATAACAGGGCTCATGTACAGAAGGCGAGGGGAAGAGAGGAGAGGACAGAAACCACAGAATCTTCATCGATATGTCTTAGGCACATCCAGAGCCAATCTGATTACTGCGCTGCACAGGGTGCATTTAACACTTTTCAAATGTGAAACTTTGGGTGACATGTGAATAATAAAATAGTAGTCCAGAAGTGATTTTCACAGATATGCTGGCTAGAAAGCAAATAGTTTTATTCTAGTCCTGTGTAATATTGATTACAATCAGAGAGAGATTAATAGCTTCGAAGAACTATAGATCAGTTGTTTTGTGGTATTTTAGAGGAGACATTGTCCTCCTTTGTGTGTATGAATATGTGTACCTACTTCAGTTATACAGTTCCAAAGTCATGTCCAATTATTTGTATAGTACTTGCTATTTTAAACCAAGAATGTTTTTACTTTGTGCCTTTTCGTTATTTTGTGTCACGGCAAATGGACTGCAGTAGGAAATGAATGTAGAGTTAATTCAACTGCTGCCCGGTGGCCCAACGGATGCTCGAAAGGGGCGATTGTTAGCGTGAATACAGACTTTTGGTGGACGCTTAGATTCTTAACTACTTGACCCAGAGTCTTCTAGAATCTACCTGGGTGTTTTCTAGGTCAGGTGGGAGACGCTGAGCCCCCAGCCTCAGAGCTCTGAGATACCTTGGTTGCACTGTGGAAAGGAGCCAGTGTCAGAATGATAATGGGAAACTGTCCCTTTTTTTTTTTTTTTGTTTTGTTTTTTTTTTTTTTGTTTTTTTCTGTTTTTTTTTTTTTTTTTTTTTTTTTTTCCTCAGGTTTTCTCAGCCAGACCTTAGCTAGGAAGGAAGCGTCTCAGTTCTTTCCTTTTCCCATTACAAAAACATTGCTCAGTTTAAACAGGTTTCTTAGGAAAACAAAACAAAACAGAGTTTGGTTACATGCGGTGAGCACAACGTTGTGTTTAACCCCTGTTCTGGGCTCCCTCCTTGAAGCCGAGGCACAGCGACCATCTGTCCTAGCCACTTGCTAAGATCTCAGGTCTCACAACTGTTCCTCAGCCCTCATTACTAGTTGACAACTCAGATACTGTTACTGCAGACATAGACAAAGCATGACACCCCCAGGACACACATCTAGGTAATATGTTCTCGGCGGAGCATCGTTATCCACAAAGTCAGGATGGTGAAATGTCTCCTCAGCATGACTGCTAGAGGCATCCCCAGTTTTAGACAAGGGGCGGAGCAAAAGAAATGAGAAGTTCTCTTCTAGTGCCACTCCACTATGAAGTCTTGCTCTTATTTTCTCTCACATTTTCAGAGATAATTTCCTCATGGTGGCACCTAGGTACGGGAGAGACAAGATCACCTTGGCTAGCAAGTGTGCCACTGTGAAAATGGAGGTAAAAAGATTTTGGTATGGCTATTGGTGCTCTATCTATAGAAGTTCAACTGTCTGTAAAATCATACATTTCGGAACATTCTGCTGTTACTGTCTGTATTTTAGCAAGACAGTTCCATTTTAGATAGCCCCATCCCTTAGTGAATAGAGGCAGAGATTTGAAATCGAACAACTGAAGTAGGAAGTTGAGGGTTAGACACCATTGATTACTGAATGTAGTGTCCCAAAAGAATGGAAACAAAGCAAAAATGGTCTTTATCCTAAGTCTCTGAAGAATTAGTTCTTTGGCTTAGTCACTTTTCTCTAAATTCGTGGTTCTCAATCTTCCTCATGCTCTGACCCTTTAATACAGTTCCTCATGTTGTGGTGAACCCCAACTGTAAAATCATTTTCGTCGCCACTTCATAACTGTAATTTTGCTACTGTTATAAAGTGCAGTGTCAATTTCTGGTATTCAAAGTGCCTGATATGTGACCCCTGTAAAAAGGCCGTTCATCCCCAAAGAGGTTTCGACCCACAGGTTAAAAACCACTGCTCTAAATGGGTATCTAATATAAGCTTTTACTCAACTCCTCCGGGAAGAATGGAGAAGAAGAAATTTCCATGAATGGAACATTGAAGATGAGTCTCCGAGTTGCACAGTGTCTGAGTTCAGAAGGCTAGAAGCCACTGAGATTATCATGTCCTTGGAAGTGCGGTTTTTGTGGTACAGGTAAAAGCCTCAGGATTTCCATGGTTAGAAATGTAAGTGACAAAGGAAAGGCATTAGCCTAAGTCACCTCTAATTAGGTGCTTTGGCTTAGCACACCCAGTGGAGAATATTCTGAGATGAAGCTTTAGAAGAAAAGCTACCTAATCCTCCAGGATAACTCACCATTAACGTTTAGATGAAAGGTTCTGGACCGGTGGCACCATTGCTAGTCAGCTTGTCTATGTGGCCCAAGGAGTTACATGCAAGGAGTTATCTTTCTTCTGGTTTTGGTTCAGGGATTTGATTATATGAAGTTGTTTACATGTTATAGATAGGAGAAAAAAACCCACGCAATTTATATACACTTAAATTTACTTATTTAAATGAAAACTATTAACTGATTGCAAACTTCAGAAATCATGACTAACTGCTTACATGCAAATACATAAAGCAACTGACTTTACTAGTTTTAAGGGACTACAACTCTTGGACTACAACATTGGTCAGCACCTGATCTCACTGGGAATGTTTATGCAAGATACATGTCTCACTAACCTTCTTAGTCTGTAAAATGGGAATATACATGTTCTTAACGGCATGTTTTGTTGTGGGGGAGGAGATGAAATACTTCATGGAAGCTAAGTCCTGAGCAGGTGTTTAGGGTTGTAACTACGTAGCCCAGCATATTTGCAGGTGGGGTTTGGGCGTGAATAATGAAGTCCAGAAGATTACCAGTGCACAGTGCTGAGAAACCAGGGCTAGTTCTCAACCAGCCGATGGCTTAGCCAGGACCCTGTGAGAGCTGGCTCTCAAAAATCTCATGATGAAGATGGAGGGATGCCCTCTTCAATCTTCCTAGGTGCAAGCGACAGTTCCTCGATATGACCCCTCTGCTCTGCTCAGACGCTTATTTCTGGGCTTAGCACATTGTGCCAGCACAGACTGGCAACTTCATTGGTGACCTGGTGACATGGGAGCTCTCTAGGCATGGGACTTATTTCTTGGCTACTGGCATAGTGCCTGACATCCAGCAAGGTCTCAGCAGACTTTCCTTTTAGAAGTATTTGGAGCTCGACAGATGTTGCTGGCATGTTTGGAAGCTGGGAATACACCATGCTATATTTTTCTGGTTGTCAGTAATGGAGCCATCGTCTGCCCAGTTTCTTCATCGAAGGAGTATTTCTTCGGTGTGCGTTGCTTGCTGAGAGGCTGTGATAATTAATGAGACTCCTTGGAAAGCAGCGATATGCTCTGTCCCTTTGAAGTTTGGTTTTACAAGAAGATCTTTATATACAAGGCTATAAAAATTCTGTTCTCCTTCCTGCCCTTTTCTTCTCTCTGATCCAAAGGTCCAGGAGAGATTATCCGCTCATGAAACTCCCATTTCTTAGATGCCAGTGTCCCTTGGAATATCACCTGCAGTGGGCTCATTCTGGTCTGTCCAAACCCTCTGGACTTTTCTTTTCACAAATCAACTTGTGAACCTTTAGACTGGAAGCCTGGAGAGCTGTCAGTAAATAGATGGGGAACACGGAGGATGTGCGTAGTGTCTCTTCAGCCTCTGCATTTGGTTCGATGCTTCCTGCTTCACCGGAGAACTACCCAGGAGATTCTATGCTCTGTCCTGGCTTCCCAATGACTCAGTATCACATACAGATGGGTGTCACATCAGAGTGTTGTACTCCAGACAAAATGAGATGTTTTTGAGTATCTTTGGATCAAAAGGTAACCCAGAGACAGGCATAGGAGCACACACCATTATTCCCAGCTCTTGGGAGGCAGAGACAGATATTGGTGTATATCTATGGGTTTGAGGCAAGCCAGATCTACATAAAGAGTTCCAAGTTAGCCAAGACTACCTACCTAGGAAGATCCTGTCAAAAGGAGAGGAGGACAAGGAGGTATCCCAGTGACAAGATGAATTTGAAGATGAATTATGGGTATAAGTCAGAAGCCAAGGAGCCATGTCAGGCATAGAATCAATCTGGGGTGACATGTGAGAAATCCTGAAGACACATAACTTGGGGACTTGAATTTAAGCACCCTGGGCTTCCATCTATTTATCTATAAAGTGGTCATATTAGGATTCACGTATGGTGGCCAGTGCCTCCTGTCCTAGCTCTTGGATGTCTAAGGCAGGAGAATTGTCATGTTGGCTAGCCTAGGCAACATAGTGAGTTCTAGACCAGTCTGTGCTACAGAATATGACCTTATCTCAAAACAAAATAGAGACCCCCCAATAAGCAAACTACATTACAGTTAATACAAAGATATACCATTGTGTAAGTCATGACTGCTTTGTAAACCCCAATTGTTACTTGTTTCTCATGCATTTCCCATTAGCTAAGTAGTAAAGATACAGTGATTGAGCTCAGGGAGAATGAGCTGACACTGAGTTGCCAATTGATGTTCTCCTCCAGAGGATGAAAAAAGAGGCTGCAGTAGAGAACGGTGCAGATACAAGGAAAGCTAAAGGGAAGGCATTAGGTTTTAGCTGCCCTCAAGTATCCATTGCACAGAATGGAGGGAGGTGCGATCTTACTGATGTATGATTACATTGGAGCAGGACTTTCATAAGCTATTTGGACTCCAAAATCATACATTCCGGAATGTTATTAATTGGTACTCAGATAACTCCCAACTGGTGCACTTTCAAATGCTCTGCCAATCGATTCTAGCCTCTTGACCCTCCAGCTGCTTCAGGCCTTTATTCATTATGTAATAATCACTGTTCTTGTCAACAGCTATGGTGACTTTACTCTTTGTCTTTAAAAAAAAAAAGAGTTAAAAAAAGAAGTCACTTTTTTAATGTATAGCCTGAATGAGTCCAGGCTGAAGGTCAGAATTCTTTAGCGTTTCAAAGGAACGTTTTACAATTTTGAGATTAGCATTGCTACAAATCTGACATTGCCAACTTCAACATCTACTTAATGTTCTTCTCCAGTGGGCAATATTTTAAAATATTACTGGATCTGTTTGTTCCTTCCTGGTTACTCTTGTTTCTGCCAACTGCAGCCAAGAGCACCCTTGCTTCAGGAAAAGGCAGTAGTAATGGTCGTTCATCAACAAAGGAGTCAGTGTTGAGCCTTGGACTTCCAAAACAGGCTCTTAAAATTCATTTCAGGGAAAATAGATGTGAAAGCCAAGATTTTTGTTAGGGAGATCCAGGCTTTGTTGAGAGAAGTGAAGACTTTCCTAAGATTTTAAGGGAAGGAAACAGGTAGAGTATAGATTATGGGGATAACCATGGAATGCACAGAGACTACGGAAGGCTGATAACACACTGGGATGTATGGCAGTGTCCTGTGTAATCAGAGGGCAACGGGCAAAGCAAAACCAACCTAGAAACACGTCCTGGGCTTACGGTGGAGTCTTGAGGCTGTGACAGAAAGCTGGTGAAGTAAGACAGGGTGAGTGTGCTGAGAACTTAAGTCAGGTGAGGAAGATAAGGCAGGGAGAACACATATTTTCTGAGTTGTGGAAATCCTGGGGGCTAACCTGGGTCTCTGGAAGAGAGGCATATACCTTATGTCTGGTTCTTGGAGTGACTGTATCAAAGAAAAGTAGCATGCTTAGGCAGAGCAAAGCCTGCCTTGTTGAGTCTTCCCTCTGCATAGCTTGGAAGATACCAGAGCCCTTAAGCATTGCGACTGAGAAGGTCAAATGCAGAAGGACCCTAGAGCTGAGATACAAAGGGTACTATTCTTGAGCTACTTTGTGTCTGGCCTTATTCCCAGCTTGTGTCTCAATCAGATCACTCAACTTTGTACCTATTGGTTTGTCCGAATTAAGGCTTTTGTTGCTGTGGTAAAATATACAGAAGTACTTCATGACTTCAAAACCAATACTACTTGGGAATCACTCTTACACTTTATCATGTTTGGCTGCCCCCATACAAATTACAGCATTAACCTTACTCTGGATCATACCTTCTGTGTGTTGACCCCGAGGAAATACTTCCTAGATTTCACCTCAGTGACATTTATCCTTAGCCTTAGATGACTAGTATTGTTTTAGCAAAAGGAAAGGGTTCACTTTAGGGGTTTTGGTATTTTGTTAACAATGGCTGATTTTTCAACCCCAGCATACTAGAACTATTCAAAATATCACATGGACCCAAACAAGCCTTTATGAGACTCTCAAATTTCTCTCTAAAACTTCACAAGCCAAGCTTCCTTCATCTGCACTGGGCTCAGTTTTATCTTCCACATTTCCACAACATATTATTAAGCTCTGAACATTTAATGGATTTTCTAGCCCAAAGTTCCAAAGTTCTTCATAATTGTCCCAAAAGAACATGATCATGTATGTCACACCAATACCCAACTCCTGGAACCAATTTAGGTATTCGTTGAAGTTTCTGTTGCTATGATAACACACCATGATGATCAAGACAAACTTGCAGAAGGAAAAGGGCTCATTAACTTTCTGGTCATATTCCACCACTGGTAGAATTTAGGACAGGAACTCAAGGTAAAACCTAGAAGAAGAAACTGAAGTAAAGGCTATGGAAGGTCACTCTTTTCTGGCTTGCTCCTTATGGATTGCTTAGCCTGATTTCTCATAGCACCCAGGATCATGTGCTTAGGGGTGGCACTGCCCGCAGTGGCCTGGGCCCTCTACATTAATTATTAATCAGCAAAGTACCCACTAGACTTGCCTAATATGTAGGCATTTTGCCAGTTAAGAGTTCATTCTTCCCAAAATTTTCTAATTTGTGACAAGTTCACTTGAAACTAACCAACATAGGGTCAATAAGTCTAGATTCTTCTTTGTAGTTTGATTCCAAAAGTGTAAGCTATAATTGAGCCTCTGAGCATACTTCTTAGTTGAACAAGCTAACTCTTGTATAACCTACATGGAGTTAAACTTTTGCAGCCTCTTCCTTTCTTTCTAATTATATAATGTCCTATCTCTGCTCTGCAAATATTTATAAGACACCTTGGACTGCAGCCTTAGTGATTTTGCTGTGATATAATTTATATATAAAGTATCAAGTTACATTTTAAAAATAACCAGCATATTTGTCATTTGGCAGAGAAAACTTAGAAATAAAAGATTCAATATTTTGAATTTATATAATGGGACTCAAAGGTTAGTTGGATTAAGGCTTCTGCCCTGTGATACATTGAATTTCATAGCTTCTCCTCAGCATCTGTAGGCTTTCTGCAGAAATCATTACAAAGTAAATTCTTCTTTTTGTCTGTTGTCATGTTGTCAGATATTGTCACCTCAGGACACCCTTTGAACTCTTTTGTGTGGTCTCCAAACTGCCACATCTACAGAAATCACTTTGAAGAGTCCTGTGCTGTCTGTCACTGTTTGTGATGTGAGCAGTAGTACCTGTGACAGAAGCCACTGCCTGAGTTAGTTTTTTTGTTGCTGTGATTAGCCACTGACCAAACACAACTCTGAGAAGGGAAGTTTGGCTGACAGGTTCCAGTCCATCACCAAGGGAAGGCAAGGCAGGAACTCCAGCAGGAACTTGGAGGCAGGAACTTAAGCAGAGGTCATAGAGGAATGCTGCTTACTGGTTTGCTCTCTGTGGCTTGATATATTGGCCTGATCATTCACTGTGGCCTGGGATGAAGCTTCCATGTTAATGAGGAAAGTGCTCCATAGACTTGGATATGTCTGATGGAGGCATTTTCTCAATCATGGTTTTCTTCCCAGATAACTATAGCTTGTGGCACATTGACAAAACAAAGCAAACAACAAGAAGTTAACCGCACGGCCAGGACAAGTCTTATCTTTGGAACATCAGAACTCTGTCACCCCTGTTATATACTGAGAAAAACTTTCCCCTGGGCCACAATTATTACAGACTCCTAAGTCTTTGATTTAACAATGCCATCGGGTTCTAGATAACCTTCTTACAGAAAAAAACAAATGCTTCGTATAGACTTCTGTTTGAACTCCATCTGGCTAAGGCCTCAGCAAATTCCTTCTCTCGTTTTCCAGATACCAAACAGCAACAGACAAGGAACTCCACCCATATCAACAATCCTAAGAACCTTAACAATGGATAAGCCTACCCAGCTGCAGGGGGTCACTCACAGACTACTTCTCTTTCTTCTCCAAATGTTATGTTTCAAAATGTGTCATCGTAAGCGCTGGGCTAAAGAATCTCAGTATCTGGGAAAGGAGTCGGTTCCATCCCAGAAAGCACAGGCAAACAGTGAAGGAAAACTAGATTAGAAAACGTGGTTCGTGTAATACACATGAGAGCGTCTCCCGGATGCTGCCAAGAACCCCCCTGCAGAGTCCCTAAGGTGCCCAGTGCCTGTCTTCCCTCTCCCTATGGATTTTATCCTCTTTATTCCCTTATCATTGGCTGTGTACTTCAGATATAAGCATTCTGTCTGTTTTCTGGATAAAGAGTTTGTTACATGTGTGAATGTGTCTTTCTTTCCACCCCCTACCCCTTCTTGTCAACAAAACAGGCCCAACTTTGTGTCCAGACTAGTCCCGACTCCAAGTGATTATCACCCTTAATGGAACCCAGTAACTTTCAGTTTTATCCCAGAGATTAACACAATTCTTTTGGGTTAGAATATTAAATACCTTGGCATTGTGGAGAAAAGTCATGGAAGTGTAGACTTTGAAGTAGTCAGCATTATAAATATACACAAAACTTATTTCTATACACAACGTTATATATATATATAATGGCACATGATTAAAATTGGTTAATTCTTTCAGTCTCATAACTTTAACATAAAACTCATATCTAGGCACTGTGGCATACATCTATTAATATCAGTATATTGGGAGGCTGAGGCAGGAGAATAGCAAATTTGAAATTGCCCAGACAAATTATCATTCACTGTCTCAACAAACAAACACAAAAACAAGCAAGCAAAAAACTAAAAATAATTGTGAACACTTTTGTGGGCTTAAAGAACTTTTTTCTTGAACTGCTTAAATACAAAGGCAAATAGAAAATAGAAAAAGTCAAACCCTTCTTTTAAATCTTTTAAAACTTTTAAATAAATTAGATCAAATTTACACCAAGTTCTTTTATAGTATTTGCTTGCTTATGCATAAAGAATTTATATTTTTGTCATTAATTTGGGAAATTCTCCTGATAGATGTATTTTGGAGAGAGAGAGAGAGAGAGAGAGAGAGAGAGAGAGAGAATGTTGTAAGAACAAAACAAAGCTTTGTATATCAGTAACAAGGGCTGGTTTGTTTTTGAAGTCATATTAAGGAAGTTGAGAATCTTAAAACTTCATTTTATATGGTATTTCGTCAAATGCTCTATCACCAAGGTTCTGCTTTTAGCAAATAAAATATAATCTTTATTAACATTAATGAATCTATAAGGAGAGTTTCAGATTATGTAGAAAAGAAAAACAAAACATAAGGTCCACATGATTGTAACTTATTCACAGGCGTTGCTTCCAGTAGGCCAAACACAAATTCCTCATTTACCACAAACCCCAAATGTGGGAAGAAGATAGCTGAGTCAACAGGAAATAAAGGAGACAAGTCTCTGATTCTCTGAGGAGAATTGAAGTGCTGCTGTCCCCACATAGAGACTCAGACAAACCTTTGCTTTTAGGAGCCAGAAGCTGCCTGCTTCTGTCTTGCTTGGGCGGGGAACACAAAGACACAATGGGGCTCACTATTGAAGGAGTTCATTTTCTACACATAGCCCATGTAGTGCTGTTGGAACACCCATGGCTCAGAATGCAAACTGTACTGTGTCCGTTTAAGGGTTTTTAAGAGATAGAAGTTGTAGTTGAATAACTAATAGTCTTGCCAAGAATCAAATAAATATCATTGTGATAAAGCTGGATCCAAGGTTTCAGAAACCACTTATAACAACTCACGAGTGTGATCCCCGTGTCTCCAGGCGGGACTACAGAATCAGAATTATTATCCTTAAAGATTCAGACACTCAGCCACAGAGGTTAAATGATTCACCCAAGGTCAGAGAAGCTTGATTCTCCCATTGCAAAGCAGAGCTGATGTGAGCTGCACGCATGTCTCACATCCCAGAGGCCCTTTCAGTGGCAACTTCAGGTCAAACCTCGACAGTTTGGTTCTATTGCTGTTCCGGGATGTACGTTTCTGGACGATGTTGCTCTACCAGGATCCTCCTTGGTTGCATTTCCAACAGTTTTACAGGATGACAGAAACTCTCCACTTCCCCAGCATACCCCACTTGTGCCTCATTTTGTTTCAGTGCACCTGTGTGGGACATGCCCTTGAGGTCACTGATGTGCAGGCTGTGATTCCAAAGCAGAACTCGGTCTTCCCCCATCACTTCCTGCCTCAGGGCTTTGTGAGCCGGTCTTCCACTGAACTGGAAGCTCTCTGTTTAGACTGGGCTGGGCGGATCCATCTGTCTGCACTGCACAATGCTGGGTTACAGCATCCACGGCTGTGCCTGGCCTTTTACATGGGAGCAGGGTAATCAGACTCAAGTTCTCGGGCTTTCTGAGAAAGCTCTCTTGCCCACCAAACCATCTCTCTAGCCCTGGGATAGCCTATGTTCATCATTTATGTATTTTCTTAGCTTTAAAAAAAGAAAAAAAAATTACTGTTTTATTTGTGTGTGTATGTGTGTGTGTGTGTGTGTGTTTGCACATGCACGCAAATATCTGAAGGCTAGAATGTATTGTATCACCTAGAGTTGGAGTTACAGTTGTGAGCTGCCAGATGTGGGGTGCTGGAAACCAAACTTGTGTCCCCTGAAAGAGCAGTAAGAACTTTTAACCACTAAACCATCTCTCCATCCCCTATTTTCTTAGCTTTCATTTTTTAATAAGTATAGCCGTTCAATAGCATTACATATTCTAGGACTTCACTGGTAAAGTGGTACACAGTATTTCAGAAAGTATTGTGACTTTAGGGACAGAAGCTAAAGGCTCCAAAGGATTGGTATCTATGTTACCATGGCAATGTTCTCAGTTGTGAGAAGTGGATAAAGAACAGAAGTTGTACTGGCAACTCACCAACAAACTTGTTAAGGCAAAAAAGCACATTATACATGGGTAAATTTATGTCTAAACTGCATAACCCTACTAATAGCAAAGATTCACATTAGGGGGATTTTTATTCAATCCTAGGTATTGACTTACTTAAGGGTAAATGTCTTAGAGCATTATTAGAGATGCTGTGGGTCTCACACTCCTGCAAAAGTCTAGTCCCTCAAAAGCTTGGTTAGAATCTATGTGTGTGAGTGTATTGGGCGCTACTGCTCATCTATTAACGTAATAATTAACTTCTATTATATAACCTATGGGTTTATTTGGCTTTGACATTGCAAAGAGAGGCTGGTTATTGAAAGTTATTCTAAGAGGCTTTTCCAATCATCTCCTCTACTCCTGTGGTCTGTAACCACGGGCTTTTCCACCCAAGCCCCAGTTCCCAAAATAATGGCTCTGAGCCTTAATTATTTATGAATAAATGCCTAAGCCATAAGCTTGGGCTTGTTTCTTGACTAGCTTGTAACTTAATTAACCCGTTTATTTTCCTCTATAAGTGCCATATGGTTAGTTACTTTTTGGTTTCATGCATCAGTCTCCTCAGAGTTCAGGGTGATTCTGTTCCCAAGCCCGACTCTATCCCAGAGTTCCAACTTCTCCCTACAGGAACTCACACCTCCTATTTCCTGTCTCAGTTAATAGAGCACCAGCTTTTTTATTGACAGGTGATGCTTTCATAGAATACTGAAGAGATTCTCTCTAATGTGGTCCTTTCAAATGCTGGCAAAAATCAGATTCCTTTTTTGCCCCCTGGGGTCAGAATGCCTTTAGGCTGGGGATAAACCAACATTTTTGGAGAAATATTCTAGCTTTCATCCATAAAGTCAATTAAAACATATCCACAATTAATTTCTATACCTACCACAAGTTCTTGTGACATTGGATCACTCTTGTCATCGGATTCATGTTGGCTTCCAAGAGCCAGTTCTGTGCACAGTCTGCCCATAAGAGGAGGGTTCCAGGTGTGAGAACACTGAGCATGGAAAGGCCCCTTTGAGAGACACTGGCCTTCGGGCAACTATAAACACTGAGACAAATGGTTCTTCCCTAATAAATGCCCAGAGGAAAAAATATTATGTACTTTAAAGACTTTAGGGACCAAGTTCAGTTGTAGGCAGAACTTTTTCTAAAAGTTTCAAAAGAAAGTCAAGCCAAAATGTGCAGGTTGTCATCAAACTTCTAAAACTTATCAAGAAAGGAAGGGACATGGAGAGCCGGGCAGATAAGAGGCACACCGAGCCTTCCTCCATGCCTGTGGGCTGGCTTTGGTTAAAGGGGACAAATGATCTCTCTGCCTCGATTAGAAACAGTGCATTGATAGGGCTAGAGAGATGACTTAATAGTCAAGAACCTTTACTGCTCTCGCTGAAAACCTGGGGTTTGTTCTTGGCGCTGACAATAGGTGGCTCACAACCAACTGTACATCTAGATCCAGGGGATCCTGCACCCTCTGATCCAAGGACACCTGCATGCACATGGTGCACATAACTCACACAAGGGCACACATAAAAAAATACTCCAATATTTGATCCTGTGAACCTCACCCTGTAAAAACGGGTACAGCCACTGAACAATAGACTTCGAAACTGTTACACTGTAACTATAGTATCTAACTACCAGTAAGTGATTGAAACTGTTACACTATAACTATAGTGTCTAACTATCAGTAAGTGATTCCGCTAGGTCAGATTATATCTATGACCTTAGCAGTCAGGACCTCGGGAGACTGAGACAAAGGGATACTGCAAATTCCAGCCCCCCCCCCCCCCAGACACACACACATACCAGATCATCCCATGGCTGGGCAGAAGCAACCCACGATTATCCTATGTGAATGCTCAATGCTAGAAAAGCTTGTTCTAATAATGAAGGGTACGTCATTAAGAATTGTAAGATTAAACCTAACGTGTTCATGAGTTAGTCACACAGTGAAAGAGTAATCAGAGCCACTTTGGTCGTCTCTGTCGACGGTGACATCCGCTAACATTTCTCCTGGAGATAGTCTACAGGTGGTATTTGTGTTTACAAGGGAGGGGAGTCTAGGTGTCTTGGCCCTGTGTCACCCCGATCTTCCACAGCTGCGCTGGAGGATGTGGTTTTGTTGGGCCCACTGTAGAGGCAGATTATTGTGTGCAAGGGGTAATTGGGTATTGCTTCCTGTCTTCAAAGTCTAATCTTTACAGTTTTTCAACAAATTCGGGAGTTGAGCAAGGATGGTAAAGAAAGAACATGGCAAACCGTATGTGACAGTAGACCACAGCATATGGCAAGATGTCTGATTAGAACATACCAGAAAACATGACATGCCCTGAGTCACAGTCTCCTTGCTTCTGTCATGTTGTACCTGATGGATGGTAACCTGTTTGACTGTTCTCTTTACCAGAGGATGCGGTTTCCTTGGGACCGTGGGAAAAGCAGTATCTCTGCTCTCACATTGGCTGGAAAGGAGCAGTGTTGGGACGAGAGAAGGTTCCAGCAACCGTGCTCCTTTCTCTCTCTCTCTCTCTCTCTCTCTCTCTCTCTCTCTCTCTCTCTCTCTCTCTCTCTCTCTCTCTCTCTCTCTCTCTCTCGTGTGTGTGTGTGTGTGTGTGTGTGTGTGTGTGTGTTTGAACTGACCTGCAGACACATATCTTTTGCCTTCCTTTAGCTCCTGGGGAAAGGCTGTTTGGAGGGTCAGGGAATGGAGCCTAGCGCACCGCATGCTGTCTGGCTAAGTCTTGAGGCCTTGCCTAGACTTGGGTAGAGTTGGAGTCCGGGCAATGGGAAGGTCTAGTTGCCAAGTGCGTCCTCCTCCAAAGCGCTCCTGCTGACTCTCCCTGCTCAGTCACCCCTTTGTTCACTTCCTTCCTATATTTTCACTCAGATGTGGTTTAGTGTTTTCTTTCCAAGGCATATTTTGCATGGAAGAATGCTTTCAGTGAGCTGAGGCCCTAATTGCCAAATAATGGTTGCCAAAACATGTTATTTTGGCTCGAGACGGTACAGAGCAGGAGGCCGTTTCCCCTCCTGGAAAAAAAAAAAATCTTTCCTCAGCAGCCCAAAGGCCCTTTGCAAGGTCGCAACATCCAGGCCTCCGCCATGCCACGGTGCTTCCTTCAGTGGGTGAGGGTGATCACCATCTCCAGCCAGCCTCCCGGTCTCTTCCGGTGTCTGAGGAGGGGCTTGTCTCCCAGCCTGGCCTTTGGCTGTGGGCGCTGGGCTGAAGGAAGCCGCCAGGACTTGTCTCCTCCCCAGCCCCGCCGAAGGCTGCCGGCTCCACCACCCGGCGAGCCTTCCCACCCGGCGTGCTCTCCGAGCCGCTGCCAGCTAACTGCAAACACAAGCCGCCCAGCAAGCGCGGGGATTCCAAATAGAGACAAATCTGGGGCCCCAGGGGAAGCTAGATGGAACTGATCAGTATGAGAGATATATCACTGCTAATTAAGTCCGGATCCCCTGGCTCCACTTGAAACAAACCAGGGAGGGATCAGGTTTTGAGAGCAGGTGCTGACTGGCTGCAAAGGAGTCCATCACTTGAGGAAAAGGTTCTGCATGCAGCCATGGGGGATGGAGGGGGTGGGGGATGGGGGACAACGGGACAGCGACCAGGAGCCCAAGGCTGTTCTAAGAAATTTCATTACCGGACAGAGAGTCTTAGGACATAAAGGAACTTGTGGAAAAACAACCCTTTAAAACAAAACACAAAACAACAACAGCAAAACAATAAAACCTACTGCTGTAAGCAAGAACTCTGTGCCTGCCTCGGGTTTGGGTTTTTTTTTTTTTTTTTTTTTTCTTCTTCTTTTGATAGCTGACTTACTTTCTTCTCAGATGGACAATGGAGTTAATTTAGAGGCGAGTAAACACTTTCCTGGTGACGCCAGAAGCAATTTCATTAGGGTCGGGACAATATGAGATTTGTTGCGACTCAGATGCTGGTCCAGTGTGGGCCCCACAACCACCCACCCACCCGGCTGCCTTCCCAGACTGCTGAAGACAAACCTGTTCTGAGTACCAGAGAGAGAACAGCATATACTTCAGGGAAGGAAGTGTGGCCGTTGTAGTCATGAAGAGGAAATACGTCTTTAAGAATCTAGACAACATTTGCCTTTTTTTTTCTTAATATCCAGGAACGTTTCCTTCACACTCGAAATTATTGTTCTCTATTACAGCCAACCTCGACTGGCAGTGTTCCTATCTGAAGGCTCTGCCAATCAATCCACAGAGATTCTATGAAGTAGGTGTGGCTGAGAAAGGTTACAGTGAACGGAGATTTGAATGTCAAGAGAACCCATTTCTTGTACCCATGATGTTCCTGTTCCTCTGAGCTCCAGATAGCCACAAGAGTAAAACTGCTTTTTAGATACCAAAATACATTGAATGAATGAATGAATTAATTAATTAATCTTGTGACGTTAAAGATTAGTCTTGCTGTGACATAGAGAAATTCTTGTAAAATGTGCTAAGTCTGGTATTCTGGAGAGCTCCTATTTGGGGGACAATATTTGTACTGAGTTTAAAAACATCATTCTGAGGGTCTTCCTTTGATCTTCATGAAGAATGCTCTTAATCCTGATAGCTTCAGGCCACATTTGGCACATGTTAAAGAACCTACAGGCAAGTTGGCTGAAGCTGCTAGGAAATATTATCAACATAATTTCCTTTTCCTTATGACATGTAATCTTTTCTCTCTCTTCACACCCTGATCTTCCAATTACTCTTGTTACTGGGAACCTACTGCTTTGAGTTCTGTCCCTAGACTCTGAGCATAGGTTTTCTCTGGATTGGATTCTCTGTGCATCGCTCTACTTAATAGTTTTATAGCAACAGAACTGAGTGCTTGTGTCTGTCTGTCTTTAAATTGGGGACATCACTCAGCCTTAAATAACGAAGAGCCTGGGTCCTTGTTAGCACCTAACTAACCTGAAAAAGAACCCAGAATTAAGTGTTTATAAAATACTGGTGTGTATGAGAGGCATTGTCTCATGAATGGTTATGAAGAGGAAGACATATCCGCCATGATAGTTCATAGTGCCCTCCTGAGAGGAGGAGGGGTGGGCACATGGCTTGAAGCCAAGTTGGAAATGTTCAAGGGACGGTTTCATGGCCTGTGTCAGCTCTAGCTGTTTCTGCTGGCCTTGATTCCACTGTCCTGTTTGTTCTCCCTGAGAACCTCACAATTGGTTCTGTTGCGCCAATAAAGAAGCCCCATGGTTTTAGTCAATGCGGTTTTGTCAGAAGGCTTTACCAGTGGCTAGAACGCAAGTCTCAGCTAGTGCTGGATCTGTAAAGCCCCCGGAATATATCTGCTTCTGGAGTATGGCTTTTGCTAGGTTTAACTGTCTTTTGGCCATGCAGATTCTTTGTTTTGTTTTCAAAACAGGGTTTCTTTGTGTAGCCTTGGCTGTCCTGGAACTAGCTCTATAGACGAGGCTGGTCTTGAACTCACAGAGATGCCCCTGCCTTTGCCTCCCAAGAGCTGGGATTAAAAGATATGTTCTACCACTGCCCAGTCAGCCATATGGATTCTTGCAGAAAGATTTCCTGCCCTCTTTAGAACTTTGACCTTTTAAAATCAGCCAAAGGAATGTAAGAGAGCTACATATTTTACCAAACTGATGTAAGATTTGTTTAGAGTTTCAGGAGGAAAAAATAGGAAAGAGGTACACATTGCATATTTTACAAGAGGCCTATTCAACGGCACAGGATATGGTGAAAACAGACCAGGATTGGGCAGGATTCATGCCTGGGATCTCAAGGAGCTAAAATCAAAGAAGTGACCAAACTGCTTGGCATAAACCCCTGTCACCCACTCTGATAAGGGAGATTGTGGCCTTTAAGTCAGTTATATATTCTTAAGGAGAAATGCCAGGGTCTTGTAAATGTTTGTGCCTGACAAGATCTTAAAATAGACTTGAGTGAGTGACCACATGGAACAGTGGGTAAGAGCTTCATACAGTTTTATTACCCTCCTATGGGCAAATATTTGCCTCAAGAGACACACCCACTCTCTCCAGAATAGTCTATTGTAAACAACAGGCTCCCTTTTACAAGAGCTGGAATCTTTATGATGTTTGGGAACACTGAAACCGAAGGCTAAACAGCTTATTTGAATCTTGTCTCTCAGCCAGGAAAAGTCACCAGTTGATTTTTCTCCCTTTCTTTTCGATGACTATGCCCAAGGCATGTTCTAGAAAACTAACATTGGCAAGAGTTGCGTGCGCCCTTCCCACTTTTATTTCTGGGGATGACAAATGGAGAATATTTTAGAATTTCCCAGGTGGCTCTAATAGAGCAGCATCCTCCCTGGCTTTTCTGCCTTCTACTAGGAAGCAACCAGGAGCCCCACTTCCTGGTCTGGACTTCTGTGCAGAAAGAAGTGTGAGAACTTACTGGCAGGATTTAACTCCACGGGATTTGTGCCTGACTGTTTGGAAGGCTTACAGAAATGTAATGCATTTCTAGCTAAAAGTATCTGACTTAACAATTGTGTGCACATAGAGTGAGTCTCATTACTCCTAACTTGTGCTGTTGTTAGGCCATCTGAAGTATTTAATTATCTCCCCTTGGTTCCCTCAACAGAGCTAAAGATAGTAAAAGGGTGTGTTTGAAAATACCAGAAGAAAAGATAATGTTTTTCCTAAAGATATTAGTACCCACTTAGAGTTAGTTTGGGAGTTATTTGGGTCATTTGATTTCATTTTCATTGTCAGAATTAACTAAATCTAACCAGACAGTTCTGGCCTCAACAGGAACCATATGTGTTCCAAATAGTTTTTAATATTAGGAAGGTCAAGTTGACTCCTATGTGACATCTAAAAAGTGTCTTGGCTTATTCACCATGCTTCATTTCTGTAAGAGGAAACACGGCCTTTGCACCATTGTTAGCTTTTCCCCATTGTTCTCACACTACCATTGGGGCCACAAGCTCCATTGTGTCCTATCCATATGTGTTAGATTTGAAATCGTATCATGTCTATGTCTGAGAACCACATAGACCCATCTTCATGCAGATTTCTTAGTGCTCACGTAGTAAATATCCCAAACCTATGGAGTTACTTTTGTGAGGATATAGGCAGGCGAAAGAGGGACCAGAAGAGAACAGATTGTCAGTTCTAAGTGAAGTGACCCAGGGAAGCCTGCAGCAGGGGAAATTCATGGTGAGCTTTGGAAAGATGAGAAGTGTCTGTTGGTGACGAGGGCCACCAATATAGAAGGGAGACTTATCTTCGGCTAGAGTTCCCTCAGCTCCCACTTACTGGTTGTGTGTGGACCTTGGGAGAGCCATTTCATAGGAGGAAACACTGTCTTTGGTCCGTTACATATTCTCTTTCCCAGGAGCTATAATACCTGCCCTGGAAGCTTGCTTGTAATTGTGAAGAAAGAATGCACAGGAAAATGCTTTGTCATTGAAAAGCCCTCTTCAGATGACCTATGTTCTTAGAGAACCTGCTTGTTCCCATAGAAACTTTCTGGGCTATTGAAGGCAATTGCTTAAGTGATTATATGTTGTATGTGTGTGCACGTGTGTTTTGCGTATCTGTGGGGGTAGGGTGCTTATACTCGAACACACGTGCGCACGTGCTTTCAAATCAGACATGACAGTGGATGTACTTCTTATGTTAGGCTAAACAGTTACCACAAGCAGAACATTGCAAGGCATAAGTGGCAGGAGATAATTTCTTGCTTTAGGAGCCCGAGCTGTGTGCTTGTGACCAGTAAGTGGCTTTCTCCCAGTTTGTCTAGCTGTGTGTCCAGAAACAAAAGGATAGGTTTGCACCAAATATATAAATATCTTATGTTTATAAATATAAATGTTTATATATAAATATGTAACTAAGTCTTTGCCATCATGGTAGCATAAAAGCTGCTTTTGTCCAATAGGACAAAAATGAGCGTGAGGACTCATTTGTAATTTATAAACTCTAAAATCATCTCCCCAAAGGCAAATATCCATATAAGCAAATCCCCCATAGAAATATGTGAGGAATAATGCCAACTCCTCTTTTACATAAAGTGTGGATTAGGAGAGTAAAGAAGCCATTGAGAATTTTCCTGGAGAGAGTGCAGTTGCCCTGCCCCCTGCTTGTGATCTATAATGGCTGGAAAGAAGGCTGGCTAAAGAAATGGCTCCTAAGAGAGACAGAGACCTTGGGAAGGCAACAGACAGGACCCTTGGCTTTCGGTTTATGGAACCATCCATCCCACTTAGCTAAGTGTTCTCCCAAATCTACTTCTCTGTGCTCATTGTCTCTTCCCTTCCCTCCCATGAGCTCTGGCCACGGAAGGCTCTACAGACAGAAAAAAAAATTAAAAAAAAACAAACCCATGTCATTCCCAGCTCATCATAAAGATACTACCAGATGACTATAATTTCCAGGAATATCAACAATCTAGAAATAGAGCTTACCGTTCTACCTTAAAAAGGGAAATGGTGAGAGTTTTTAATCTGTTTCAACTGTTCTAATTTTCAAGTCTACTTGATAAACCTCCTACTTTTAGAATACTCAATACCCCGAGTGGAAAAGAAGACAAAAGCTACAACCTGTAGGAAGAAGGAAGGGGGAACCCACAGAGAGGCCAGCCCAACATCCATCAGTGTGAGCTCCTTTGTTTTGGTGACATAATGCCCCATGTCTGATCCTGGCAAACTTGTTTCTGGAGTACCCGCAGCAACAACAATGCTGGTTACTAGACACGCAGAAGTTATAAATGACAATATCGTGTGCACTTCTAATGACAAAAGCAGGTTTTTAGAAAACTCCTTGAAGACTCTGGTTTAGCTCTGTACGTCAAGGAGGGATTAGGTCAAGCAGGTGGCCCAGTGCTCTCTCAGGTCGAGGCACCTTTAACAGCTGCCCAAAGTTCTGGCTCAGAGTAAGGCAATCTCTGGCCTGGGTGTTGAAACAGAAGTTTGGGGAAGCCCCAGAGGAGGAGAAAGGGCCAGGCTTGTCCTGAACCGCAGCCAGAATTCAGCTGTTACTGGCACTGGCCTCCCCTGGCTGGTTGTGCTTGAAGACCATTTGGCACTGTGGGCTGAGATGAATTCAACTCCGCAATATAATTGTTGACCCTGGCTGAACACAGAGAGGAGAAGGCGTCCAGAGCATCTGCCTCCAGATACTACACCCAAGAAGCCGAGAAAAGCTGTTGCTAGCGGGTGGCTGTAACATCCCTATTTTAAGCATTGACACCGGGTTTTCACCAGATTCAAGAAGGATGCATTTTTTTTTTCTTGATGTGCATCACATTCTGGTAGTTAAACATCTCCATTTTAAAAGGGAAGTATCAAAATGTTCTGGCCTTGACCAAAGACACCTCTGATTGACATCCTGGCCTTATTGATTAAGTTGATATAGTGGCTTTCTTAGGGGGATGTTTAAACCAACCAGCCTGTGCATTTTGCTTCCGTGTGCCCAACTGACAACAGTCAGGGATCTGCCCTCTCCTCTTTCTGAAGGATCTCTGGATGACTGGCTCCCTCCTTACTGCCGCCCTCCTACAGATGTTACAAAGGAGTGATCAATGGTTCAGCTTCACCCAACTTTGCACAGAATGTAGAAGACTGAACTCAGAACCTTTTTCTTTATTAACTGAGCATCTTCCAGTCTTTAGTATTTATTTATTTATTTATTTATTTTCATTTTGTATGCATTGGTGTTTTGCCTACATGTATGTTCTATATCTGTGTGGAAGTTTCAGATTCTCTGGAACTGGAGTAACAGACAGTGGTGAGCTGCCATGTGGATGCTGGAAATTGAGTCAGGTCCTCTTGAAGATCAGCCAGTGTTCTTAATTGCTAAGCTATTTCTCCAGTTCCAGCCTCTAGTATTCTTAACTATAGGTGAGTATCATAGAAATTACACTCTCCCAAAGCCAGGCAGTGGTGGTACACAACTTTAGTCCTAGCACTCAGGGGGCAGAGGCAGGTAGATCTCTCACCATTTCAGGCCAGCTTGGTTCGTATAGTGACCTCTAGGACAGCCGGAGCTGCAAGAAACTCTGTCTTGAAACACAGAAGAAGAGGAGGGAGAGAAGGATGAGGAGGAAGAAGGAGAGGAGGAGGGGAAGGAGGAAGAAGAAAAGAACGAAGGGAGAGAGGAAGAGAGAGAAAGGAAAGAAAGAAAGAAGGAAGGAAGGAAGGAAGGAAGGAAGGAAGAACTTAAGCTTTTCCTATAGTGCTTTGATCCTGAAACACTGCTTGATTTGGGGGTTCACTAGTCAGTCACTCTAGCCTAATGAGTGAGCACTAGTTCAGAGAGAAGTCCTGTCTCAAAAAATAAGGTGATTAGCAATGGGGAAAGACAGGCATTCAAGGCATGTGCATATATGCTCACACGCACACACACAGAGGGAAAGAACATGTCATTTGAAAATCAAACTTTATAGTTGTTTTATGCTTCTAAAACTTTTGAATATTTATTTAATTTTATGTACATGTTTGCTTTGCCTACATATATGTGTGCCACATGCATGCCTGGTGCCAGTGAGGCCATGTGGAAGCTGGGATGGAGCACCAACACTCTGCTATCTCTGTAAGAGGTTCTGAACTGCTGGACCAGCTCTGCAACCACAGACTGTATAGCCCTTTATGTCCCACGAGGAGAAACTATGCTGGAGAAGGTTCAGGCCTGCTTCCTTTTCTCCTGCCGTTGACCTTTTTGGTCATTTTGGTATTTTGCCTTAGGTCAACTGGAGGGGTGGTGGAGGAGGAAAGTTCTAGACAGAGATGTTTTGCTGCATAGGAACAAAGCAGGAGGAAAACAGAGGTGAGAAGGAAAGACTGAGAACTGATGGTTCTAGAAAAATGTTTATATTTCTGACTTCGTTAATTCTTCAAGAATCAGACTTGCCACCGAGCTTGTCCTGTTTCTCAGGAGCACAGTGAAGCCATTCTCCACCACGGGCAGACACAGGGCAGAATGGCCGCCTACGGCTGCCTCTGCGGTCAAACCACTCAGTCTTTTCCCTGTCCACTTTCCTGGGTTACCATTTCCGTTTGTGCTCCGTCTCCACTACCGCTAAGTGCCATGAGGTCAGGACTGCGCATGCCCGGATCTTCCTTTTGGTATTTAGTTCACCCTCAAACTCCCAGTAGCTGTTTTAAAGATGATTGTTGGGAAAACAGCTAAAGTTTGAAACTTACAAAAATCTCTGATGTTTATCCTTATTTTCATACTTCACAATCTGTTTTTTAATAAAAATATGTGTTTGTTGTTTTCTTAGGTAGCAATAGGAAAGTTTAGAAAAGCATAAAAAACAAGCAAACAACCCCCCCAAACCAACAATAACAACAACAAAAACAAAACAAAAAGCAAACAAAAAATAACAAGTGGTAATCCCGTGCCTGAATAATACCCACTTCTATTATTTGATGTATTTCCTCATTTTTTCTCTGAAATTTTGTAGCAAAAATATATGAAATAATTTTGGTATGTTCTACTTTATTGATTGCAAACAAATTAGAGGTTTTTATGCTGCTATTTAAGAAAATTTAATATTTAGAATTAACATTTATCTCCATGTTGTAAGTCATTTTCCTTATCGTCTGTCATATGAATATATTGTAATATATTAATTAGCTATTCTTACTTTTAAGGTTGTAAAACTAAGTCAAGCTAACTGAAAGGGAACAAAGAGGAGGGTTTATTGAAAGGTAAAACAAAAGATGATAAGACTTGGTCCAATGCCAGAGTGCTGAGAGACAAGAACAGAGCAACCACCTAGAGCTCCGGGGTAGATATTTTCTCTGGTTGGAACTTAGGGCATCGTAAGGTAGATGGCATTTGGTCTGGGCACAGAGGAGATCTTAAATGATAAGGACTTAAGTTATTTTAAGGTGCTAACAAGAGCTATGCAGCAGTGGCCATTCTACCTAGATGATTTGATCCATTTTTCTAAACCTTCACTATCTTCCCTTAACAGCTATGGTTTGATGTTCCCTCCCGTGTTCATCATTTTCAAGATCTTTATGGGTGTGTCCTATTGCACCATATGAGTACATCATAATTTATCTATTACTTAGGCTTCTTTTAAGTTTCAGAACCAACACAACCTAACTGGAGGCAAAACAAGGCTATTATCTTTATTATACGGTATTTTCAGCCCCATTTTGCAGACGAGGAAAAACAAGGCTCGAAAAGTTATGCAATCTTGCCCGTGTTCGCTTAGGATTTTAAAACATTGGAGGCTGAATTGGGCGGGCGACAGCGGACAGAGATGACTTATCAAAACGAGCTGTCTCACCAAAGGCATCACTTGTCACGAGTGTCTATGATTGTCACGGACAGCCTGCTCTGTGGAGGTACATTTCGTTAGGACCCGCCAGATGGAGCTGGCAGGAAATAACCACCTTTCGGTGGGCTTCTTTAATGTGGTTCCTTAACAAACATCTGTGCTACCCATTGCAAGGAACTGGGGATTTCAAGTCAACTCTTGAATCTTCTGTGTGGCAGTTTCTCCCATAACGGCTCCTTGGTTGAAGATCAAAGGCCACTAGACTTCCTAACACGGAGTCAGCTTCTAATAAATGCTTTCTGCAGGGTGAATGGTTGGCATGAAAGCAGAGACATATATACAACACACAAAACAAAACAAAACAACAAAAGCTCAGCCTGAATGCATTACTAGGTCTTAAGACGTACTTTGTTTTCCACTAACTGTAAGAGTGCCGGTCAAACTATCATATCAACACAAGCTGTTTCTGCATTGTTCTGGAGTTTGCAAAAATCTCTGAAATACCTCTGCAAGCTCATTCCTGCCTTCTTGCATCAGGGCTCACAGTGTGTCTGAGAAAGGCCTGGTTCCCCGGGGTCCCTTGGGCTCAGTTGGTGCACACAGGGAGCCACCAACTGGAGGCAGCAGCTTCAGGCTGTTGGAATGGCTGCAGTGCTTCTTCTGTCTTTGAAGTCTTACCCTGCAGTTATCTCTCCTTGCACCAGGCGGGCTGAAAGTGAGCCCGTTGCATGCAGCTGTCACCATTTAAGCCAGCAGGCGTTTGAAGATGTGCCGGCCCCCACCCCTTGTGAGGGGAGCCAGAATAGAACAGAGTGTGGCGTTCCCATGGAACCATCCGATCACTTGATCAGAGCGCGGGCCAGCATTTTTCCCCCTTGATGGAACTGGGTATGGAGAGCAAAGAGGAGAAATGGTGCCTTGTACCTGCTCCGTGCAAATGTCAGACCCAGGTAGCTGAGAGCGGTCGACATTTGCGGCTCTGTGGGAAAAAGTTGTGATGAGAAAACTTGAAGGGAGCAAGGAGACCTCAGACTTTCTGGAGGATTCGTCGAGTGGATTTCTTTCTTTACATTTTCCTGCTTCCTTTCCTCTGGATCTGGAATGTGGTGGAAAGCCCGGGGCTCACTCTTACAGCGGCTAAATACATGAAACCTAAGGCTGGTGAGGCTCCCCGCACGGCTGCGGTTTGTGATGTCCTCACTTCTTCTTTGCCACTTAAACTGACTTGCTTTGCTCCTTCAGCATGAGCTGGGACAACATCCCACCACCTTCTCCTTCTCACTTCCAGACCTCGTCTTCTTTCTTTCCCCCAAAAGAGAGAAGTGTCCCGAAAAGCACTCGCCTCTGCCTAGACCTCCCAAATGTCTCCAGCACTTTTTCCTCCTGGGTGAATTTCTCTGATGCTGCAAATCCCACACATGGAGAGCTGGCAGTTGGCTTCTGGAGAGTAATTCTCTGTAATGACACCAAGCCCAGGGACCAGGCATGAGCCAGGCGCTATGGAAGCCACTTCGGCCCTCCCTAACCAGCTGCCCCGCGTGCTCTCGGTTGATTTCACAAAGAAGCCAAAGTGACCAAGAGCAAATTGCTCATTTTCCAAGCAGAAATGCTGACCGAGTAGAGCTGGGCTGAGCTGAGTTACAAATTGCAGTCGGGCCTGGCTGGGAAGCTGGCAGCCTGCAACAGGGCCCCGAGTTGTTTGTGCTGGAAGAGTTGGAAGGCTCGTGAGGCACACTGGGAAGACAGTGGAGGAATTTCTGGCATGAGACTGTCTGTCTCTGTATCTGCACATACCATGTGGCCACCCCCTTGGTGTTAGGGACCTTGCATAAGGAGCTCCAGGGCTCCCAGTCCTTGGGAAGGATAAACATCTTTCTGCTACCAGTGCAGTAGCAGTTGGTGTTCTAGGGTGGAAGGTCTTGGGTCAAAAACTAGGCTAATGCTGTTGGCACTTGCCTTGCCTCTGATGTGAAGCAACCAGTTTTCACAGAGACCAAGGCTCCTCTCTCGGCTCTCTTAACTCTGGCAAGATCAGTAAATAGAAACAAATTGTGCTACTTTCCTCTTTATAATCCTGCATAGGAAATCTCACGTGTGATTCACACAATGTGAACAACACAACTCAGTTGACTTACATTTTGACAAGCCTAAGAAGTGTCAAGATGCTGAAGGGAGAAGGTCCGGGATGTCCCTGAGCCTGCAGAGAAGAACACTACGAGGTCACCAGGAGCGATGCCCATTCCCATGTGGGCATGTTTGTCCTTTTCTATAGCTCTGGGAAGGACAAGGTGTCGGAGGGACTCTCTTGCCCACAGGGCCTGTCAAAACTCACTGTGAAGAAAACAGCAACAACAGTGCAAATCAAAAAAAGCAAAAAACAAAAGCCTTTAGAATTAGGAAGTATTGTTTTACTCCGGGTTACTACCTATGTGATGGAACAGCAGGACCAAAAAAAATCACTGAGGGAGGAAAGGGTTTATTTGACTTACTCTTCCATGTCACTGTTCATCACAGAAAGAAGTCAGGACAGGCACTCAAACAGGGAAAAAACCAGGAGCTGATGCAGAGGCCATGAAGGGATGCTGCTTACTGGCTTGCTCATCATGGCTTACTCAGCCTGCTTTCTCATAGAACTCAGAACACCAACCCAGGGATGACATCACTTACAATGAACTGGGCCCAATCAATCACTAATTAAGAAAAATGCCCTAAAAGCTTGCCTACAGACAAATCTTTTGGAGGTGTTTTCTCAATTGAGACTCCCTCCTCTCCAAAGACTAGCTTGTGCCAAGCTGACATAAAACTATCCAGGTTAAGTACTTTGAATATGAGGCACATCCAGAAAAATAAAATAAAATAAAAGAATTGTCCAAGTAGCTTCAGATTGAGATGGCTGCAGGTTTGTTTCTTGGGGAAACTGATAGTAAGATATACACTGTTTATGGCTATGGTGATTTATGGCATACTTCATGGCTTTCCATTTCAAACTTCTCAGTCACATACTTGAGTTCCATTAGCGATACCACAACTAGTACCAGAGGGTTCAGACTGGGCCAAGTCGGAGGTTGGGATTTTTTGCTTCTCCACTTAACCATTGTTACTTATCTCTCAGCGATATTGTAGTCTGACCCCTAAAAGTGAGACATCTACATTTCCACAGAAAGCCAGTGAGATAAACTAGATGAAGCTTTTAAAGTAGGTGTCTAACTTCAGGCCAACCGGTGCAATGATCATCCATCAAACATAACCTGTTTGCTTTTCCCCTTTTCACCGATATCTAGGATCAATTAAGAAAATGCGATGAAAGATGCTCTTTAAAATTAATTATTAGAGACCTGAATCTGTACTGTGCTGAATCAGATCTGAGGAAAGGAATAGCCAATAGGCATAAAGCCATACAATACTGAGGTCTAGCATCAGTACCTGAAGCATGGACTGGACCAGTGTGACCTTCTGGCAGCCACCTGGGAAGATGGTTTTCCTTAGAAAAACTCACTGTGCAGTTTGGGGAAGTTCAGGGAAAGCTATCTTCCTGCCTGAAGGTACTAGGGTAGAGATGAAATAAAGAGTAGCCAGAAACTGAACCTCGGAGAAGCAAGGTATGAGGAGGGACTTACACACAGGTGGAAAACAAGCAGGAAACCTAGTTATTTGAGAGTTTGGAATCATTCCAGGCAAAGCAATGCACACATGGGACTCCCAGGTAAAGTCACACACATACACACACGGAAGGAAGACAATTCTGTTTCGCTCCTATACACGAGACAAGGTTTAGAGAAGTCCTTGACTCAGGAGAAGTCATCAGTGTGATACCCATGAATCCGAGGTGGTGTCACAAGCATACTGAGTTTTCATCTAGACAGGGGAAATTTGTGGATAGGTGAGCAGCTATGGGGAGGGTAAGCAAGCTGAACCACCCAGAAAAACATTGAAGGGGTGTAACTTTAGTCTGAAAACAAGAAAGTGGGGTACAGAGCACAGCACGTTTTAAGAAACGTGAAAAGAAATCAGTCGAAGCTCATGGGCTCACATGAGTTTGGCTGACTTGCTCAAGATAGAAATCTGCTGCAAGGTCACCAGGTGACTTGTAGGATTATCCTAAGACAAGAGAAAGCACAGAAGAACCAAGGGAGGCTGCAGCACAGAGCAGAGTGTGGTCACACTAGAAGAACCAGCTAGCCAGTTCCTCCCAGGCACATCCTCAGCTACATCTCTGTGCTTGCTGCTGGACCCTTCCCTGCATCCACGAACAGTCCTGAACTGTGACTCTCTCTTCTCCACATTAAAAATTCAACTCGGAGCTCCCAATTTGAGACATGAGCATGTACTGGCAGTTAGGACGTGAGCAGAGGGAATGCCTGCAACCTCTGGCTCCCACTAGTAAAAGCAGGGTCCTGAGTCCTTCTACGATACAGCCTGGAGAACCATTCCACCCGAAGGTGGTCAGTGTCCTAGGCAGGCAGGAGAAGCAATAGGCAAAACTGGCATAGTGCATCACAAAGCTCCCCCAAGGAGGTCTTTAAGACGTAGGAGAAAGATCCGTTTGTATGCAGTTGATAAACACATCTTTATTTAATCTCAAAAATATGGATAATGTGGCCTGGAAGGCAGCTCAGCAGGCCAAGTGCCTGGCTTGTAACCAGGGAGACCTGGGTCTGATCCCCAGGACCCACATTAAAAAATAAATAAGTACAAATGAAAAGATGAGGTTTGTGGTGAATACTCGTGTTTTTAGTGCTGGGAAGGCAGAGGCAGAGGCAGACAGATCTGTCGGGCTTGCTGGTATGCATGATTGGTGAGTTCCAAGCCAATGAGAGATTCTGTCTTTAAAAAAAAAAAAGAAAAAAGGTGAATGATGTCTCTAGGCAATGTCTCCTTAGTTGTCTTATGGCTTCCACATTCAAATCTACATAAATTACAGCGTGTACACACACACACACACACACACACACACACACACACACACACACAAAATGCGTGTTTGGTTCATTTTCCTTTGCCATGTTTTGATGAAGGGTTTTACTATGTTTCCTGGGCCATTTTGAGCTCTTTGGCTGAATGGATTCTCTTTTCTCAGCTTCTCAAGTGCTATCTTCCTCACCCGTTAAAGGATGTTTTTAAAGAAGAAAACCAGGCTATCATGATTAAGTTGGTCTGCCCCCTGACAGATGGAAGCAACCAGATAGTAGCCACCTGATGCAGATTTCCCCCCTGTAATAATACATGTCTAGTAATACAGTAGTGTATTCGCTTCTAAATTATTCTTTTTGAAGCACAGAATTGTTTAGAAACTGGCCTATGGATTTTGGCATCTCTGTTCTTGAATTCTGGACCCTGAAGAAACTCATATGCTCTGACAGACATCTGGGAAACCTATGAATCCACAATGAAATAACTCACAATTGCTTTGATATAAAAGTTCAAAACAAAACAAACCAGACATCTCTTGACACTTACTATATGGCAGATTTAGGGGGTGCGTGGAGGAAGGTGTGGGAGACTGTGTCTTTTCTTTCCCCAAGAAGTAAGTGAAGTTGGCTATCTTAGCCCAGGTATAGGAAGGTTGGAAGTGTGGGCAGTTTTTGAGTGTTCAATTGGATCCTAAAAGCTCCCTGAATCTGGCAGTTGGAGATCTACAGGGGCAGAGGAAAGAATGAGAGACTACCCC